>NC_086454.1:278005836-278331947 GCF_028390025.1 Pseudophryne corroboree | reverse complement strand
CGCAGCCAGCGCATATAGGATGCCGTCGTGTAAGCACAACACCTTGTCTGCAGGGAGCCTACACAGACCACCGACGGTATCGATCTGAATGCCGAGGTAAACCAAGGAGGCGGAGGGTCCCTCCGTCTTTTCAGGTGCCACCGGAACCCCGAAGTGTGCGAAGAGGGCCAGAGCCCCCTGCAGCAAGTTGACGCAGCGATCCGAGTCTGATGGGCCGATAAAAAGAAAATCATCCAAGTAGTGCGAAATTACCCGTCCGCCCGTCGATTGCTCGAGACACCAGTGGAGGAAAGAACTGAATCTTTCGAAGTAGGCGCAAGAAACAGAACAACCCATAGGGAGGCAAAGATCGATGTAGTAGCCATCATCTAGCTTAAAACCCATAAATCGAAAGGCAGATGGGTGCAGCGGAAGGAGACGGAACGCTGACTGGATGTCCAATTTACACATCACTGCCCCAGGCCCAAAAGACCGGATGGTGTCTATGGCTGAATCAAAGAATAGGTAAACAACCCTACACTGCTCATAATTATGGCATCGTTAACCGATGACCCCAGAGGACAGGAAAGATGTTGGATCCGTCGAAATTTTCCCACGGTCTTTTTGGGCACTATGCCTACGGGGGACAAAACCAAATCTGGCAAGGGGGGTTTCCGGAAAGGGCCTATCATTCTTCCAAACGCCACTTCAGCCTCCACCTTCTGGTGGAGCACGTCCGGAAACTCCCGAGCCGAGTGCAGGTTCGTACCCGCCCCGGACCCACCTGTCCATGTATCGGCAAGGGGAAGCCCGACGCGAAACCCGAGTGTAAAAATTGGCCGTCCTCCGGCCGCGGTTACCGTCGCAGCCATGGAATGAGCACCCGAAGTCTAATTGGGGTGGGAGCTGTGGCCAACGCCAGAGGCCGCGGGAGCACAACTCTGCCGGGTCTGTGGTCCCGAAGCCCCTCCGGTCGCTGGACAGGGACAGTCCTTAATCCCGTGGCCCCCGCCACATCTGATACAGGAGTGACGAAAACGACACCGGCCGCCTAAGTCACATTGGGCATTATTAAAAGCGAAGCATTTGCCATGCCCCGTGCGCCCTGAACCGCCGCGAAAGCTGGCCAAACGAGAGGCAGGTCGGTTTGCCCAACGCTTCGCCGTGCCGACTTCCTCAGTGCCGGCCGAACCCTGGGTCAGTTCCGAGCACAATTCCACATCTTTCTTACCGAAGTTATAGATCTGCCGCCCGTGTTGTTTGCGCCGAAAATCCTCATCATAGCGACGCCAGGCCAACCCTTTGTACTTATGGTACAGCACGTGTATGAGGAATTGATACCGCACAACGTTCGTCCGGGCGGGTCTCCAGGTAACAAGCAGCAAAGATCAACATACATCGCACCCAATTCGGGTAGGACCACAAAGCGTCCTCGCTGGCCAGCTCCCCCACCGGACCCGCAGCCGCCGGGAGCGAGGCAGGTGGGGGAACCGTCGCGCCAGGGGACAGGAGTGGGGTAAGAGACTGCGCAATGCTATCCGCCAAAGAAACAGCGGGCCGCCCTAGTCCCCTGGGTATGGAGGATAACAAGGGCGCCACCGCCGACACAACAGCGGCACAAATGGCGGACAGAATGGTGGCGTCCACCAAGGGTGCAGCCGCAGTGGCAGGAATAGGAAGATCAGAGTCGCCACGCGAGTCGTGCGCCCCGCGGGAGGTTCGTAAACCCCTGTTGGGAGCAAGGACCCGGACGATCCCTCACTGGTCAGGCATCACGGTACAGCCGTCCCACTGCGAGGAACCTCGCGCACACCACCAGCATCGCGACCTCCTCCTATCCCGAGCATTGGCCACAGGACGAGAAACCAGAGAGTCGTCACTACTGGAAGGAGGCAGCAGCGACATCAGTAGGCGACGACAGGACGCGGGGAGGGGAAGAACGGTCGCCCTCCACCGGCGCACGCCGCCTCCTGATGGGGTGAGTGACCCCGGGAGGAGCCGCACGGCAACGGGCGGCGGCAGCAGCGCTAGTCGCCATCAGAGTCAATCCGGGAGGGTCAGGCGCTACGGGCCACCCACGGCAGGAGAGGCCAGGAGGGCCGCCCCGCCGCGGGCGGACGCAGAACGCCCCCTTCTAACCGGCCCTGTCCTATCCGAAACTGGCAACGGGGGATGTGCAGCAGCAGAGCAGGGGCGACGCCCCGCTCTGTCAGGGGAGGGCGCAGGCTGGACCTGACCGGCCGAGGGGGAGATCCGGCCAGATGGGTCAGGCCTCATCTGGGCCCCCCAGCTGGCAGGATGAAAAGCAGCACGCGCGCTGCCTAGACTGCACGTGTCTGGCAGCCGCGCGACCCCCCACCCGCCCAGAAACCCCAGTAGTGGAGCCCATATGTGGCTGGGTGATGCCCCCCCTGGTGGCCGCGAGCTCCGTCCCGGCCCCACATGATCGGAGCTGCCGCGGGTAGCGCCTAGCGACGGGCTCAGGGATGGCAGAGCACCGTCCCTGGCAAGCCGCCGCGTGCGCCCTCTATCCCCCTGCGCTCCTTCCCCCGCCGCGGCTAGCAGCGTGGACGGAGAGCGCACTCACGGGGGAGCACGAGCGGGCGGCCGAGCCCGGCCGCATGCGGCCCGAACCTCACTGGCAGCCGCTGCAGGCATTCCCCGTGCTGGCTGGACATCAGAGGCGTCCAGCAGCCGGGCGGGGAGGCCAGCGGTGCGGCTGGGCTGGATTCTGGCGGCCATAGGGGAGGCACAGGGCACACAGAGAAGAATAGGAAAGGGGGAAAGAAAGCCAGGAGAAGTAAGAAATATAGAAAGGAAAAGAACAGAGGAGAAGGAGTGAAGAAGTGTAAAGGAAGTTTTAAGGAAGTTGGAGAGAGTATAAGGATAAATGTAATAAATGAGTACAGTACTTGCAGTCTCACGAGAAGAGCTGGAAGAGAGGCAGGAAGTACCCGGTCAGCAGCCTATATGCATGACAGGCAAGCCCCTATACATGATCCAGCCAATCAGCCCCTCGGACCCTCTCTCTACGTTCCTCCCACCACAAAACATTAACCCCTTCCAAGCCAAGGTGATGCATTGAGCGGCACTGCGGAAGCCCAGGCGGTGCGTTTATGCTGCTATGGTCACATTATGTTCCCTACGCAGTCTTTTCTCCCATGTATTTTCACAGTGTGGAATGATAACACAAAGATATTTATACTGAACCATAAGTACCTAACATAATAACTCCTCTCTTCATTCTAGAGATGATTTATCCCCAATTGCTAGTCCACTAATTATCACTTCATATTGCTGCATATTGCGGCAAAAAAAATAATTATTAGAATTGTCTTGCCACGTCTGGGTTATTGACAATGGCCCATCCTGGATACAGTGATAGCTTACTCTATCATCCAGGGAGGCATGGCCATGCCTCCTCAAACATTTTTAGAAACATTATTATTGCTTCAAAGGGGTGGGGGAATCGATGGGATGGCTGCACAGGGGGCAGGGGAGTATTTCCCCGCCTCAGCAGTTGACCCAAGCCTGGGCTACCACCAGAACCCTCCAACAGGCCCAGTCCTTGTTGATTAGTACAGATGGGTCCACGGTTATCTTGACTGGTTTTCTGCACCTAGGTACAACATGATTTATTAGCATAAACCATTCATCTATTGTTCTCAGCTGCAATACAATACAGAGAACAATACAGCAGGGGATTAGGTCATTACAGTATGGTATTAAGTCCAACTGGCCAGTCTCAGTTAATCCTATTAAAGGTCAAGATAAATGTGGACCCATCTGTGTGTGATCCTCTCCCCTCCTCCCAACACACAAACACACACACCTCTCGCCGCCTCTGGGCCCCAGTTTCGACTAGCTACACCTTTATAGTGCTTCTGTTGTCAAAAATGGAGGGACCACTGCAGAAACAGTATTTCTGATACCCTGTTGGTGCCCATTAATTTATTGCTAAGTGGCCCTGATATAAAATATTGTTGGTGTCCTCCGAAAATGGTTGTATTGCAAAAAGACTTTAATAAATAGGCCCCTAAAGAACATTTTTATTTATAATACTAATATAATAAGATCAAACAGAAGCTAAAAATAGCACTGCTAAAATGAACTTACAATCTAAGACGTGTGGGAAACAAATGATACATCAAGTATAACAATTGTGTGTGGCTACTGTAGTGATACTTCGCCACACACACTGAACGGTCCGCTATATGACAGCGCAATATAGCATTACATGCTGCATGTAATCACACCACATCAGCCCTGAATTCATCCCATTGGATGTTCATCACATCCACAGTGCAGAATGGATCAGAAGAGATTCCACAAGAGTAGCAGCAGACCAGGACATTATCTATTATGCTGTGATCTCTTCACTGACACTCAGCCAGCTAGGTAACAAGGAACATACAGGCATACTGAATGTAATGGGGTGGCATTAAATGATACAATGTAAGAACAGCACCCTAAATTCAAATGTTGGGAGATACCTCTTAGTGTACAGGTACCTCATGACTTGCAAAGACTGCAGCCCACTCATATGATCATCCATCCTATTATCGCATGGGTGAGTTGCTGTCACAGCAAGAAATGACTCTCGCTGACCAGTTTCAGTTCATGCCTCTGCATAACATCCTGACCCTCTTTCCTATCACTTACTGCCTTAAATTGAATTATGGCCAAACCCAGGTCAATTCATGCACCACCTCCAGTCAATGAATGCCATGCAATTAATTTCTTCCTTCTTCCTCCTTCCTCCTTCCTCCTAACCAGCAACTTCAGTCTGTTTAGCCTTAGCATACATACAGACATAGCTCTGACATTACAAATAGTGGTTTGGGGGGCCCCTGAGAGTGGGAGTCCTGGGGCACCCCCAACCCCCATTGTCACGTTTTCCACCTTAATCTAAGTCTGGAATATGATATATAGTAAGGGCTCTAGTTGTGGTCATCAAAGGACATAATAGATTTCTTCCATCCATTCTCTACATGCTTGTTGGACACAGTGGCTTTACTGGAAAAATGGTCATCACTGTTTCCTCCTAATTAAAATCAAGGATTTATCTTGCAATCCCTGTAATTATGCATCACGTAACCTGCTATGGTCACTGTGGTCTCTGCTCAATGGGAATAATTCAGACCTGATCGTAGCAGCAAATTTGTTAGCAGTTGGGCAAAACCATGTGCACTGCAGGGGGGGCAGATAAAACATGTGCAGAGAGAGTTAGATTTGGGTGGAGTGTGTTCAAACTGAAATCTGAATTGTAGTGTAAAAATAAAGCAGCCAGTATTTACCCTGCACAGAAACAAAATAACCCACCCAAATCTAACTCTCTCTGCACATGTTATATCTGACCTCCCTGCAGTGCACATGGTTTTGCCCAACTGCTAACAAATTTGCTGCTATGATCAGGTCTGAATTACCGCCAATGTACAGTAAAAAAGGTAATGTTATCTTCAGATCTGCAAAGCTGTAATAATAATAATAATAATAATAATAATAATAATAATATTCAGGACTGTCTATTTCATGATAGTGGGACCGCTGTGTTATAAATAGTTCCTATCCATATGTATACTTCCTATTTCCCTATAGATTGTAAAATCGCGAGCAGGGCCTTCCTACCATTATTTCTGTCTGTTATTATTACCCAGTTTGTCTTATCATTGTTGATTCCAATTGTAAAGTGCAACGGAAAATGCTGCACTATATAAGAAACTGTTAATAATAAATAATAAAAATAATAATAATAATAATAATAATAATAATAATATTAATAATGTTATTTATATAGCACTTTTCTCCCAATAAGACTCAAAATACTTTACATTTGTATTTACAGCACAAAATAAGTTTAACAGAAAAGAGAACTAATCATTTGGATTGTATTTGTTTAGAAACAAAAGGGACATTAGTGAAATGCGTGAGTAAACAAGTCAGGGTTTTTAAGTATTCTCAATAAATACAACTTTTGCAAACAATTTCAACTTTCTTCTGCAGGAACAGATCAGTAGACAACCCCGCTGGGCTATACTTTCCGCAAACACTTTACAATGCACATATTATTATACCTTCAGGCTTCGACATAAATAAATGATCTTTTACCATTTCATTAAATGACATATTCATCAATTTTCCAACACCTTATAACATAACATATATATCACTACTCTTAAGTACACTATATAAAACAACATCTAATACCTGCCAGTGAACCAAACAACTTTTATTATATTTTTATATGTAGTATAAATTAAATGCAACCAGATGTCCCTCAGGGTATTCATAACCACCGTGGTGCACTCTTCTTTAATTTTGTAGGTTCTCCAGAGTAGAAGCTAACTGACATCTGTATTTGTAGCTAGTTTAGACTTTAATTGAGCGATCAAGAGTTACTATTGCACATCAATGTAATGCTGAGGCTTTCATCTATTCACTTTCTTATTTGGAGTTTTCTGCAAATGAACAGTCTATGCATACTGTAGCTTGGTACCTCTACTGTAGAAAATGCTATTAAGCTTTAGTTTATACATACTGGGTGACATGAAATAGGATGCGATTTTTAGTAAGATTCCAAATCGCCCCCTATCGCATGTTTTGAAAGCATTCATTTTTTGTTGAAATCGCAAATGTAATAGGATGCGAATTCGAGAGTGAAACATGCGATGCCATGCAATTTGTCACGATATTATGACCCGGTAATGTGCGCTTTTCTGACCAACCAGAATGTGATTTCCAACACCACCATTACACACAAGCAAAGACCCCCACCTATTGGCCGAGTTAAGTTCCCTGGAATCTGCATCACACACCCTATATAAAGGGTTTCGGCGCCATTTTGCCCTTTGTTAGGCTGGGAGGAGTGTAAGATGGAAAGGAGAGTGACCAAGAGAGGCAGAGAGAGCAGCATGGAGAGAGGCAGCATGGTGGCAATAAGGGCAGTGGCTGGGAGGAGTCAGGAGGAGCAGGCTTAGCATGAGGAGCAGGAGGAGGCTGGTGCTGGCAAACTGACACAAAGGAGGAAGATTTTGAGAGGGAGCAGGAGGAAGAGCTGGAGGAGCCTCTCCTTAGGGACGTCGACTGGCAAGAGGAGGAGGGTGATGGGGGCCAGTTTGAGGAGGAGGAGCCCGCAGAGGAGGGTGAGGAGGATGAGGAGGGTAAGGAAGGCCCTATGCCAGGGTGTACTCCCAGTGGTCGCCATGTGCATTTCTCCTATGAGGAAAACTGTGCCCTAGTCAGGGCAATGGTGCCAGTTTTTAATCATCTTCTGGGGAAGGATAACCACCACACAAATATGGTGCGTAAGTGCAAAATGTGGGAGGACATTACAAATGCAGTTAATGCGGTTAGCAATTTCAAGCGAAAAGTGGTGAATGTTAAAAAAAGATTTAAAGACATAAAAAGACTGCTCAAAACGAAGATGGCTGCAGAGAGAAAGGAGGCCGGACACACAGGGTTAGGTATCAGTGCACCCATACAATTTACAGCCTACGAGGAACAACTTAAGCGAATAATACCGCCAGTGATACTTCCTGGGCTACACATAGCTGATACTGATCAGCCTGCATCACCCCCACAAGCTGGTAAGTGATTACATAGTTCTGCAGATAAAAATACATTCACATTAACAAACTATGCTAGGTACTCTTGCAGGGCCGGTTCAAGGGCGCAGAGCGCCCCGGGCAGGAAAGGGGCGTGACCTAATACAGGGGGCGTGGTGAGTCACGCCCCCTGTACATTGAAAGCGCTGCTTGAATGCTGAGCGGTGCGCGATGACGTCATCGCGCACCGCACAGCAAAAGGTCCTCTCCACGAAGAGAAACTAGACGCTATGCGTCTAGTTCCCTTCGTGGAGAGGACCTTTGCTGTGCGGTACGCGATGACGTCATCGCGCACCGCTCAGCAGTTACTCTCCACGAAGGGAAACTAGACGCATAGCGTCTAGTTCCCTTCACAGGAGGCGCCGAGGACGGGGACGGCAGCGGGCAGCGGAGGCGGACGGGGGACACAGCGGGCAGCAGTGGCGGATCTTGCCACGGTACGGCGCCCTCCGGATGGCGCCAGCGCCCTCCGGAAGGCGGCGCCCCGGGCAAAAGTCCTGCTTGCCCGTGGCAAGAACCGCCACTGTACTCTTGCTATGTGTTTTACAATGTAATGGTAGTGTGGCACTACACATCCCATCAAGGTGCTGTAATGTGAACCTATGCTGGAAAATATTTGTTTAATGCTTTTGCTGTAGTTCCACAGCAGCAAGTTTTTTATTAGTCAAGAACTACACATTGCATTTGTGTATATAATTATAATGTAGTCATTTTATTTCTTAGACATGACCTAATAAGCTACATTAATCATGTTTGGCACAAAAAAAATATATATGTTTTTGGTCAAAATACATTACAGATAAGATTTCCCATAAATGGATGTTTTAAGATTGTAAACATGTTGAACATTTTTAATTAAACATTTTCACATCTGAATCTGCATGCTGCAAATAAGTGTGGATAATGGCATGAATTTAATCTGTTTCCTCCTATGTCTTTATAGCACCACATCAGAGAAGTGGTCCTGCTCCACAGAAGCAGCAATGTGTTTGGCTGGATGTAGAAGCTGCTGGTGAGTTTCTCCTGTCAAAAATACACAAAACACACCATAACTATCATACCATTACCTTGGCAGGAATATTTATACTGGAAACACCACTGAAAGACTCCGAAATGTCCAAAAACAAAGACATCACATACTCCCAAAACATGTGTTCTTTTTTTTAATGAAAGTATTGTTGTGTAGATGGCCATGGAAAGATGTCACCATAATTGATAACTTACACCCAAATTTGCAAATTCAACATATATTTACCAATCTCAACATATTCATAGGAACAACACAGCAATGCCAGCAGCCACAGGTTCAGGTACACCGGAAGGGAAGAGGCCCTGGGTAATGATTTTGGAGCCAGTGCAAGCATTTCCTGCAGAAGAACAAAGAACACAGGCATCCATTACAGAAAGTCAACACACTGTCCTGGAAACCTAACATATACAAAGTACACTACCTCTCCCTACTGTCGACCAACTTGCAAGGTCATCAGACACTTTTAAAACAAAACAGCTTGATTTCATGGCCATACAAAGCCAACAAATGCTCCATATGCAGGGCTACCTTAAAAATATGTGCCAGCAACTACATAAAGTAGCCCACACTGAAAGAGTAGCTGAGGGTACCAGAATCCAGATGGCAGCATCTCTAGATACGAGGCTATCTGAAATTAGTCATGCACTAAGAGCCCAAACAGATGCCACTAGGGCACAAAATGAAACAATTGGGGCCCAAACAGACGCCATAAGGTCACAAACAAATGCATCAGTGTCCCTACACACACACCTTACTGCTGAAGCCCAACCAATAATTCTGAATGCACCTTCAACTATAAGTAGTGTATCAAGTACACCTATGAGTACCTCTCCTACTACTCCCCCACGCCGTAGTGTAAGAACAAGGGGTGGGGTCCCAAAAGTAGGCAAGTCTGCTTGCAGCAGGTCACAAATCAAAAAATAATGTGGTTCAACATTTAAGATTAAGGTTTCTCTCTTTTTTAGATTGTGTTTTTCTATATTTGTAATGTTTGAAATTTTGGACTCATTGTAATCTTTTTACCCATATTTGTGCACAATAATTACTTTACATCAAAAGGTTTTGGAAACCACACATGCATTTTGACTAAGTAATTTTAGCTGTACATTTGGCAAATGTAGGTTGTTTCTTATTGAAAAAAGCAAGGCCAATGTGGAAGCACATATATAATAGAGTATGGGTTAAAATCCATGTCAATACTGACATTTAATCAATGTTTTAGATTTATATATGTAAAAACAATAACTTACCAGCATGTTTGTATACAAGCAAGCAGCAGATATGGGCGAACTTCTTAGGGGTGGGCCACATTATCCTAAACATTTGGACTGAAAAAAATATGTGTTAATGGACATTGATTGTAAGGAATATGGGGTTTTTGTTTTTAAAATGAAACAAGGAAAATCAAGCAAATTACCTGAGAAATACAGCCGTATAATCTCATTCCGAATCACATCCCCCATCCGCATATTCCTATTTGCCCTAACTCGTGTAGGTTCAGCTTCCTCCACGACTGCTGCAATGCCTTCCTCTGCATAATTGTCTTGGCCCATGGCAATGTTATGCAGCATACAGCAAGCCTGGACGATCATCACTACTTTGGGTGGTTGATAAAGTAGTGTACCTGATGACCGGTCCAAACACCAAAAACAACTTTTCAGCACCTCAAAAGTGCATTCCTCAACATTGTGGGTTGCAATGTGTGCAGCGTTATATTGGTGCTGTGAAGGGCCTTGTGGATTACACAGAGATGTCATGAGCCACGGTAGACACCCATACCCTGAATCCCCTGCAAAACATAAGTTGTGGTTGTGAATGATTAATAACATTTGTTTTCAGGTATTTGTTACACACTAAGGTATAGTTAATTACCAGACTCTAACAGTCAGTTATTACTACACATAAGCACAATCATTACAGGAATGTAAGTTGACTTTATGGCCCAAATAAGTGTGTTACTGACCAAATAAGCACACCATTATGGGTCAGGGTCATGCTGCATTGTTAGACATTAAAACAATACTTTTAAAAGGACATATTAGGAAACACATTAAAAGATAACTTGAATGTACCTACCAAGTAGCCATCCCTCAGACATGGTGTGCTGCTGGAAACATTCCCAAAGGGATGAGTGACGCAGGATATAGGCATCATGGCAAGACCCTGGGTAACCTGCAACCACACTGAGAATTCTAAGGTTAGCGTCACACACCACATGCACATTGAGGGAGTGATGCCCATGTCGATTGACAAAGACATACCCTGTCACGTGTGGTGCCCGAATCCCAATGTGGGTGCAGTCTATGGCTCCCAGCACATTAGGGAATAATGAGAGCTGATAGAATGCCACCTTCAGGTCCTGCCACTCGTACTCAGAAATTGGGAATGTGATATATGTGCGCCACAGCTTCTTCAAGGCATATAACACTTGAGTTAAATGCCTTGAGAAAGTGGCTTGTGTAACCCCCAGCAACCAAAAGCCCACAGACTGAGTGATGCCTGTGGCAAAAAAGTGCAGGGCACACATTAATTTTTGCAGCCCAGACACTGCATAGTTGGCAGAGCCATATAGCTCCAAATCATGTCTCTGTCAGGAATCTGGTATTTGTGAATCCAGAGTCAGGTTGAAGTCTGTATAGGCAGTTGATGCAGTTGGAATGCAGGCTGATGAGAGGAGACAGTAGATTAACCAGGCTTGTAACTGGGTTATTACTGTAATCAGGATGGTATTAGAAACTCCCCCTTTTTGCTGGAATCCAATTGGTATTGCAGAAGAGTGTTCAGTAGATTTATCAGGCTTGGACTGGGTTATTACTGCTCCAGGAATGGAGTGAACTCTTGTATGATTGTAGGAACCGGAACCGGACTAGAAAATGGAGTAGGATCGGATGTTACCAATGTTTGGTCAGAATGAGAATCAGGAAGTTAATTAGCAGGCTGGAATCATCTGTGCAGCCCAGGAAGGATCAGACACAGACTCAGGAACAGGTGTCAGGTGAATACAGCTTAGTGAGAAAAAACTGCACCATAGAGGAAATGCAAGCTGTTTGAATAGCAGGAGCTCAGGAACTCTTCACCTAAATGAGACTAGGCTAGACAGTGCACTGGCGATTTTGCATAGCCAGTGCTGGGGATTTATATCACTGGGTTGGCTGTGAGTGGCTGGAGTGAATCAGGTGACGGAGCCTTGTCCTGGCTGGGCATGGATTGGCTGATTTACGGTCAGCTGACCGGGACCAATATGGCAGTACCCAGGCCTCGGTGCTGGAATGCCATGCGGGCCCGTATCCTCTAGAAAGCATGGCTGACAGCGCTGCCAGGGCACCAGGGAGCGGGCACGGTTGGTCACAAGTGTAGACTTCATGCTGGAAAACCGTGGCCCTCGATGACATGTAAGGTAAGTGACCCGTCTGCAGGGAAGTCCACGCCGATTTGTGACAGTCTCACCTGCTCATATAAGCTCAAGAGGTTTGTGCGGTTCAGCCGAAACATCTCCACCACCTCTTGATCTGAGAGGGAGTCCAGGTAAACCCTCGCACAGTACCTACGTGAAGCACAAAGTGGTCTGGGCACCTATATCTGGTGCGCAGCCTGTGCCCTCCTCCTTTGCAGCTCCTCAAAACATGCAATATCACATACACACTGCTCAACTCATCACTGCAAAAACTCCATTGCTCAATCCCTCACAGGTGCCCTGGATGATGTAGGGGTATTTGTAGGGGTGTTTCTGATGAAAGTATGGCTCACCTGTGCAAAATGTAACCCTTTTTTTTAGGATGGTCAAAGTACTCTAAATCGCCTAACTCTACCTGATCTGTTTTGTGTTCGGTTTTTAGTACATTTTTAAGTGCGATTTCCAAAATCGCATCCTATTACATTTGCGAGTTGTATACCTTTGAATGGGAAAACATCGGGATGCGAGTTGAAGTGCGAAATGAAATTGACAGGTGAAAATGTGCGATTTTCTCGGGGAAAAATGTGAATTAGAGTGCAATTTGCAACCTATTACATTTGCGAATTACTCAAAACAGGCGATTTTGGTTGTTTTTTGACTAAAAGTCTCAAAAGTCTAAAAATCTCATCCTATTACATGTCACCCACTGTACGTATATTAGAAAATGAAGGGTTTATTTAACTTCACAGATTCTCTGTTTATTTTGGTAGAAGTCAGTTTAGTGTATCACTCAATCTGTACAGTACTTGAATAGTGACGGTCCGTCTTGTGAGAAAGCAGGTGTTGAACCTGTACCCCTTCCTTCCTATTTTGTTGAACTGGCAGCTCTGTGCTTCACCATATGAATAATCAGTACTATGGACCCTATTCAAGTTGGATTGCTAATGTTGCTAAAAAGCAGTTGCTGTCATCAAATAGTTACCCCCCAAAATAGAGAAAAAACGCCCATTGCAGAAATTGCAAGTGCAATGCAATGCACGATGTGATCGCATGACCATATGCAAATACTGGAACATCAAAAAGTTTTTCCATCTGTTCCAGGCAAGGTCGTCCACTATTATGAATTTGTAGGAGACTGGAAGTGGTCATCGCTGACGTCAGATAGCCACACGAAAAACGCCTTGCCAAGCCTGCATTTATACAAACACACCCACAAAACGTCATGTTTCCTTCCCTAAACGCTAGTTTCCTGTCAGTCATAATGTGATTTCATTGACACAGAAATATTCGCTAATCATGGGCGCGCTTGCGCAGTCGTTCAATAATCAGCAGGACAGCTATTTCTCAAATGTTGTGATCCAACCTGAATAGGGTCCTATATCTGCTGAAGACAATGGGGATAATTCAGACCTGATCGGTGCTGTGTGTGTCCACACAGCAGCAATCAGGCCTGAACTGCACATGTGCCGGAGCTGCAGTGCACAGGCACATGGCAGACAGCCGACGGCTGTCTTAGCCCTGCGATCACCTCTGCCTGATTGACAGGCAAAGGTGGTCGCTGGGCGGCAGGGGGTGGGCCGGTGGCGTTTAGCTACAATTTAGGGGGCGCGGCTTGAGCAACGCAGTGCAGGGGGGTGGGCCGCGGCAGCTGCGTGGTGCCACATGCAGCTGCTGTGACCGGGGATGCGATGAGTAGCTCTCTGCCAGCACGCAGGAGCTGCGCTGGCTGGGAGCTACTCCTACAGTACAAAAGCATCGCCGCTGTGCGATGCTTTTGTACTTGTGCGAGGGAGGGGGGGGGGGGGGTGAACCTGACATGCGAGGCGGATTAGCCCTGTGCTGGGCGCCCCCACCGTATGTCAGGGAAGCTGATCGTAGATGTGTTCAATTTAGCACATCTACGATCAGGTCTGAATCACCCCCAGTGTGTGGAGAATCAAGTTCAAGTTTACCTCTGGCATAGACCATTCACCATCATTTGCAAATATGAGAAAGCGCACACTGAGCAATTATCGGCTGACTGCGCATGCACTGCGAAAGCATTGCAAGTTTACAAATCCCAAAGTGCAAATGCTCTCCAATTGCAGGCCCAGTGAAATGCGACTGTGAAGTGAAGTGACCATTTGTGGGAGACAATATTGCGCTTGTGTGGAGGGGTTTTTGAAAACGCAAGTGAAAACGCAAAACATGGCGCCTGATGTGACTGCAATTGCATTACTTTAAGTAGACATGGGCCAACCACAACTGTTGATGGTGCCTAATTTTTCTGCCTATGCATTGCAGTTATGCGACTACATACGAAAATCTGTGATTGCAGCAGTATGAATCTTTTTCCTTTCTGGTGGCTCTTCACATGCGATTTATAGCAGTAGAAGTTTTGAGATAATCACTCTTTCAGCCTCAATATAACTTACTGAATTATGCCATCAGTCCTCAAGAATCCCCCCCCCCACACACATTTTCAAGGTCTTCTCAAAGAATCACAAGTGAAATAATTAGCTCCAACTGTGGATCTTTTAAAATGTGTCAGCGAGTAATGGGTAAACTCGTGCACCTGCTCGGTGACCTGGAACACATGAACTGTTGTTTGGTCGTTGAGAGCTAAGTTTGGGAACCACTGGCGGAGACCAACAGTATTCAGGATGCTAAAGCTGGTACTTTATCTCTGTCCATTTTATCTCATTCCAAGACTATGGGGTCTATTTACAAAGAGCCATACACAATAGAGATGAGCGGGTTCGGTTCCTCGGAATCCGAACCCGCCCGAACTTCATGTTTTTTTTCACGGGTCCGAGCGACTCGGATCTTCCCGCCTTGCTCGGTTAACCCGAGCGCGCCCGAACGTCATCATGACGCTGTCGGATTCTCGCGAGACTCGGATTCTATATAAGGAGCCGCGCGTCGCCGCCATTTTCACACGTGCATTGAGATTGATAGGGAGAGGACGTGGCTGGCGTCCTCTCCATTTAGATTAGAAGAGAGAGAGTGAGATTGATTTGAGACAGAGACACTTGATTTACTGGAGCTTAGGAGTACTGTAGAGAGTGCAGAGTTTAGTAGTGACTGACCACAGTGACCACCAGACAGTGCAGTTTTATTTAATATAATCCGTTCTCTGCCTGAAAAAAACGATACACAGTGACTCAGTCACATACCATATCTGTGTGCACTGCTCAGCCCAGTGTGCTGCATCATCTATGTATATATCTGACTGTGCTCACACAGCTTATAATTGTGGGGGAGACTGGGGAGCAGTGCCAGTTATAGGTTATAGCAGGAGCCAGGAGTACATATTATTAAAATTAAACAGTGCACACTTTTGCTGCAGGAGTGCCACTGCCAGTATGACTGACCAGTGACCTGACAACACTGACCACCAGTATAGTTAGTAGTATACTATATTGTGATTGCCTGAAAAAGTTAAACACTCGTCGTGTGACTTGTGTGGTGTTTTTTTTTTTATTCTATAAAAAACTCATTCTGCTGACAGACAGTGTCCAGCAGGTCCGTCATTATATAATATATACCTGTCCGGCTGCAGTAGTGATATATATATATTTTTTATATCATTATTTATCATCCAGTCGCAGCAGACACAGTACGGTAGTTCACGGCTGTAGCTACCTCTGTGTCGGCACTCGGCAGTCCGTCCATAATTGTATACCACCTACCCGTGGTTTTTTTTTCTTTCTTCTTTATACATACATACTACATCTCTTTATCAACCAGTCTATATTAGCAGCAGACACAGTACAGTAGTCCACGGCTGTAGCTACCTCTGTGTCGGCACTCGGCAGTCCATCCATAATTGTATACCACCTACCCGTGGTTTTTTTTTCTTTCTTCTTTATACATACATACTACATCTCTTTATCAACCAGTCTATATTAGCAGCAGACACAGTACAGTACGGTAGTCCACGGCTGTAGCTACCTCTGTGTCGGCACTCGGCAGTCCGTCCATAATTGTATACCACCTACCCGTGGTTTTTTTTTCTTTCTTCTTTATACATACATACTACATCTCTTTATCAACCAGTCTATATTAGCAGCAGACACAGTACAGTAGTCCACGGCTGTAGCTACCTCTGTGTCGGCACTCGGCAGTCCATCCATAATTGTATACCACCTACCCGTGTTTTTTTTTTCTTTCTTCTTTATACATACATACTACATCTCTTTATCAACCAGTCTATATTAGCAGCAGACACAGTACAGTACGGTAGTCCACGGCTGTAGCTACCTCTGTGTCGGCACTCGGCAGTCCGTCCATAATTGTATACCACCTACCCGTGGTTTTTTTTTCTTTCTTCTTTATACATACTACATCTCATTATCATCCAGTCTATATTAGCAGCAGACACAGTACAGTACGGTAGTCCACGGCTGTAGCTACCTCTGTGTCGGCACTCGGCAGTCCGTCCATAATTGTATACCACCTACCCGTGGTTTTTTTTTTCTTTCTTCTTTATACATACTACATCTCATTATCAACCAGTCTATATTAGCAGCAGACACAGTACGGTAGTCCACGGCTGTAGCTACCTCTGTGTCGGCACTCGGCAGTCCATCCATAATTGTATACCACCTACCCGTGGTTTTTTTTTCTTTCTTCTTTATACATACATACTACATCTCATTATCATCCGGTCTATATTAGCAGCAGACACAGTACAGTACAATAGTCCACGGCTGTAGCTACCTCTGTGTCGGCACTCGGCAGTCCATCCATAATTGTATACTAGTATCCATCCATCTCCATTGTTTACCTGAGGTGCCTTTTAGTTGTGCCTATTAAAATATGGAGAACAAAAATGTTGAGGTTCCAAAATTAGGGAAAGACCAAGATCCACTTCCACCTCGTGCTGAAGCTGCTGCCACTAGTCATGGCTGAGACGATGAAATGCCAGCAACGTCGTCTGCCAAGGCCGATGCCCAATGTCATAGTACAGAGCATGTCAAATCCAAAACACCAAATATCAGTAAAAAAAGGACTCCAAAACCTAAAATAAAATTGTCGGAGGAGAAGCGTAAACTTGCCAATATGCCATTTACCACACGGAGTGGCAAGGAACGGCTGAGGCCCTGGCCTATGTTCATGGCTAGTGGTTCAGCTTCACATGAGGATGGAAGCACTCAGCCTCTCGCTAGAAAACTGAAAAGACTCAAGCTGGCAAAAGCACCGCAAAGAACTGTGCGTTCTTCGAAATCCCAAATCCACAAGGAGAGTCCAATTGTGTCGGTTGCGATGCCTGACCTTCCCAACACTGGACGTGAAGAGCATGCGCCTTCCACCATTTGCACGCCCCCTGCAAGTGCTGGAAGGGGCACCCGCAGTCCAGTTCCTGATAGTCAGATTGAAGATGTCAGTGTTGAAGTACACCAGGATGAGGAGGATATGGGTGTTGCTGGCGCTGGGGAGGAAATTGACCAGGAGGATTCTGATGGTGAGGTGGTTTGTTTAAGTCAGGCACCCGGGGAGACACCTGTTGTCCGTGGGAGGAATATGGCCGTTGACATGCCTGGTGAAAATACCAAAAAAATCAGCTCTTCGGTGTGGAAGTATTTCACCAGAAATGCGGACAACATTTGTCAAGCCGTGTGTTCCCTTTGTCAAGCTGTAATAAGTAGGGGTAAGGACGTTAACCACCTCGGAACATCCTCCCTTATACGTCACCTGCAGCGCATTCATAATAAGTCAGTGACAAGTTCAAAAACTTTGGGCGACAGCGGAAGCAGTCCACTGACCAGTAAATCCCTTCCTCTTGTAACCAAGCTCACGCAAACCACCCCACCAACTCCCTCAGTGTCAATTTCCTCCTTCCCCAGGAATGCCAATAGTCCTGCAGGCCATGTCACTGGCAATTCTGACGAGTCCTCTCCTGCCTGGGATTCCTCCGATGCATCCTTGCGTGTAACGCCTACTGCTGCTGGCGCTGCTGTTGTTGCTGCTGGGAGTTGATGGTCATCCCAGAGGGGAAGTCGTAAGCCCACTTGTACTACTTCCAGTAAGCAATTGACTGTCCAACAGTCCTTTGCGAGGAAGATGAAATATCACAGCAGTCATCCTGCTGCAAAGCGGATAACTGAGGCCTTGACAACTATGTTGGTGTTAGACGTGCGTCCGGTATCCGCCGTTAGTTCACAGGGAACTAGACAATTTATTGAGGCAGTGTGCCCCCGTTACCAAATACCATCTAGGTTCCACTTCTGTAGGCAGGCGATACCGAGAATGTACACGGACGTCAGAAAAAGACTCACCAGTGTCCTAAAAAATGCAGTTGTACCCAATGTCCACTTAACCACGGACATGTGGACAAGTGGAGCAGGGCAGGGTCAGGACTATATGACTGTGACAGCCCACTGGGTAGATGTATGGACTCCCGCCGCAAGAACAGCAGCGGCGGCACCAGTAGCAGCATCTCGCAAACGCCAACTCTTTCCTAGGCAGGCTACGCTTTGTATCACCGGTTTCCAGAATACGCACACAGCTAAAAACCTCTTACGGCAACTGAGGAAGATCATCGCAGAATGGCTTACCCCAATTGGACTCTCCTGTGGATTTGTGGCATCGGACAACGCCAGCAATATTGTGTGTGCATTAAATATGGGCAAATTCCAGCACGTCCCATGTTTTGCACATACCTTGAATTTGGTGGTGCAGAATTTTTTAAAAAACGACAGGGGCGTGCAAGAGATGCTGTCGGTGGCCAGAAGAATTGCGGGACACTTTCGGCGTACAGGCACCACGTACAGAAGACTGGAGCACCACCAAAAACTACTGAACCTGCCCTGCCATCATCTGAAGCAAGAAGTGGTAACGAGGTGGAATTCAACCCTCTATATGCTTCAGAGGTTGGAGGAGCAGCAAAAGGCCATTCAAGCCTATACAATTGAGCACGATATAGGAGGTGGAATGCACCTGTCTCAAGTGCAGTGGAGAATGATTTCAACGTTGTGCAAGGTTCTGATGCCCTTTGAACTTGCCACACGTGAAGTCAGTTCAGACACTGCCAGCCTGAGTCAGGTCATTCCCCTCATCAGGCTTTTGCAGAAGAAGCTGGAGACATTGAAGGAGGAGCTAACACCGAGCGATTCCGCTAGGCATGTGGGACTTGTGGATGGAGCCCTTAATTCGCTTAACAAGGATTCACGGGTGGTCAATCTGTTGAAATCAGAGCACTACATTTTGGCCACCGTGCTCGATCCTAGATTTAAAACCTACCTTGGATCTCTCTTTCCGGCAGACACAAGTCTGCTGGGGTTGAAAGACCTGCTGGTGAGAAAATTGTCAAGTCAAGCGGAACGCGACCTGTCAACATCTCCTCCTTCACATTCTCCCGCAACTGGGGGTGCGAGGAAGAGGCTCAGAATTCCGAGCCCACCCGCTGGCGGTGATGCAGGGCAGTCTGGAGCGACTGCTGATGCTGACATCTGGTCCGGACTGAAGGACCTGACAACGATTACGGACATGTCGTCTACTGTCACTGCATATGATTCTCTCAACATTGAAAGAATGGTGGAGGATTATATGAGTGACCGCATCCAAGTAGGCACGTCACATAGTCCGTACTTATACTGGCAGGAAAAAGAGGCAATTTGGAGGCCCTTGCACAAACTGGCTTTATTCTACCTAAGTTGCCCTCCCACAAGTGTGTACTCCGAAAGAGTGTTTAGTGCCGCCGCTCACCTTGTCAGCAATCGGCGTACGAGGTTACATCCAGAAAATGTGGAGAAGATGATGTTCATTAAAATGAATTATAATCAATTCCTCCGCGGAGACATTGACCAGCAGCAATTGCCTCCACAAAGTACACAGGGAGCTGAGATGGTGGATTCCAGTGGGGACGAATTGATAATCTGTGAGGAGGGGGATGTACACGGTGATATATCGGAGGATGATGATGAGGTGGACATCTTGCCTCTGTAGAGCCAGTTTGTGCAAGGAGAGATTAATTGCTTCTTTTTTGGGGGGGGTCCAAACCAACCCGTCATATCAGTCACAGTCGTGTGGCAGACCCTGTCACTGAAATGATGGGTTGGTTAAAGTGTGCATGTCCTGTTTATACAACATAAGGGTGGGTGGGAGGGCCCAAGGACAATTCCATCTTGCACCTCTTTTTTCTTTTATTTTTCTTTGCGTCATGTGCTGTTTGGGGAGGGTTTTTTGGAAGGGCCATCCTGCGTGACACTGCAGTGCCACTCCTAGATGGGCCCGGTGTTTGTGTCGGCCACTAGGGTCACTTATCTTACTCACACAGTCAGCTACCTCATTGCGCCTCTTTTTTTCTTTGCGTCATGTGCTGTTTGGGGGAGGGTTTTTTGGAAGGGCCATCCTGCGTGACACTGCAGTGCCACTCCTAGATGGGCCCGGTGTTTGTGTCGGCCACTAGGGTCGCTTATCTTACTCACACAGTCAGCTACCTCATTGCGCCTCTTTTTTTCTTTGCGTCATGTGCTGTTTGGGGAGGGTTTTTTGGAAGGGCCATCCTGCGTGACACTGCAGTGCCACTCCTAGATGGGCCCGGTGTTTGTGTCGGCCACTAGGGTCGCTTATCTTACTCACACAGTCAGCTACCTCATTGCGCCTCTTTTTTTCTTTGCGTCATGTGCTGTTTGGGGAGGGTTTTTTGGAAGGGACATCCTGCGTGACACTGCAGTGCCACTCCTAGATGGGCCCGGTGTTTGTGTCGGCCACTAGGGTCGCTTATCTTACTCACACAGTCAGCTACCTCATTGCGCCTCTTTTTTTCTTTGCGTCATGTGCTGTTTGGGGAGGGTTTTTTGGAAGGGACATCCTGCGTTACACTGCAGTGCCACTCCTAGATGGGCCCGGTGTTTGTGTCGGCCATTAGGGTCGCTTATCTTACTCACACAGCGACCTCGGTGCAAATTTTAGGACTAAAAATAATATTGTGAGGTGTGAGGTATTCAGAATAGACTGAAAATGAGTGTAAATTATGGTTTTTGAGGTTAATAATACTTTGGGATCAAAATGACCCCCAAATTCTATGATTTAAGCTGTTTTTTAGGGTTTTTTGAAAAAAACACCCGAATCCAAAACACACCCGAATCCGACAAAAAAAATTCGGTGAGGTTTTGCCAAAACGCGGTCGAACCCAAAACACGGCCGCGGAACCGAACCCAAAACCAAAACACAAAACCCGAAAAATTTCCGGCGCTCATCTCTAATACACAATGCCAATATTTATGGAATTGAGCCATTATCAACCGATGATGAGCCATGATCCAAGCCAAAGTACCTTAGCAATGTTGCTCACAGTGAGGATTTATTTGCAAAGTGATTGAAAGTCAGGGAGAATTTGGGAAACAATGGGGAGTGGTGACAAAAACACAGGCATGTCATGGCCAATTTCCGGGAGTGTCTCAGTGGACAACTGCAATCCCATATACAGAAAATATAGTGCCAGCATCACAATCAGGGCCGGTGCTACCAACTCAGCAAAGGGATGCAAAGCAGGGAGGCACCAGGCTTGAGAGAGGCGCTCGTCCCACTCTGCATCCCTGCTAAGTGAGCACAGGAAGCGCTTTGAAGGTGATCCCTGGTCCCTCAAACAGCACAAGAGCACATGCATGTGCTCTCCTAGTTAGGCAGAGAGCCACTCAGACTGTTGAGCTGGGACATGCTGCTTATGCACCCTTACAACAAGTTAAGGGAGGAGCTAGAGCTTGCAGCCACCGCCGAGAGAACAAATCTCTCCCCCACCCTCCAGAGCTAACAGCTGTGGCAGATATCAAGCAGGGAGGGGTTGGGCCTGGAGCCAGTTAATTACAAATTAGTTTAAAGCCAGGCCCCTTTCTGTGAGGTGACAGGGCTTAGCGGGCAGTGATCATGTGGGGAAGTGGGGGTACTCCACAGATAAAGGTGACAGACTCACCATTACTCCCCAGCTCCCCGGCCTGAGTCCCCTCCTCCTGTGGCTGCCACTGACTCTGACAATGCTAAATTCCCTTGTCGTATAAACAACCCTTTATGAAGTCTAAGAACACTGTACGCTGTTTACTTAAGAAGTACCGTAATGGTACGCTAGCCGTAGGCGAGACGCTCAAGCGTCACGTTCGCTCACGGCCCAGTGATCACAGGACACGTTATTGGCTATGACTAGAGTAATGATTCGCTATGGCGTAGCTTACGCTCGAGACCACGAGGAGGTCACCAGCGGCGCAGACGCTCACAACGCTATACCTTTATGTCTGAACCTTATACCAATGAAATGCACAGAATACCTTAATGTGAGTACAGGGTGTAAGTGCAACCTTGTGTAACCTGACTAACAACAAAGCTGCTTGAGCGTCACCGACGCTCAAGTGAACACTTAACACTATAGAAAATACACAGATACTGGTTTAGGGTCCAAAGCCTATTAACTGTATTATATCTAATATACTTGTAAAAGGGGATAACAGTACAAATGATACACTACAATATAACAGAGACTTCCTAACCAAAATACAATACTATCTAATACAATACAATACTAGTCTAGGGGAGATGTGAGAGAAAAGAGAAAGGAGAGAGAGAGAGAGAAATTGGCTCACAGTAAGACAATGATTACGGAGAGAAACTTACGCACAAGGGTAAACGATCGCATGCGCCTGGACATCCAGCACCCGATTTTCAGCAATGAGAACCGTTGAAGAGTGAGAGCTGGATGTGGTCGGCCTGCCTATTTATGCCCCACACACAATGCAATCTCATAGTCCCTACAATCCCATTGTCCATTGGACGTCGGAATTCGGCCCTGCACCATAACAAAAGGTCATAGGTTGATTCATACAGGTGGGCTGTGACGATTTCAAACAGCTCAGGTGGGTGGGGAACTAGGTTTCCCGCCGCATACCTGAGTATGAGTAAATAATAGAAATGGACATAAACTTCTTATGTTCATAACTATTCGCACGAGCGATTAATACGCTCCAAACCAACACCGGAATATTGCTAATTAAATACTCTTCCGATGGGTACCAAACACTACTGCATGACTCCTGTTAGACCCTTCCTACGATACAAAGAGGGATTCCTCAGCTCAGAGACATTCTATATTAACCAAACTTTCAGAATCTATCAAAGGGATCATGATCTACAAACTACATTAATTATGAAAATATGTAACGAATGAGTCGCACGCTACGACTACATAAACTCTACCGTAAATACGCATACCGTGCGCCCGCGGGTGCACGCTATTGCGGGTATGCGCCTTCACGGGAGAGCGTACGCATGCGCAGCACGGACCAGTGTGCGGTGCAAATATGGCAACGTGCATGGGGATATTTTTCTGACTTTGACAGTCCACCCTTTGGCAGTCAATAATAACTGCCACTTCCTGAAAACATTTCAAAAGGAGAAAAATATATGTCAGTGGTTAATTCATTTCCATGGTTGGGTGAGGGAGGAGAGAGGAGTAGGTGTGAAGAGGGTATGACCTAGTGAGAAAGCAGAAGCATGTGTGTATGAGTCCATGTTTGGAGGGTCATGTATCATCGTGCCGTACGTGTGGTAAATCAAGCTTCGAGGTATTGCGAAGTATACATTTGAATTCCTTCTTATCCTGTGGTACAGGTCTGTGGATGGGCTGTCAAACTTTACCGAGCTCATTTCGGCTTTCAGTGGTAACAAAATGGGGATGCACATTTTAGTTGATGATACATGAATGGGGGAGGTATGTGGTTGCTGATATCTGTGCCTGTATTCCCTATCGACTATGTGTGTCATTACCTGAGGGTTGTAGAGATGAAGATAAAGAACACTTATGGAAAATGCAATGATATTCTATGTCAGGGAAATGTACATCTGTCGTTGAAGTTGTGTTCGGTATCTGTTGAGAGTCGTCTTCTTTGCGCTGTATTGCTCCTTGGGCATGAGCAAATAGCTTTGTCAGAGCCATCGGATTTACAAAAAATGTTGGGCTAGCGTGAGTTTAAAAGTACTAGGGAAACTGGGGATCCATGGCAAAGTTCATCAAGTGTCCATATCATAGGTTGTCAAAACTTCATCTTTGGTGCTTGTCTGTTGTCTGTATAGCGTCTCATCAACTTCCTCGTCCAAGGGGGTCTTTGTATCTTGGAGAAAAGCAGAAAAACAGGTGAAAGAAACGGACCGTATAATCGCATTTTCATCACATCCTGGTTTCTATCATTGGGTCATAAATCAAATCCAGGTTAATTACAGTTTCCTCACTCCTCAAGCTCATCACTTTTGTACTTTGTTTGCACCTCATTAAAGCCTGCCCACATCTAAATATCAATCCAATCGATATAACGACACCCAAGATACATAGTAGAAACTTTCCAACATACATTATGACTCCTTGAGCCCAGTCTCCTAAACCGGAGAACCAATTTCGCGGGTTCAACCATGACACCCAACCAGTCAGCTCATTACCTACAGCAGCAAGGGTGAGATTGTGTTTTCGACGAAATTCCCACTTTAATTGCAGAATATCGTCCATCTTTTGGTCTATGACTTCTACCGGATCCTCGGTGCTATTTGTGATATACGTGCAACACTTTATGCCGTACTGTGTTGCCAATGTAACACAATATCCGCCTGTTACTGCTGTAAGATAATTAAGAACCATCCTATGCTGAACTAGTTCTGTTTTGTAGGCTTGAAGTTCTCTTCCAGTGTATCTAAACGTGTCATCATACATTTCAGTGATATTATCTAACAGATTGGCGAGTGCGGAAATGTATCTATAATTCATCACTCCTCGAGCGGTACGAGTGAAATCTAACGCTACCAGAACCTGAATCCCGGTGGATTCATGGATAAGATCAGAGGCCGGATGCTCTAACCTTTCTGACAGTTGTCTTTTAACTCGGTGCTCGTAATGAGTGTGAGTATAAGGAGCTTGGGCACCACGGTGTATGTCCTTCATTTTGTCATGTGTAACAGTCATCACTTCAGGCAATACTTTTCCAATATAACACAATCCTTCAGAGTTTGGGGCAAGCCACTTGTACGCCTTTCTCCCGCATATGAAATATGCATCATCGGGGAGAACATATGGGACGGAGAAGGACATTACCATGTTACAAACCTTCCAGGTGAAATCTCCTGACCCTAATTCTTCCATCTGCTTAATGCACGTATCAGTTTGTACGATATGTGAACAGTATCCTGGTGATACCTCTCCAACTCTAGTAATCCTATTTCCTAAGGTATATCGATACCGGAAAGATTTTCCTCTACTGGCTATGTGGCGTACAAGTTCTGTATCTGTAGGCATTCTATCTGCTCTGTGTGAAAAGGTCATGGTAAGGTTGCTCCATGACACTTCCCAATTTCCCGGCTTACGGGGATTGGAGATATTAAAACATAAGAGGGACCTATCCACATGGTATTGGTGGAGCTTCAAACTAGGAGGGCTGGAGATATTAAACCTCCGGTCCACCGGTCTCCCACCACTTAGCTCAAGTACCTCCCCTAACGTTAAAGGAAATGGTACTAGCCCTGATTTGCTATGACCCTGAGGTACTTGAGAGCATACCCAACAATCTGTTTGGTTTAACACGTTACCCACTAAGGAGTGATAGTCACTCAATGGATGCCGGTCCGTATGGTTATTAAAACTGGATTGGCATTATTGTTACAGAGCCTACAGATACGGTCTTTCTTCTTAATCTAACAATCCTTCAAAATGTTTACAAATAACAAGGTTGTTAGATCGTGTCCGGTACTCGCCTTTGCCTGGTGATTGGGTTGCTATTGGAAATTTACACCTCCATCTCAGTCATTAGAACCTTTCTGGATCCTTTCTCGACCTCACTGGTACTCTCACCGAAACAGACTGTTCTGGTCAACATCATGGTTAACGGGAAAATCCATATCTCAGTCTCTTGGGGCAAGTCCATCTTACAGGAGGAGAAAAGAAGAAATTTGTAAAGGGGGCATAAGAAAACAGTTTGAGGGGGGGAGAGAACTTGTTACGATAATAAGTTCTCTCGTCTTGTTGTTCTTCTTGTTCTGCTGTCCTCTCAAAGGTGCTGTCTCTCAGTCTTCCAAACGAACATTCTGGTGATGCAATATTCCTTCCCAACCGGCGATCTTTCTGTAAGGAGCAAAAATCTGGCATTACCATTGGTCCAACTGAGGGGTGACATAGCATCTTTGAACCATGAAAACATGAGTGGGAAGATAGAGACAACAAAAAAAACAAAAAAAACAAAAGAGATAGAGAACAATTCATGTGCATATATACATTACATAACTCGACAATAACCATCAATAAGAAAAGAGAGATAAAACATTTTTAAACATTGTCAACATTAAGAAAACATTGTTCAGCATTAGGAAAACATTGTCAGACTTATTAGGCTGTCATATCTATGTGTCTAATGGTTTCCTTGAGCAGTCCCTCCCCACCAGCACCTCCATATTCCACTGTCTGTATCTGGCCAGAAATACATTGTGGCGGATAGGTCATGCTGGGGTTTGGTAGACTTCTGCAAGGACCAAGTGGATATGCAATGTGTGAATTCTTACCAATAATCGTCAGAGATGGGGATAGAGAGAGAGAGAAAAAACATTTTTCTCCACAAATACATTTACAACGTTTCACCTGGTCATTCCTGTGTCTTCAGTGAATGACCTCCCAATTTATTAACCGTTACCTCAGGCTTACCATCAGTCCCAACGATCACCTTTCCTGCCTATGTGATCCCTAATTATAATTGTGTGTGTTATAATTTTGCTCATTTCTTGGTCTAGGGGGTCTTACTTTATGTGGGTTATTACAGTTGTTGGCATAATGCCCTTCTCTTCTACAATTGTAACAAATCCTTGGCTTTCTCCATGTGCTAGGGGCCTGGGGTTCCGGTCGACTTGATGCATTCTCTAGTGCTTGGATGTTTAGTGTCATCAACCGCTCTCCCTGCGCTTCCCTGGTTCTTTTGATATTTCGGTCATGCTCGATAGCGGACTCTCTTAATGCTGCAACCGAGATACCTCTCCAATGAGGTATTGAGGTTTGTACCCTAATTTTTAGTGTGTCTTTCAAGTTGCTCGCTAATACGGACACAGCTACCTCTCTGTGGTGTACATTAGTTTCAATGTCATCTATACCAGTGTACCTAGCCATATCCTGCAGAGCCCGGTGAAAATACTCTTCTGCGGATTCGCCTTCTTTTTGTCTTATTGTATAGATTTTATTCCACTTTGCTACTGTAGGAAAATATTCTTTCAACTGTAGATTGATTCTTTTTACATTATCTTGGTTATACTCGTTTGTTAGTGGCACTTCCTCATCTAGCTTACAATCAGCGATAAATTTCAATGAATCAACATCGGGGGGTAAACATGCCCTCAAAACTGTCCTCCAATCTTTGTTATTCGGCTCTGCAGTATGTCCTAGCACTCTAATGTATCTTTGACAAGCAACTAAGTCTTTCCTGGGATCAGGAAATTCAGACAGAATTGTTCTTAATTCTGTTCGGGAAAAAGGGCAGTACATGGCGATGTTCCTGACAGGAGTGATTCCTGAAGAGTCAGTTTCCCCATTTGGTACTGCAATTACCCTAACAGGATTAAGTCCAGTAATGTCATTCTGAATTGATTCTATTATATTAGGTACATTTGTTTGTGCGTGATGTATAATACCATACATACCTGTGGACACGACCTCACCTGACCCTCCATTAGGGGGTTTGATTACAGTTTTTACCGATTGGGTCGCGTCCACCTGGATGTCTTGTGTGATGGCTTCTGGAGGAGGTGCCGACATCGTTCTGGGTTCACTTTCTTGTTGGTGTTCCTGAGGAAAGTTTAACATGGGGTGCGACTTGCATGGGTTAATAGTTGTACATTCGTCAGCATTACAATTAGCATTGTTACATTTATCACATTTATTCTTATTATCTGTACTACTGTTGCTAAGAGCATCTTTATTGTTTACCCTTGTGCTTCTCTCCGCAACCACAATCCCCTCCATTGCCATCTCTCCCCTCTCAAGATGAAAGTTAGGTAAGTAAGTTACATTTCTTTGTATTTCACTCTCCTGTTGCCATATCTGTAAACAATCATAATGCTTGATTCGTCTCTTTGCTGATTTGATGAGACATATCCTTCGCCTTAAATTACGCAACACCTCTGAGTCAAAACTACCTATCCCGGGAAATGGTGTCTTATCCCCCGCAGTCATTCGTGTCCATTCATCACAAAAGGTCTCAGTGTGGGGACCATATTTCCCCCACATTACTAACCGAGCAGACCCTCGGGGTCTGCAAGCCTCTGGAGTCTGAATCCTGACCTCCGACCGTCTCTGTATTGTGCACTTGGCTGCCATTGTGGACCTTTTTTAACACAGAAAAACTTCCTAAAATGCACCAAACACAGAACTTCGTTGGAAATCCTTAAAGCTCTTCCACTGAACTTCTTCTGCTCCGGGTATCTCCGTTCCGCCTTCTAGCAGACACGTGTAGCCGTTGCAGGCCCTATCTCTAGAGATTTTCCTGAGAAAATTCCCTTCCTTTTTCTTTACACAAATCACGCTTGCATGTGCTCCCTACAACACGTATGAGGGCAAGATTTACGCATGGATATACGACCTCATATCACGTTGCGTTATTGGTCACACATACAACCGTGCGGTCCAATCGTACCACTTATAGACACTTGTTGCCCATAAATGGTAGGATCATTGGAGTCTCCCTACTGTGCTCCAAAACAGCCAGAGCGTAATACAACGAAAACTTTATCACACTCTGTTGCACGTTTTCACTCAGATCGTGCTCATCACGTTCCACATAGATCACAAAGTTCACAAAGCGGGATTCAATACACTCATACCGTTTTCAACCCAATATCATTCTTATAGTTTTCTGATCAGAAAAAATCATTTCCCGTAGTCTGATAGCTCTCCCCAGAGGTATTACAGTAAAGTAAGGTATTTAAACTAAGTTTTGGAAAGCTGAAATCAATTTGTGCTATTTATCGCCTTGCGTTATTTACCGCATTGCGCTACTTATCGCTTTGCGTTGAAAATCAACTTGTGGTTTGAGTTACGTGGGCGTACACAGACGCTCCGTCGCGTAATATACGCTGCGTGCGTCTGCCTCTGGATTGCGTACGCAAGTCTTTTTTAGAGACACGTGTACGCAAACAAAGATCCACCGTAACACAATTTCTACTTTTATCAATGTAGAGGATCCTTTATCATCTACCGCGCACCACACTGACAAGCTGTGTGTTTGTCTATATTTTAACTATGTTACCTTTACTCAACTTATTGAAATAGCGACAAATCTCTCTCAGCACATTTTATCAACTATAAAAGGCAAGTAGGAGAGTGATATACGAAAATACACAAATGAAAAAGAAATGCAGATATATATGTGCGTGCGTGTGTACGCAAGACAGAAGAGAAATAAACAGTTTTAAAAGACACAAGCGTTTTGTTCTTACTTCCGGTTCCCGGATTCCTTCAGCACTCGTTATCTAAGCGAAGCAGACGCTTATCCCGTCAGCACTACGAGACAACCTCCCGCCCTTTGCTGAGGGATAATGTCTGCTGATCTACCTAGTGCAGATATGTGAAGGACAGGACGAGTCCCCAATTGACAATGCTAAATTCCCTTGTCGTATAAACAACCCTTTATGAAGTCTAAGAACACTGTACGCTGTTTACTTAAGAAGTACCGTAATGGTACGCTAGTTGCGTAACGATCGCTCAGCCGTAGGCGAGACGCTCAAGCGTCACGTTCGCTCACGGCCCAGTGATCACAGGACACGTTATTGGCTATGACTAGAGTAATGATTCGCTATGGCGTAGCTTACGCTCGAGACCACGAGGAGGTCACCAGCGGCGCAGACGCTCACAACGCTATACCTTTATGTCTGAACCTTATACCAATGAAATGCACAGAATACCTTAATGTGAGTACAGGGTGTAAGTGCAACCTTGTGTAACCTGACTAACAACAAAGCTGCTTGAGCGTCACCGACGCTCAAGTGAACACTTAACACTATAGAAAATACACAGATACTGGTTTAGGGTCCAAAGCCTATTAACTGTATTATATCTAATATACTTGTAAAAGGGGATAACAGTACAAATGATACACTACAATATAACAGAGACTTCCTAACCAAAATACAATACTATCTAATACAATACAATACTAGTCTAGGGGAGATGTGAGAGAAAAGAGAAAGGAGAGAGAGAGAGAGAAATTGGCTCACAGTAAGACAATGATTACGGAGAGAAACTTACGCACAAGGGTAAACGATCGCATGCGCCTGGACATCTAGCACCCGATTTTCAGCAATGAGAACCGTTGAAGAGTGAGAGCTGGATGTGGTCTGCCTGCCTATTTATGCCCCACACACAATGCAATCTCATAGTCCCTACAATCCCATTGTCCATTGGACGTCGGAATTCGGCCCTGCACCATAACAAAAGGTCATAGGTTGATTCATACAGGTGGGCTGTGACGATTTCAAACAGCTCAGGTGGGTGGGGAACTAGGTTTCCCGCCGCATACCTGAGTATGAGTAAATAATAGAAATGGACATAAACTTCTTATGTTCATAACTATTCGCACGAGCGATTAATACGCTCCAAACCAACACCGGAATATTGCTAATTAAATACTCTTCCGATGGGTACCAAACACTACTGCATGACTCCTGTTAGACCCTTCCTACGATACAAAGAGGGATTCCTCAGCTCAGAGACATTCTATATTAACCAAACTTTCAGAATCTATCAAAGGGATCATGATCTACAAACTACATTAATTATGAAAATATGTAACGAATGAGTCGCACACTACGACTACATAAACTCTACCGTAAATACGCATACCGTGCGCCCGCGGGTGCACGCTATTGCGGGTATGCGCCTTCACGGGAGAGCGTACGCATGCGCAGCACGGACCAGTGTGCGGTGCAAATATGGCAACGTGCATGGGGATATTTTTCTGACTTTGACAACTCTGGGCTATGAGACAGTCTTATACCCAGGAAGAATAGCAGCCTTAGCCAGCAAGCAAGACAGCATGTGAGAAGCAGCTCTGACTGAAGACAGGAGAGGTAGAGAGCAGTAAGTGGCAAGGGAAAGGTTTGGGGGTGGGGGATTGTTGAATCTGTCCTATTTATTGGAGGATGAAGACTGTACTACATATTAGAGCAGTGTAATATAATTTATATTCGGTCACATATTGATAATTTTTTGTAGTATGGGTGTTTCAGGACCGGATTATAGGCCAGGCAAAAGGGCTGGTTGTCCAGGCGCCCCCACACATTGTTTGCCCCAACACTGCTTCAAACATTGGCCCAACCAGCGTGCTCTGCACATGCGGCCATGTTGATCAAGTTCAGACAGCCGCAATGGCAGCTAAGGTATATTGGCTCAGTATAATCTGGTTATAACGTAAATTCAATTCCACACCAATTTATCACATAATCATATGAATAATAACTTCTAATCAGGAAACAATATAAATACTGCTATTAAACCAATCTATAACAGTCACTTATTGGTGGTGCTCCCAAAATATTTTTGTAGGTCATACTACAATGGGATTGAGAGAAAGAAAAGATAAAAACACTCTTTTTGGGAGCACTCTTCAAATGACTTACAACAAATGTAGGTCAAAATAAATGTGTTCTGGGAAATTTTCCTAAAACTTAACATTTATTCTGTTTATGACTTTCAAAAAATGACATATAGTCCAAATTTCTTAAAATTCTCGATTCACCCAGTAATCAATAAGGGTCAAGATAAATGGTGAAAATATATTTCAGGATGCCATGTTCAAATTTAGCTCTAAATTGCAGTAATAATCTGTGATGAAAAGTATAGATAAGTAAAGAATTAATCCATTTATGAATAAAGGCCCACAGTATCCAGTGTTCCTGGGTGGTTTCCCATCCAAGTACTGGCTGGGCCTATCTTGCTTAACTACCAAAATTTAACCGGATCGGACAGTACAGTCGTAGGCGATTACCCCTGGATGATGGAATAAAGAAGAGAACCCACTTCTGCTGTCTGTATTCGGCCTGGATCCGGAGCATAAAATTCTGGTCCCAGGACTATTCCAGATGAGAGAGTGTTGGAAACAAAGAGACAGAATATCCCAATAAAGTGGGAGTGTCAATTAGGGCTCTGGTTGATCCATCATATCCCCAGGCCTGAAGGAAGAAAATACACTTCTGTTGTGACTGCAATTATTTCACTGAAAAGAGCAAGTCCCAAGTCAGTAATGCTGTCAGCCAGATGAGAGAGTGATAAAGTATTTTTTAATGGAAAATAGTAAAAAATTGTAGTAATTTAGGATGATATTATAATGAATGCATCACAGATGAGCTTTGAGGTTATTGACAATAACATTACTATGTAACCCTGATAAATACTCTAATACCAATTATGTGAGGGAGCAAAATCTCCCATACAGCAAACAATGTCTATGGAATTAATACAATGTAGTTGTTATATGCAGGATGGTATCATACTTCTCACAAAATAAGTGGGCTACAGATCTATGTAGCATAAAAGTGTAGTATATTCTGCAAAAAAAGTGTCATGCAGATTTTATATTTCAGCAAAAATAGCACTTGTATTAACAATATCCAAAAAATTCTTAAATAGCAAACAATGTCTATGGGATAAATCCGATATAGTTGTTGTAGGCAGTATAATATCTCACTTCACACAGAGTAAATGAGCTACAGATCTATAAAGCATGACATATTCTGCAAAAAAAGTGTCATACAGATTTTTACATTTCAGCACAAGTAGCACTGATGTTCACAAAATTCAATAAATACTTTAAGGGATAAATATCCCAATAATTGTCCTACACATGAAAATATAGAAGCATATTCTGCAAGAAAATATTACATGTGTGTATTAAGAATTTCAACAGAGAGTCTGCATTTATATTGGTATTATTCAAATGAGTGAGAGCAAGTGACTATAGATGGCAAAAAATCACTGTCAGAAAAAACAGTAGATAAATCAAATAGTTAACAAGGTATGTGTATCATAATATAAACGAATCAGCTGGAATCAAAGTATAAGCCATTATATCATAGTGACAATATAGCTGCATGTCCATGCACCATTAATATTTTGATATGACATAAATAGCACGTAGCTTTAACCTCTGTCATTGCCTGTTGAATACCAGCTAAGACATATAATGGGAGGAGGGGGAGGAGAGGTATAACATGGAGCAGCTTGGAGCATGACTATGTGAGTGTAGCGGTATATATTACTGATCTGGGTGTTGGCAGTGCTGGTTGTCTGTGTGCAACTGCACAGAGTACAAGCTGCACTCATTGCACCTAGGCATCTCCCACTCTCTTTCTCAATCCCCTGCCTCTGTGATGTGGCCGCCCATTTCTGGAAGGGGCGTGGCAGCAAAGATGTCACGTAGGGACACTTGTACCAAAATACGTTTCACCGCTGGGCTAGTTCACAGGAGCCTCACTTCACAAGCTCCAGCGATGAGCAAAAAAGATAAAGGTGGCCAATCATCTACAATAGTAGATCTAAATTGTAGATGATTGGCTACCTTAATCCTTTTTGCTCACCACTGGAGCTTGTGGAGTGAGGCTCCCATGAACAAGCCCAGCGGTGAAACGTACGTTGGGACAGGCATCACTTTGTGATGTCATTGTGGCCACGCCCGTTCCAGAAATGGCAGCCACATCAAAGAGGCAGGGGACTGAGAAGGAGAGTGGGAGATGCCGGGGTGCGATCAGCGCAGCCTGTACTCTGTGCAGTTGCAAACAGGCAACCAGCACTGTCATCCCCCAGGATCGGTAACATATACCGCTACACTCAGATAGTCATGCTCCAAGCTGCTCCATATTATACCTCTCCTCCCACCTCCTCCCATTATAGGTCTTAGCTGGTATTCAACAGGCAATGACAGAGGTTAAAGCTTCATGCTATTTATGTCTTATATCAAAATATTAATGGTGCATGGACATGCAGCTATATTGTCACTATGATATAATGCTTTTTACTTTTATTCCAGCTGATTCATTCATAAAAGGATGCACATACCTTGTTAACTATTTGATTTGTCTACTGTGAACCTTTGGTACTTTGCCTATTTCTGACAGTGATTTTTTGCCATCTATAGTCACTTGCTCTCACTCAATATAAATGCAGACTCTGTGGAAATTCTTAAAACACACATGTAATATTTTCTTGCAGAATATGATTCTATATTTTCATGTGTAGCACAATTATTGGGATATTTATCCCTTAAAGTATTTATTCAGAAGTTCCGGTTCCGGTCTCATGCTGTAAGGACGCTCCACAGCAGAGCTCCGGTGAATCCCGACTCCGGCACCGCTATACCGACTGGACAGTCAGTCTCCAAGAGCATCTAGCCTCCCCAAGTCTCAGCGGACCCGTCCCGCGAGCTCCCGCCGGCTTCTGACACCTCTGGCGAGCCGCCACGATAATCACCCGCCTCACGGCGCACAGCGGCGGGGCCCGCACCGGAGCGTACAGAGTCACAGGCCGAACGCCACGGTCTGTAGTGCTCCCGGCTCCTGCTCCTACATAAAATACCGCAGGCAGATCTCCTCACAGACAATCTCAACTACCAGCCGTCTCACGATCAGGTTTGGTAACCATAGTAACCGCGGCTCTGTGTTTATTCTTATACCGCCTTTCCTCGCTGCTGCTGTGCTCTCCCTGTTCTTCCTGCCTGATAACCAGCTGCAGAAGCTGCACACCAAGTGACACTTCTTGCATAGTCTGTCCACATCATCACAGAGTCTCTCGGCTGCTCGTCCTTATAAGCCCTCAGCACACTTCAGTAGATGGAATAAGGCTTGATCTGCATTGCAAAGCACCATCTCTCAATCTAACTGACAATTCTTCCCAGGACTTCACCACAATAACACTCATTGCAAGCTCAGTACTTGCGGATCCCTGACGCCTCACTTTATTATACAAGAACAATACTTTTTTCATACGACACCCAGCCTGTTCTTACATTCCCGACGGGGAGATTTATTATCTGACCCCTTCTCACCCCCATTTGTCAATGGACCGTTTCCTTTCCCCCAACCCTGTAGCCTCGGCAACTCCTTCCTCTCTCCCAGTTAGACAAGAAAAAAGGAGAGCTAACTCTACAATGGCCCCTGGCATTACCACTCCCCCTTTATCTCCAGCCCCCAAGAAATTAATTGCATCTCAATCCCCCTCACGTAATACTCCTAATAGCCGATCTCCTGACTCACCTATCACATATGCAGACCTTACTGAAGCCATAACCCAAGCTATCTCTCCATTGTTATCGAAAGCAGTCTCCGATATTTCACTCCAACTGCAACAACTCTCGCATAAAGTCTCTGTTAACGAAAACAGAATTGGGGGTCTATGTCACGATATGGCTGATGTTCAGGGTTGTGTCAAACGTCTTGAAAAAGAGAACTACCAGCTGTGGATGAAGCTAGACGACGCAGAAAACAGGTCCAGACGGAATAATATCAGGCTAGTAGGCCTACCAGAATCGGTAAAAGGAGATGAACTATCTCACTTTGTACAGACAACACTCCCAACACTTCTCGGTATTACCGAATCGTGCAAAGATTTAGTGATCGAACGCGTACATCGTGTTGGGCCCCCGCCTCGATCCGCTGAAGGCCGCCCCAGAGTTACCCTTTTCAGATGCCTCAACTACCTTCACAAAGTTGCCATATGGACTGCGTCTAGAAAAGTTCGGTCCTTACAATGGGAGAACAACCGCCTTCTCATATTCCAAGATTTTTCTGCCGAACTATCAAGAGCAAGAAAGGCCTTCAACCAAATCTGTTCTAGATTGGTATCCGCCAAGCGTAAATTCTCCTTACTTTATCCAGCGAAACTTCGGATATACGATGGAGACAAACACCTTGATTTCTCCACTCCAGAAGACGCAACTTCATACCTCCAAGAAGGATCTACAGAAGACCATGACGACATTGCTGACGCCGCCTCATCCCCTAATACTTGATCTTAAGGTTCACATTATATTGTTGTAATATTAAGGGCTACTCCCTTTGTTTGTTCTTATCTAATTAACTTCACCTAAAGCAGTTTTATTGTTCTTTAAGTCTTATGATAATTGTCAGCCTGTTGGTCAGTGCCCTGCACGACGTTAGACTCATTATATTCTATTGTTAATCATCTCAATGAGCAACCGCCACTAAATTTTGATCCTCGTTTTTAAACCATCTTATATTCTGCTAATGATTATCACAACATTTATGCTTATTGTTATCTATTATTTAATACTAGTATGCTTCTTAATATATCCTATGCCTACCGTTTCATTTCTTAGAATAGCTCTACTATTCTATTTAGAATAATTTTCCCCAGATGCCGTAGTCGGGAAATCATCTGGAGCGCTGATCCGGAATAATAGTTATGTTTGGAATAATCTCAGTTATTATTTTGAATTTTTGGCCCGGAAGTTTGTTTGCTTGCCAAACGCTAACTAAATCTTCTTGTATGTTTTTGTATTTCTCCCATGCCCCTCCCCCCCCTATCCCCAAACCCTACTCCCTTCTTCGAATCCAATCACTTAACATACGGTTGATCCTTGCATTCTTTTTCCTCTCCTGGTTATTTAAATGTCCAACCTAAAGATTGGCACTCTGAATGTCAGTGGAATTAATTCCCCGTCTAAACGTCGCAAGATGCTCATGTATCTATCCAAAATGAATATCAACGTAGCATTTCTGCAAGAATCTCATTTATCTCTCCAGGAATCCATGAAATTGCAGATGTCACACTGGTCCCTAATAGCAGCGGCCCCATACAACTCTAAATCTAGAGGGGTTGTCCTTTTAGCAAAACGTAATCTTAATATCACTCTACTATCCTCTGACATTGACCCCAATGGCCGATATTTGATAGTCAGTCTCTCTATTGAGTCGTATGTTCTGGTCCTTTGCAATATTTACGCCCCCACTACATACAAAAAATCCTTTTTTCAGCTGTTAATAGCCAAATTAACCCCATTTTCTAATGATAATCTCATTGTATGTGGAGATTTCAACTTAGTGTCTTCTAATTATTTAGATCGCTCCAACACCTCTAGAAACCCTCAACGCCTCCCTAAACTTGGTATCCCTACTTTTTCCGAAGCCTTACAGCTAATCAATATATGGCGTGCACTAAACCCCATAGAAAGAGAGTTTTCTTGCCATTCCTCTGCCCATGATACATTTTCTAGAATTGATTATGCGTTTATTACCCAAAAGCTTTTTCCCTCAGTCACGGACTCTACTATTGAACCCATTATTATTTCTGACCACGCCTTGATATGGTTTTCTCTCAGTTTACATCCCTTTCAGTCTTTATCCCCCCATTGGAAATTCCCCTTTCACCTTTCTAACTCTAAAAAAATTTGTGATTCACTACAAGCATCCTGGGATACCTTCTACTTCTCAAATGAACAACACTCAGAATTAAATCCCTCTTTATTTTGGCAAACAGCCAAATCGGTCCTTCGGGGCAATATTATTTCATACTCCTCTGCCTTAAAGAAAAACTATACCAAATCTTACCTAGAAATACAACGTGCACTTTCCACTGCCTTCCAAATGTTCAAATCCCACCCCTCCCCATCTAATAAATCCTCATATTTAACATTAAAACTCCAGTTTAATGAGTTTCTCTCCCAGATGGGTGATAAATATAAATTTAAAGTCGATTACCGGTTCCACAAATTTGGAAATAAAACAGGGAAGCTTCTCACAAACATGTTGAAAGGTACCTCCCCTCCCATGTTAGTGCACCCACTAAAGCTCCCTGATGGGTCCTTAACTAACGACCCCCAGTCCATCACCTCTCTCATGAAATCATTTTATGAAGCATTATATTCTGATCCATCTCCCCTCACTGATGAGCCCCCCCAACCTTGGTCTTTTCCCCTTTTACCCCAGATCCCGTCTACATTTCTTGTTTCCCTAGATGAACCCATCACAATAGAAGAAGTTCGCTCAACTATTACTCACTTGAAACCTAATAAAGCTCCAGGCCCAGACGGCTTTTCTAATGAGTTTTATAAACTCCTGATTGATAAAATTGATAGACACCTTCTGGCATTGTTCAACTCAATAATTAGCTCAAAATCCATTCCTCTATATTTTAATAGTGCCACAATCAAAGTTCTCTTGAAGCCAGGTCGAGACCCTTCCCTCCCAAGTTCCTATCGCCCAATTTCACTATTAAATTCTGACTATAAAATTTTTACTAAAATCTTAGCCGACCGTCTAAAATTCTCTCTCCCTCACATAATACATCCAGACCATATATGGGGCCGTCACTCTGTGACCAATGTTCGCAAAGTGCTTTCTATAATCCAACATTTAAAACTCCACCCTACCTTATCAGATAATATCGTTTTAGCCTTAGATGCAGAAAAGGCGTTTGACCTCCTGGAATGGCCACACCTTTTCAGATCCATGAGACTTTTTGGTTTTCCCGCATCCTTCATATCGGTTATCCAATCCCTTTACTCCTCTCCGTCCTCACAGCTCTATTGTAATGGTCACTTATCTACTCCTTTCACAATCTCTCGAGGTACTCGTCAGGGATGCCCTCTTTCTCCATTACTCTTCGCCATTGCTATAGAACCATTGGCAATCTCTATTAGAAATTCTCCTAACATTCACGGGATCCAAGTCGGTAATATTCCACTAAAACTTGCTTTATATGCGGACGACCTATTACTTTTTATATCTAACCCCTCTTCCTCTTTACCTAATCTGTTTTCACTGATAAATAATTTTGGCGCTCAGGCAGGATTCAAAATAAATATGTCTAAATCTGAAATTCTACGTCTTGAAGGCCCCAATACTCTCACTCTCCATCCCACATCCCCTCCTCTCTCTCCTATGCTCAAAACGGTAATTAAATACTTAGGCCTACATATTCCCTCTGATCTCTCCTCTTTATATAAACTGAACTTTACTCCATCTCTCATCAAAATCTCCTCACTATATGATTCATGGCTTAATCTCCCATTATCTATCATTGGAAGAATAGCGGTAGTTAAAAGTATAATTTTTCCCAAGATATTTTACTTATTACAAATGCTTCCTATTAGCCTCTCTATATCTGACTTGAAACGCTTTGACCAAATTACCTCTCGATTTATATGGCAAAATAAACGCCCTCGAATTGCTTTCCAAAAGCTACAGTCGCACAAATCTCATGGAGGCATGTCTCTTCCAAACCTAAAATTATATACTTTAGCGATTCATTTCAGATATATTTCAGATTGGCTTCTTTCTAAATCCACTTATACTTCAACTTTTCTAGATGCTGCTCTCTTCAGTCCATATTCTCCAAGCGCCCTTCTTCACTCTAAAAAATCTGACATTCCTTCTAATATTTTGCACCATGTTATGTTTCATGACACCTATTCCACTTGGATTACCATCAATAAAAAATTAACAAGACAAGCAACCTCTTCTCCATATAATACACTCTGGGGTAATCCTTCATTTCATCCCTCGTTATCCAACCCAATTTTCCACACTTGGAAGGAAAAAGGCCTTTCTCTTACCTCCCAGGTTTTCGACCCAGGAGGACAGATAATACCTTTCTCTACTCTTCAAATGCAGTTTTCTCTGCATACCTCTAACTTTTACATGTACTTACAGTCACGGCATTTCGTCTATTCTCTGGATCCCAAAACTAGATATCAAAACTCTCTCGATCCTATTAATTCCCTGCTACGTCTATTACATTCTTCCCCCTACCGCATAAAATATATCTATACCCTATTATTACCGACTTCCAACACTAAACCATGGCAATCACTAGCACTAACATGGCAAAAGGATATCCCAGATATTGATTCCCACCTGATTCTTTTCGCACATAGCTCTAAAACCATGAAGTTTCTGAAATCCTCTTACCTTCAAGAAGTTCACTGGAGAACGTTACATAGAGCCTATATTTCCCCTGCTCAAAGAAGTCATATGATCCCAAACACCTCAGGCTCCTGTTTTAAATGTCATAGCTCTCACGCCAATTTTTTCCACTGCTTCTGGGAATGCGGGAAAATAAAACGCTTCTGGAATAAATTAATTGCCTACCTAAACTCTTTATTCACTACACATATTCTCCCTGACCCATTAGCATGTTTGTGTGCAAACTTTAAAAACTGGCTCCCCAACAGTAATATTTCTCCCTATATTCCGTTGTTGGCCACCATTGTGACTCTTGCAAAGAAAATTATTCTCACCCACTGGATCTCTACATCATCTCCCTCCCTACAAGAATTGAAGTTAAAACTCTTACAATTGCTTTATTTTGATAGGAATAGTACTTTCCCTGATTTGGATAAACATGTTGATCGATTCTATTCCAAATGGTCCCCTTTCATACTTTCTTTAGACCCGTCTACCCAAGACAGAATTATGAAAGTATGCGAAAATACTGACTGGCACCATTTGCGTACCATTGAAAACTCCTAATTCCACTACACATTGATCTACAAACAAAACTGTTTAGGTGACTACAAACCATTTTGATCCACTCCTGAAGTTAAAGATTGGACCCTCCCTCCCCTCCCTCTCCCCTCCTACTTCCGCCCCCCTTTTATTCATTTATTTCTCATATTTTTCTTATTTCTCTTTCTTCTTCTCTCTTCATTATTAATCTCTAGTTAATAACATCGTCTCAGTTTTATGTGGATAATTATAACTGAATCCTCATTTTGTAATCCATTTATTCTATAATCAACACTGTTTGTTCTTAAATTAATGTACAATAATTGGAATAGTTCTTCATGTTAAGAGAATAAGTTCTCCTGGATTCCTGCTCTGTACATAACTGACGATGTATCATCTGTTTGTATACTTGTATCCCTTTGTACAACAACCAAAATAAAAATCGTATTATAAAAAAAAAAAGTATTTATTCAATTTTGTGAACATCAGTGCTACTTGTGCTGAAATGTAAAAATCTGTATGACACTTTTTTTGCAGAATGTCATGCTTTATAGATCTGTAGCTCATTTATTCTATGTGAAACTAGATATTATCCTGCCTACAACAACTACAGTATATCAAATTTATCCCATAGACATTGTTTGCTATTTAAGAATTTATTGGATATTGTTAATACAAGTGCTATTTTTGCTGAAATATAAAATCTGCATGACGCTTTTTGCAGAATATATTATGCTTTTATGCTACATAGATCTGTAGCTCACTTATTTTGTGAGAAGTAAGATACCATCCTGCCTATAACAACTACATTGTATTTATTCCATAGACATTGTTTGCTGTATGGGAGATTTTGCTCCCTCACATAATTGGTATTAGAGCATTTATCAAGGTTAGTAACATAGTAACTAAGGTTGAAAAAAGACAATTGTCCATCGAGTTCAACCTATTTGTGGTCTCCTATGCAGTCCTATTATAAGACTAGTTATTTTTATGTTAGGACTAGTTATATTAACTATAATGCGTGACTACGCACCATAACCCTGAATATCTTTATCCAGTAGGAATTTATCTAACTCATTCCTAAAGGTGTTGACTGAGTCCACTGTTACTACTCTCCCAGGCAGGGAATTCCAAACATGGATTATCCTTACTGTGAAAAAACCTTTTTCGCCTCAATGTGCGGAAACTCCTCTCCTCTAACCTAAGCGAATGACCATGTGTCCTCTGTGCTAATCTTACAGAAAACAGGTCCCTCCCAAGCTCTGTGTATTGACACCTTATATATTTGTAGAGGTTGATCATGTCCCCTCTTAGTCTCCTCTTATCCAATGTAAACATGTCTAGCCTTCCAAGCCTTTCCTCGTATTCCAGCATCTCCATGCCCTTGATTAGTTTGATCGCCCGCCTCTGAACCTTTTCTAGCTCCAGGATATCCGTTTTGTAATAGTGTGCTCAAAATTGCACACAGTATTCAATATGTGACCTCAATAGTGATTTATATAATGGGAGTAATTACACAGTAATGTTATTGTCAATAACCTCAGAGCTCATCTGTAATGCATTCATTATAATATCATCCTAACTTACTACAATTTCTTACTATTTTCCATTAAAAAATACTTTATCACTCTCTCATCTGGCTGACAGCAGTACTGACTTGGGCCTTGCTCAGCAGAAGTGTCTTTTCTTCCTTCAGGCCTGGTGATATGATGGATCAACCAGAGCCCTCTTTTTTGGGATATTCTGTCTCTTTGTTTCCAACATTCTCTCATCTGGAATAGTCCTGGGACCAGCATTTTAAGCTCTGGATCCAGGCAGAGTACAGACAGCAGAAGTGGATTCTCTTCTTTCTTCCATTATCCAGGAGTAATTGTCCATGGCTATACTGTCCTGGACATGCCCGATCCTGTTAAATTTAAGAAGTTAAGCAGAATAGGCCCAGACAGTACTTGGATGGGAAGCCACCTGGGAACACTGAGTACTGTGGGCCTTTATTCATAAATGAATGAATACTTTACTCAGCTAAACTTTTCATCACAGATTATCACTGCAATTTAGAGCTCAATTTGGATATGGAATCCGGAAATATATTTTCATCATATATCTTGACCCTTATTGATTACCGGGTGAATCAAGAATTTTAAGTCATTTGGACACTATGTCATTATTTTAAAGTCATAAACAGAATAACTGTTAAGTTTTAGGCAAATCATCAGAACACCTTTATTTTGACCTATAGCTGTTGTAATTTACTTTAAGAGTGCTCCCAAAAAGTGTCTTTTCTTTCTCTCAATCCCATTCAGTATCATCTGCCACAGGTGGCGGCAGGGAGAGCAGTCACTTCTATTCACCAGGGAGCAGCAGCAGAGCACAGTCTCTTTGCTGTCCAGATTCGTTTAGTAACTCCAGTGACATCGCTTCTCCCCCTGTGGCTGCTGCGTGTATGTGGCCAAGGAGGCGGCTCATCTCCCAGTGCTGGTCCCACTGTGATTTTTCCAGCACCTGGCTTCTGGCATCTTCTAATAGTGATAGCTCAGCTCCCTCCCTGCCTGCATCTGGAATCGCGCTTTTACTATAAGAGTGCAGTGCCATATACCCATAATTGAATGCACAACTTTGTGTCATCTCTCTGTTAGTAAAGGAGGGAAAGAACACTACTGCTTGTGCTTACACCATGTAGGGCCCTGCAAGGAAGCAAAGTTTACCCCCTAAGACATGCTGCTCTATGAGGGGACACAGTGGCGCCTGAATGACACTCTGAGGGACATGGACAGATTATGTAACAGGTAGGTATGGTGGAGTGTTTTTGTGGAGGCAAGGTGAATGTACCTGGATTGTTCACCCGGAATTACCTCTTGTACCGGAACTCACTGCTGGAACCCTAGTCAGAGGAACGAGGAACCCCAGAGGATCCAATACAGTAGTTACCACACATTAGGACAGTGACATATGAGATTTATTATTCAGGAACAGTTGATCACTGCTGGAAGATTAATTGATCAAAGGCAAATAACATCTCAAATATAAGGAAAGTAACACACATAAAGAGATATGATACTGTTGCGAACAGTATGACCATGTCATATAGTACAATTAAACAAATCAGTATACCTTGTATATAAGCAGTACTATGCTAGTAGCTTGCAATATTCTATTATGCTCACATGGGGCGGTATAACTCTAGTGATAACTATACTCTGCTTTAGTCAGTTCGCACTGTGTCAGCCTCCTCCACCATTGGCAACAGCTCTAAATCCTTTGGGAGTTTGCCCTGTCTCCCAAACATTAGGTAGAATGTAGTTAATTCCGTGGAGCAGTATTCTATATTATTATAAAGGTAGGTCAGTCCCGGAAGGAGGTTAGGTCACTGGGTACGCTTCTCTGCTGAAAGACTTTGGAGCATTCCAATTACAGTCTGGTTGGCTCTCTCACATAGGCCATTCCCCTGTGGGTGATAGGCCAAAGTCCGCAGTTTCTTGCAACTTTAGAGAGAACAGAGTTCTTGAAACAACTGGGGCTTTGAACACAGGACCTTGGTCGGTAATAACTTTATCAGGTTAGTCGTAAGGGCATATGAAGTGCTTGAGCAACAGCTCAGCCATTGTTTTTGCTGTCAAGTCATGTGCTGGCACCACCAGCAAGAATTTGCTGCAGTGATATGTAATGGTTGGAGCATATTGGAATCCAGCGGAGCTATGTTCAAGTTTCACATGATCTAACGCAACAATTTCAAGTGGACAGGAACTCTGTATCAGATGTAGAGGATCTTTTTGGGATGAGTCAGCTGGTCTCATCAGATTACATATCCTGCAATCACGACACCACTTGTCTATATCTGATCTTATCCCGACCCAAAAGAATCTCTGTTGGAGCATCGCCTCCATCTTCTGGGTGCCGAAGTGCCCCGACTGACTGTGATAGGCATTAAGCAACATGTCAGCTTGCTGTCTAGGTACTACAATTTTAGAGATGGGCTGGTGGGTGCTGGGATCAAGGCTGGTGCGGATGACAAGGCCCTATCGGAGGCTGATTTGGTCTCACTGGCGCAACAGTTTAATCAGTTCAGCATCAGCAATGGTTCTCTGGGACATAGTTAGACAACTTTTGCTGTGGATGAGGCCCAATAGGTCTTGTAACACAGGACTCGCTTCCTGTACTTGTTGCCAGTCGAACCCAAGACTACTTGGCGAAGCATTTTCAGAGGTGAGATCTGCAGTGGCGGTAAGAAGGGTCAGAAGTAACTATTGGTTTCCTTTGCTTTGAAAGCTTAAACACAGGGGTCTCAATGCCTTCAGAACAATCCTTTTTCTCCTCTGCGACATCGGTGGTTGGGAGGCGAGACAAAGCATCAGCGTTTCCATTGGACTTGCCACTTTGGTAAGACACTGTATATCTAAAGTTGGCAAGATGTGCCATCCATCGCTGCTCTAATGCTCCAAGACGGGCTGAGGACAAATGGGCCAATGGATTATTGTCTGTGAAAATCACAAAGGGTCTGGCAGTCAGATAATTCTTGAACTTTTTGGTGACGGCCCAGATGAGGGCAAGGAGCTCCAGTTTAAAGGTGCTGTAGTTTTCACTGTTTCTTTCGGTCTTCCTTAGATCTCTGCTGGCATAAGCTATAACTCTCTCTTGTCCATCTTGTATCTGAGAGAGTACCACTCCCAGTTCACGGTGGCTGGTGTCCGTATAGACCTGGAAAGGTTTCTCATAGTATGCAAGAAGTGGGGCTTCCGTTAGTGACAAGTTCAAATGTTCAAAAGCATTCTGTTGCTCCTCTGCCCATGCGACCAGGGCAGTACTCTGCCTCTCCTGACCTGATTTGCCACGTAGTAACTCATGAAGTGGTGCCACCACATTGGCGAAATGCTGAATAAAGAGTCAGTAATACCCAACGAAGCGAAGAAAGCTGCAGACATCTTTCACCGTATGGGGTACAGGCCAGTCCCGCACCATCCGTATCTTCTTGGGGTCAGGCTTCCACCCATCAGTGTTAACTATGTGTCCCAGATACTGCACACTTGGTTTTAGAAGATGGCATTTGGACGGCTTTAACTATAGACCACATTTGGTCAATTAGACAAAGACCTCTAGATGTTTCAAATGCTCTTCATAGGACTTCAAGAATATGATGACATAGTCAAGATACAACAGGACCATCTCAAAGTTCCTGTGCCCCAAACAGTGCTCCATAACTCATTGGAAGGTGGCAGGAGCATTGCAGAGCTCAAATGGCTTGCGATCAAACTTGAACAGACCCATGGGAGTCTTGAACGCTGTCTTCTTAACGATTCCTCTATCAGAGGCAGTGGATTAGCATCTTTTTGCATCACCGTGTTCAGTTTTCAATAGTCGACACAGAATCTGAGGCTGCCCTCAGCCTTCCCGAATTCTGACAGGTTCTGACTAAAGGCTTTGGCATTCCTGCGCACAACCTGAAGTACACCCTCACGCTGACTCTCTGAAGTATCTGGACCGCCGATCTGTACTTCAATCCACCATCGAGCTTCACCAGTGGTCATACTTGTCTGGCCAGACACTGCTCCCTCAGGAAGCCTCACCAAGGACGTCTTGAAAGTCTACCAGAATTACTCTAGCCACCGGACAGTGACAAAACAATCGGACTGGATAGCTATGTTGGTTTAATATCCAAAAAGGTACTCTCCCACATGTCACTTTAGCCAACGTTCATGCCACCGTTCCAGGATTGCCTCATAATCTCTCCCCCCAGGGCAGATACGGGCCTTGTGCCATACTACATGCTCAAAATTTGGTTGCAGGATGATGTGTTGATGATCAGTGAACCTCGCCTTTCCAACTTCTCCCTTTGTATTGGTAAATCTCTTATGACCCTCAAGCAACCTGACTGTCTGCTGTAGAGTCTACCACTCCATTGGGGTCGCAGACCGCATTTCCAACTTAAAAGCCTCCAGCAATGCATCCAGGCAGTTCTTTAAAACGTTCATCCCTAAGATGACCGGAGGTAAATATTCGTTGTACGTAGTGGTGACCAGACACCCTTGCCGCTCAATGTTAACCTTGCCGATAGTAAGGTCAGCCTCCCAAAAGCTGCGGAACTTGATTTGCTGTCCATTACTGGCCAATAGGTGTTACCAGGTATTTGTTGTGGTTACTATCTCGGATTCGTCCCAGTGTCTCTGAAACTCTGCAAGTTGGATCGTTGTCACCTGTGAGCCTGTGTCCAGAAGAGCAGATATCTCCACCCCGTTAACTTTAATCTTTAGGTGAGGACACTCTCCGACATACAGTATCAAGGCCACCACCCCGGCTTCGAGGGACCTACTGATGCATCTACTCCTGAGGGTCAGTCCCTCGCCTCAGGGTCGGGTCATTTAAAGACTCATTGGGACACTGCCTCTCAATGTGCCCACTCTGTTTGCATCGCCTGCGTATAGGTCTTCCTTGGGCATCAAATTGATCATTGGTGCATTGCCCCAATTCACATGGCACATCCCACCACTGTCGTCCTTTTTCTGCCTTGATCCCATCACCATCCCTTGCATTTAGCTTCAGCCTGTTCCAGCCGTATTTCTTTTAGCTCTTTCATCAACTCGTGGATGACACTGGTGAGTGCCCCCACTTGGTCTTGACCAACCTGTAACTGTTGCACAGCAGTTCCTCTTGAGACAAAAGGTTCTGCCATCAGACTTAGTTGTGAGTCTCCGTGTGTCACGATCCTAGGCACGGCGATTCCCCAGATACGCGAATCTGTGAATTCCTGCCACGTGACACCTTTACTGATTACCTCAGCATGTGGTAAATCCACACTGTAAACTGCCACCAGCAGAAGTAACAGTCGCTGTGTCTGCCAGGCTAAGCGACTTTGAGGGACCATGCCCAGGGCGAGCTTCAGCTCTCACCCGCACACAAAGTCATTAATACGTAAATAGTTAGGTAACCTGGGCTTGGGTTTAGAAAACTCAGGTACCAGAAATAAAAATAAGATTTTATTAATCCAAGTATAAACTTCAAAGCTTAGTGTTACAGAAAAAATAAAGTTACAATAGTTGTAAATAGTCACACACGTAAATACAATTTCAAATAAAATAACAAAAATAGGAATAAGCACAGCTTCACTTAAAGTTGGGCTGGTGGATTGAGGCCTATCCTTGATTGACTTATTGGAACATCTGTATCCTTCAATAGCCTCATGCAGAATGAACACCTTCCTGATATTTCAAACCCAGGCTGCACTCACAGGCCACCCTCCCTCTAGAGAGTTTGTTTAACCCTTCCAAAGCCAGAGTGAATGGCGTCTTAGCTTATACTGTGGGGTCTCTTAACCATACTAACAGGGTTGGATGGCCTTATCTTTCAATTGCTTGCTTGATGCTTAGAGAGTTGGTACAAGCCCCGCTGGTCACATGAGCAGGGATTATTTAATTACCCATCTCATTTTGTTTGAAGGTATGAAGCAGGCTTATCCATTATACTGGGTTAGTTTTTACAACTGGCTAAAGGGATATTTATCACCTGTTGTAGCCAAACATCTTCACTAACCCATAAGGATGCACCCCCTGTTGAGGAAGTAACAACTTGTTTGAAATGACCCAAGCCAGGCCTGACCCTGGCCTCTGAAATACTGTTCCTTTACCATGTTAATTGTCACAATATACAGATAATCTCAGGAAGAGCATTGAAACTTGTCACCTTTCCATATAGCACAACCTTTGAATTGTTTACTATTTCTGGACCCCTGATGTGTTTGAGTAAACACTACAAGGCAATTAACTCTCACCCCAGGTTCCATCCACAGACATCTGTCTCAATACAAAATAAATTGATGCAGCAATCAGATATCTTGATATCACATACATTGACATTATTAACAGGCATATTCCTACTTGAAATAGCCTGAATCTCATTACACCATGCATTCCACTCTCGAGTGGCCCCAACACAGTCCCATACTTGACATCTGTATTTTGATTAAGGCCTAAGATGTCCATCATCGCCTCCTTGAACTCTGAATAAGTGCAGACAGGGTTCCGATGCTCCCACATCTGCAACTGAGCTCTTGTTGCTTCCACCCTAGCTCCTTCTATAAGCAAGTTTATCATGGTCTCATCTGCTTCCTCAGTCTCTTTTGTATCTCTAGCCTGTATCGCCCACATGGCTTCTTGTAGCCCCAGTGCGAACTCTCGTAAGGACTCATGTGGTTATTGCTTCCAGGCATACAGCCGACCCTTTAACTCTGCAATTGTCTGTAAGTTGAAGATACCGGCCAACTTATTCAAGATGCCACAAGAAAATACATTTTATGAGTACGCGGTCAACGGCAGCCTGTATAAAGGAGGTCATCCCCTAGAAATATGTAAGCCCAAAGATAAAAGATATACTGGTGCCGGCTATTAGTCCAAAAAAAAGTAAGGACAATAATACAATTTGAATAAAATATTCAACAATTTATTATACATATAAAAAGATAATGAGGATAAAAGGTGTCGTGACTCCCTAACTGTACTGAATAAAGTATCACATGAATGACCACTTAAATCCCACTTAATTTGTAAACTGTGCACAGCTTCTGGCTAGGACTCAGTCCTCAATGTAGTCATCAGTTCATTTGTAAGTGTTGATCTTACCCGGTCCTTGCAGATGTAGTCCCCAAAGAATCTCTATTGCAAGTGGAGATCCAAATGGCAGCAGAGGAGTGGTCCGGGTCCCAATGAATGGACACTTATAGAATCCAATGGAGGCAGTGAGTCCAATTGTTGCCAGAAATGGGCACTGGTGGATGCAATGCTGGTGGTCAGTGGTTGTAGGTTCAGGCTCAATGCGTTTCGCTGGTCTTGATATGCTCCTGAGGAAGCTGGCAACCATCAGACCAGCGGGATGCTGGCGTGGCCTCTGCAATGACATCACCCACTACTTAAGCCTGTGGCTTAACCTTATCGAGGAGGTCATGTTGGAATTCAGCAAGTTACAAGCCCAGCACCAGACACAAAATGCAGTGCCAGGTGGGGACAAGTAAGCAGCCACTCAGGAGTATTCAAAGACTAGCAGATGGGTGCCCTTAACACCTAATAAGGCTGCCAGCCATGGGAGCTTCAGGAGACACATTCGTCCTGGAACTCAGCAGGCCATGTCCCTCCTCCATTCTCTACATAGCATAAAATAAAGTCCCCAGTAAGCGTCTGTCTGTCTGTTCGGGCTAATCACAACAACATATGCTCCTAAGGAAGCTGGGTTGTTTGGACCAGTGAAACGCGTAGATCTTGACAAACACATCACTTTGCAACCTGGACTCCTGATAATCTCTACCTTGGTATTGTTTTTAATTTAATATCTCCCTGGGTTAACTACGGCATATAAGGAACCAGGATTCCTCCTGTAATAACAACCAACAACTTTGATGTGGCAAGCATTGAGGACTTCTGCACTCTAACAGGTATTAAGTGGCTTTCTTTGACCTAATATGGACATTCTGCTGGAGAGAGTTCTAGCCAGGGTAAGATTAACATTGTTAAATGAGTCATTTAAGTGTCCACCTTAAAGCTCATATAAATCATCATCGTTATTTATTCCAGAGCACTTGGACAGTTTTTATCTATTATGAGGTTCTTTATATATTTTTAATTACTGGTAACTGCAAAGGCAGCCAGCACAGTGAGTCTCACTGAAGTTATTCACTCAGCACATAAACTACATGCAACTTGACTTGAATCCCAGTCCTGTATGCTACAGAGCCCAACAGCATTGCCACCCTCTCGTCCCTTTCTCCGTGCAACACTTTTGTAGTGTTTTCCAAAAATGTGTTTGCCGGTGCCATGCGGCCACCATCTCCGCCTTCCCACCATCGGATGTCACCAACTCTGAGGTGTGCCTATCTATGTATCCCTTTCTGGCCTCCCTCAAGCGATATCAGCAGCCTTCCCAGCTGCCACCACAAATCCAGACACCTGCTACTCAGCTGCTCACCCCTCACAGCACATACAGAGTCACCAGCGCTTACCTCCCGTCCGCAGCACATACACCATCACACCTCTCCCCGCAGTACATATACAGACCAGTACATATACAGTGTCCAGCCTCTTCATGCTCTGCCCAGGCCCTGGGAAGCCGCTGCACGTGACCTGGAAGGGGCCACCGCCAAGAGAACCAGTAAGGCTCAACCTACTCTTTTTACAGTCAGGAAGCATCAATCAGGCAATTGACAATCAGAGATTGGCTGTCACAGGAGAATGTCCCTGGGGACCCACCCATTTTAGATAAGTGATTCCATGGCCCTTAAAACGGAGTAAAATACATGCTTTTTAGCAGAATTTGCAATCCTTTCACTCACATGCTGGCCACCCAGCATGCTGTCCGCTGCCCACCCACTGCAGTGACACGCAGTAAATGTAGGCACATGCGCAGAACTGGACCTGTGCATGCGCCCGCGGGGCGAATGTAATTATTGAAGTTGGATCACGAATTGCGATCCAACCTGAATTCGCCCCTATGAGCTCTAAAAAACGACAGGGTCAGAACAATATGGATAATCCTTCGTGTACAGTTCTACCAGACACTTGGAGAAGATGCCTGGTGACTTTTACCAACTACTGTGTCCATTTTAGATTATTTCTTAATAGTTTTTAAACTATAAAAATGTTATTATTTATCAATATTATGTAATACGTATTTTAATGACTGGCAAGACAGAGGTATAGTTTACTATGGCAAACAGCCACAATCATAATTAAAATGCAAATGGCACTGATGAATGCCAGGGAACATTTGGTTCATTGAAAGAAAACTAAACCTGGGAATTTCTATTCTTTTGTCTAAGAATCGCCATCTAAATCTAAATCTAATAGGGGTGCTTTGTGTATAATTAGTGATCGATCAGGCAGATTTCCAGGTTCATTAGCTTTGTAAAAATTAGAGCAATTTATGCAAGATTTTTAACACCTTCGAAATAGATTATTTTTGCAAGAGAAACAGATGCTCATTAACTCTTTCCTTGTCAGAGCATGTAAGTCTGGGTATCAAATCATCCTAATGGTAATAAATATGTATTTATCTATTTTTTTGTATTTATAGACAGTTCTGTGCTTGTAAGAATGTTTACTGATTGTATAATGTAGAGCTAAACAGGTATGATTACAGTAATGACCTAATAATAACAACCAAAAGCTCAACTGTACAATGCAAGATTGCCCCATTTACTAAAGCAAAGATATCAGTGACAGCCCAGTGGCTCTCAATGCCAGTCCTCAAGTACCCCAACAGGTCATGGTTTCTGAATTTATTTAATCATGCAGAGATGTGTTAATCTATTTTGTGGGGTCAGCGATTATCACACCTGTTTCCACAGGTGGAAATCCTGAAACCATCCTCTTTAGGCAGGGATGGACTGGTGTGGGCACGACACGGGGCAATGCCGAAGGATCACTAGGGTGTGCCACGAGTTACGGGGGTGTGGCCTCACATCACACCAGCATTTCTCTATTCTAGGAGGCTGAACAGAGCGCTGCTCAGCCAGCCCATCTCTGTGTGTGGCCGCACCGGCCCATCAGGCCATCGGCCCTCCTGGCATTTGCCCCAAGAGCAAGATGGCCAGTCCGGCCCTGACGTTTGGAGGTAATTTAAAACTAGAGTTGAGAACCACTAGCATCATGGTTATGTTATGATATTTTGTAGTACAATATCATGGGATATAGTTCCATTTTGTTAAGCCTCTATTTTATTCTATTGCTATTTTTTTACGTTTGTATAAGTTATGGGTTCCCAATAGTCATCCTACAGTATAAACTGAATTCAACTAGTACTGTATGTGGACTACTCACATAGATTTTTATTAAGATTAAATTAGTTTTACTCACTATGATAACCAGCAGCCTTGTGTCCCCTTGGAATCTTCCTGGATTTAGTTAAAGTTAGACCTGAGCAGGCTCGGTTTTAAAAGCATCAAGCCCACACAAACTTCATTGAATCAAATGTATCCGAGTCAGGACTCAGATCTCCCCACTTGCCTCAGATGCTAAAATGAGGCAAAACGTCATCTTTCCACTGTAAGATCTAGCAGGCTTTGGTTTTGTTCACCAATTTCAAAGTCCCATTGAAATCAAATGGCAGACCGCTGGTTGGCTGAGAAAGCCTTTCTCATGTCTCTCAGCCAATAGGCTCTGTGCATTCTCATCTTGCTGCAGCCACAGTCCACCCACAACCCATCATGACAGGGAGGCACTGAGAAAGCACTATGTACAGATGGAGCCCTCTTCATCTTTGACTGCAGTGCTCAGACCATCATCAAGCTCACAGACACCACTGTGGGCATTTACTATCGGGGGCCGCCTGCAGTCACAGTAAGTGCACTATTGGTGTATCCTGCCCGCACTGTATCAAACCTGCACTGTAACCAACACTGTATCTGACCCACACTGTATCTGACCTGCACTGCATCCAACCTACACTGTAACCTGCACTGTATCTAACCCGCATTGTTAACTGCGCTCTATCCGACCCACACTGTGTCTGACCCATACTGTGTCCGACCTACACTGTACCTGACCCACTTTGTAACCCGCACTGTATACTTACCGCACTGTATCCAACCTACACTGTAACTTGCACTTTATCTGATCCACACTGTATTCGAGCTGCACTGTAGTCGACATGCACTGTATCTGACCTGCATTGTATACAATCTGCACTGTATCTAACCCACACTGTATTTGACCTTCACTATGGGCTAGATGCATTATCGTTTGGAGAGTGATAAAATGGAAAGTGATAAACTAGCAGCCAACCAGCTCCTAACTATCATTATTCAAACAGGGATTGGGAAATGGCAGTTAGGAGCTGATTGGCTGGTACTTTTTCTCTGTCCACTTTATCACTCTCCATGCGATGATGCATCTAGCACTATGGGGGTAATTCCAAGTTGATCGCAGCAGAAATTTTGTTAGCAGTTGGGCAAAACCATGTGCACTGCAGGGGGGGGGGGCAGATTTAACATGTGCAGAGGGAGTTAGATTTGGGTGGGGTGTGTTCAATCTGCAATCTAATTTGCAGTGTAAAAATAAAGCAGCCAGTATTTACCCTGCACAGAAACAAAATAACCCACCCAAATCTAACTCTTTCTGCACATGTTGTATCTGCATCCCCTGCAGTGCACATGGTTTTGCCCAACTGCTAATAAAATTTCCTGCTGCGATCAACTTGGAATTACCCCCTATATCCGATTCACACTGTATCCAACCCACACTATATCCGACCTGCACTGCAACCTGCAGTTTATCCAACCTGCACTGTATCTGACTCGCACTGTAAAATGCACTATATGCCGCAGGTACAAAGAATAAAGATCCAAAACAGAAACCAAAATCAGTGAGGGTAGTTTCGGCAAAACCAAAACCCGATGATGAATTAGAGCCAAAACAAAGGGGTAGGCGCACATGTCAGTGAATAAAGTTAAGGCCCCCATCCACTAGTCCGATTTGGGCAGTTTTCTTCAGATTTTGACACATCTGACCGTCATATCTGAAGAAAAGTGTCACATCGGATGGCTCTTCCGATCCGCTGCGCACTCCCGTGTCAGATATATCTGAACTACAGATCTTTGAGGCTGCCCCAACTATTTATCTGAATCTGAAGAAAACAGGTGCACATCGGATTGTTTTTTTTACTTCAGATGTATCTGATCAGATTCATCTGAAGCGTCACTTGACTGGCATCTCCCTAGCCACTCCCACCCACCAAGAGGGGGAACAACGGCAGCAGCAGCAGCATCAGATCAATCGCATGTAGCATGTGTGCATCAGATATATCTGATGCAATCTGGCACATGATATATCGCATCAGATATATCTGAAGTGAATGTAATTAAAATTAAAGCCAGGGTCTGATCCAATTCCCGGGACGCTCCCGGGAGAGTTCAAGAGAAATCTGATGCTATCTGCAGTTCAGACAAGTCTGAGTAGTGGATGGCCACCTTTACTGTCTAAACAATTATTTTAATGACAATCATAATCTATAAAATCCTAATAGTATCCCAACATGTGGGCTATTCCCAGTTATCATTTTAAGAGATATGGTTAATAATCAGAGATAAGTGGTATTTTTTAACATTATTGAACTCTGCAGAACATCTGGTACCCCATGAAGCAGAGGTACATTTAATAAAATCTCAACTTAATTTAGGGCACCAAATTTGTAATTTTTTTTGTTTGTTATTTGTTGAAGATTGCTTTGCTAATACTATGATATTATTGATGGTCAAGTTCACTTTTTCAATTTTATGACATTAGCTTTCAATACTATGGTGTCGACATATCAGAAAAGACTGTAGAAATGTACCATATCTATCTACACTATGTACAGAAATATGATTAGACACCTCCGAGCAAGTAAATGGTGTGCTCCTGCAGCAGAAATGTGTTTATGAAGGTATAAAACAGCTAGAGATGCATTATGTGCTAATGAAATGGCTTGCCTTAATGAGCTAAACCAATTTCAAAAGTGGATCATCACAGGCTGCTCAATCTGAGGTATGAGTGTAATCAAGGTTCCTTATTCCACTGTGTCCTTTGTCATTAATGCGTTGAAGAAGTATGGTCATTGCAGGAATCTAGCTCGCCCTCGAAGAATCCTGAAACTACTACCCAGTGACCAGAGATTGCTAACTAGGGAGCTGAGAAAGAACAGAGGTTGTCCCATGCATATCATTGCACATGAGTTCCAAATGGCCACTAATGGGACGGTTTTGACAAGAACATTTTGTAGGGAGGTCTACGCACTTGGATATTATGGGAAAGCAGCTGCTCACAAACCTCTAATCACAAGGTAGGATGCTGCCTGGCATTTTCAATTACATAAAGGCCCTCATTCCGAGACGATCATTCACACTGACATGCGGGGGGACGCCCAGCACAGGGCTAGTCCACCCCGCCTGTCAATGCCAACCCCCCCCCCCCCTCGCAGAAGTGCAAAGGCATTGCACAGTGTGTGATGCCTTTGCACTTCAAGAGTGGATCCCGACCAGCGCAGCTTTAGCGTTCTGGCTGGGAGCTACTCGCCGCTCCCCGGCCTGCAGCAGCTGCGTATGACGTCACGCCGCTCGGTCTGGCTAAGCCTGCGTCGGCCAGACCGCGCCCACGAAACGGTGGCCAAACGCTGCTATTCCGCCACCTCCCGCCCAGCGACCGCCTCTGCCTGTCAATCAGGCAGAGACGATCGCAGCCCAGCTACGGCCTTCGGAACTACAGCGCCGGCGCATGCGCAGTGGGTACCCGTTCACTCAGCTGCGGTAAAAAGCAGCGAGCGAACGGGTTAGAATGACCCACAAAGAGCGCAAAAACTGGACAGTGGCACAATGGTGGTGAGTGCTATGGAGTGACAAATCATGACTTACACTTTTCAGATCAGATGGATGTGTTTGGTTTGGCAGTTATCCAGGAGAATGTCTGATGGCAGAATGTACAATACCTACAGTGAAGCAAGGAGGTGTTTTCGTTGTGCTGTTTCAGCTGGTTTGGCATGGGTCCACTATTTGTAATGCATGGTCACATTAACTCTGGGAAATATAGAGATGTTCTCGATAACTCTGTGCTCCCTACATTGCGGCAGTTCTTTGGAAGCGACAAATGTTTTTATTAGGATGAAACCTGTCATGTTTCCAGGGTGATGCTGGACTGGTTCACAGAAAATCTGGTAACCTGAATGCACTGACCAGTTCAGAGTCCAGATATTAACCCCATTGAGAACCTCTGGGACAAATTGGAGTGACGGGTGCATTCTAGGCCGACTTGACCTTCTTCAGTGTCACAGTTGGTCACTGTACTTAAGGCAGAATAGCAAAACATACTGCCTGCTGTTGTCCAGGAACTTGTTCATGTTGACAGAGTGTTGGATATGGATGTTAGTCCACATAATGGCACTTAACCAGAATGGAGGTTTATTAAGATAACAGAGGTAATAGTTTGTTGTATACAGAAGAGGTTCTGCAGCAGCAAGAACTCACAATAACCAGGTAATGCAGTACAGCGGTCTCACAGTGGTTACACATGCACAGGGTGCAGCTGCAGGCAGACAAGGTGCAGTTTGTCTCTCCCAGGAAGAACTGCGGAGGAAGCACGCAGTCCCGTCCATACAGTATACATCAGGCACCTCCTCCCGCATTGGGCTGACACTAGAGTATAAACGCTAGCGCAAGGAAGCTGCCTCTAGCACTGGAACAGAGACAGACCACAGAGTGCTTCACTCTCTAACAGTTCACAGTTTGCCAAGAAGGGTGTCTGCAGTAGTCAATGCAGGTGGTGGACCTAGAGAGTATTGACATCATTCAAATCTCATTGATCTATTTGCTATCAGTGGCCAATCACTTTTGTCTACATAGTCTATCTATCTATCTATCTATCTATATATCTATCTGTCTGTCTGTCTGTCTGTCTGTCTGTCTGTCTGTCTATCACATTATTATACTCTGCGGACTGAAATATATATACATTTTTTAGATTTCCCTCTGTATTTTTCTCACTGATGTCCTTTGTCGCTACAATCACAGTTACTATCTCACTATCTTCCCTTTATAAACTCTTTAAGATGAACGACACAGAGTTAATGCATCTCTCGTATGTTCTTTGTATCAGATGTAATCACAATAATTAAATCAGAAGTTGAACCACCATAGAGGAATGGATAATACAGAGAATCTCGAGATTCTGTCAGTTGTATGTCAACCACATAGTAGAGTTATAGAGGCGCTGTATTGATTCAAGTGCCTGATTGTAGTGTGATTTTTTTTTTCCATACCTACCATCCATTATGGAAAAGGCATTTTAAAAGATGTCTAAGGCAGAGTCAGAATGGTATTCTTATTTTAAATGTCTGACAAATTAAAGTACCATTACTGTTTAACATTTTTAATATTAATATTATTATTAGCAGTAGTAGTAGTAGTAGTTGTAGTAGTAATAATAACAATAATAATAATAATAATAATTATTATTATTATTATTATTAAATATGTATCTTAACTATTAACTACTACATGTACTACCATACATCAGTATTCACCCCCAAAAAATCAGATTCAATAAGGTTTTCCCCTTATTTTTAGAGTCCCAAGTCCACAAATCTGCACTTACATAATACCAATTTTTTTTCAGTGATTTGCAGATTTTGTTTTATCTAGAGATTGGGTCTGCAAATCATGAAAGTGCCCACAAATCACTTCACTGGATTGTCATTTTACTAGTCACATGTACAAATTTTAAATACAACATGAACCTGGAAAATACACCATAATGATCATCATATAATACAGAGAGCGCTGACCACAGTATGATACATAGAGCATGGAAATGACTGCCATATAAAAATACCATGTGAATAACTGTGATATAATACAGAGATCATGTGAATGACTGCAACATAATACAGAGAGTATGCAAATAACTGCTATATAATACAGAGGACATGTGAATGACTGCCATATAATACAGAGAACATTTGAATGACTGCAATATAATAATGAGAGCATGTGAGTGACTGCAACATAATACAGAGAGTATGTAAATGACTGATATACTAAACAGAGAGCATGTGAATAAATGTCATATGATTCATAGAGCAAATTAATGCAGCTTGATCAAAGATAAACAATACACAGTCAAAATACTTTGCTACCTATCAAACATTCATCACAGTGGAAACATAAGGGCTGTTTCTAAATAAACTTGGAAACTAATGTTCTTCTGACTCCTGCATAATGTCACCTAATCTCAAAGTTATTGCCAGTGCTCTCACCATAACCCCTCTGCACAGGGCAGGAGCCAGCAGGCTTCAATAATGACAGCTATTAGCAGTGCTGCCATCAGCGGGTTACTGCTGGAACTGTAGTCCTAGGCCCTGACAGAAAGGGGGCTTTCCAGGATCATACCATCTATAATAGAAGGGATTGTCCCAGCCTGATTACAAAGTGAAGCAATATTGGCCCTCATTCCGAGTTGTTCGCTCGCTAGCTGCTTTTAGCAGCTTTGCACATGCTAAGCCGCCGCCTACTGGGAGTGAATCTTAGCTTTGCAGAATTGCGAATGAAAGAATCGCAGAATTGCGAAAATAAATTTCTTTGCAGTTTCTGAGTAGCTCGAGACTTACTCTGCCACTGCGATCAGTTCAGTGCTTGTCGTTCCTGGTTTGACGTCACAAACACACCCAGCGTTCGCCCAGACACCGCTCCGTTTCTCCAGCCACTCCCGCGTTTTTCCCAGAAACGGCTGCGTTTTTTCGCACACACCCATAAAATGGCCAGTTTCCGCCCAGAAACACCCACTTCCTGTCAATCACACTCCGATCACCAGAACGAAGAAATTTCTATGTTAAGCCGTGAGTAAAATACCAAACTTTTTTGCATATTTACTTGGCATAGACGCACTGTGAACATTGCGCATGCGCAGTTTGCGACTAATCGCTCTGTTGCGAAAAAAACTAACGAGTGAACAACTCGGAATGAGGGCCATTGTGAGTAGTACACAGTTGCTCACCAGACTCCAGAGGTGTTTTGTGTGAGCCTTGGGGGAGTGTGCAGGAGGAGCAATGCTGCCTGTGGGTTAGGGGGTTGATGGAGACACAATTCATACAAGCTTCCTCCTGATTGTTGCTTTTGCCCTCCGGCTCCGACCGCTGGTTACTTCCTCTTTGTCGTCAGGGGGTGAGGCCACATGGGGTGTTAGACATTACAGCTGGACCAGCTTTGAGTGTATATATGGATTCCCCCTTCCAGTGTCCTCTCAGGTTGCACCTGCTTTGCCTGACTGGCCAACAGCTGCGTACTACCTGGAAACCATTGCCTCTTCTGTATACAGTATATTGTAAAGACCTGCTTACAAGTGACTCCTCACTACGGTCTGCTTAGTCAGTTGGCGCCTTTCTTTTGACACAACACTTGAAATACTCCATGGCTTCCTGACACTAGCTGAACCCACCAGACCTAGCTATTGTCAGGCTGCTATTTAGAGACTGAAGCCACGCCCACTGGAACCCACAGTCCTTTTATCCTCTCCACACATCCCAGACCAGTTATGGCTGACCTTGACACTCCAGCTGTTGTTGAACTACACATTCCAGCATGCCCTGCTACAGTTTTGCTATTTGGCCATGCTAAAACTAATGCAGGGCATGCTGGGATGTGTAGTTCAACAACAGCTGGCGTGTCAAGGTTAGCCATCACTGTCCCAGACCAATCACACACATGTAGTGCAGCTGTGTGAAGAACTCTACCTGCATCTAACTGCAGGATCCTTAACCATGTGTGCCCCTTTTCTTACGGAATGAGTCCTGATCTGGATATCAGAACATGGCAAAGTTCCACCTTTGCCAAAATATATATCGGTTTCTACTTCATTTTATAGCTTTGTTAAGCAAAGAAAGCCTATGAAAAGTATTATCTTATTCACAGATCTGTTTGTGAATAAATAGCACTGAATAGGGAGGCCAATCCCAGGCTGTTTCGTCAATCCCAGGACAAGGTATTGAAAAACGGTTAATCCTAGGGTTATAAAAAATAAAAAATACTTACCATCCTTAGGTCTGGCTGTCGGCAGGTCCAGGTGGCAGGCGTGTGCTGTCGGAGGGTCACGGCACCAGGTGGTGGACCCGGCAGGCTGTGAGTATGGGCGCCAGGACACGGGTGTAGGCATTTTGGGCCAGCGGCGAGGCTTGTGCTGTACTGTGCAGTGTGACCCCTATCACCATGTCACGCAGCGCAGCCTGGGGCAGGGGGAGCCTGGCAGCATATGAGCCATATGATGAACCAGCTCAGATGCTGCCCGGCATTAAAAAGAAAAGCATTGTCCCGAATCCCGGGATTGGAAGCTCCAATCCCGGGATTCAAATCTATGCCAATTTTAGGTCAAAATCCCGGGATCCCGCTGATCCCGATCCCGGGATTGGCCACCATAGTACTGAATATTATTGCTAGCATTCTGCAGTTTATATAAACATTTTTGCTTTATTTGAAAAAGAAAATACTACTAATAGAAAGTTTACTCTCTTAGTATGATGAAGTGGTGGCTAACAAGTTCTTATCATGTACTACTAGCCACTACTGATCCTTCTGGTAAAGCGTCAGTGGAAAATCACCTGTACTGTAGGAGCTGCATTCTGCTACTAAACCCTTTAGGTTGGACAGGTCCCTGGACAGTGATGTCATCCACAGGAGCTCTCTGTAGAATTATGGGACCTAATTTGTGTAAATCTGCTAGAGCTGTATTAGGAGATGGTACTGGAGGGCAAAATGCCTCTGTATGTATAAGAAAAGGAATGGTCGTAATCTTGTATAAGTGAAAGATGATACAGTAGATGCAACCTTAGCAATTGTTTGCCTATACCTCCGAAACATGGACTGCAATGTTCTAGCTAACCAGCTAAAGGTTGTCATCAGATAGATTGTTCACCTGGACCAGGTATGTGGCATTCCTGTCTCCAAGATTTCAGAAAGCCTTGTCCTACTCAGGGACATGGTACACTACATGATGGATCACCTCATGCATGCATGCAGTCCTGGTCAACCTTGATCAGAAGAAGACCTTTATTTGTGTCTCATATGGAGTTATGTACGTGACACTGCAGAGATTTAGGCTGACTGAGATATTCTGTTTGTATTTTGATACACAGAATGGAAGTTGCTCAATCAGTTTATTGGCCCATCACAGGTGTGTGTTAGGGAGAGGTTAATCTATACAAGAAAAAACAAAACACAATTCCCTCAGCATGCTACAATAGACCAGCATAAGACATTTTCATCATATGCAATAATAAAATGCAGAGGATTCAGTTACTGTACATACGTTTGCAAACATAAAGTAAGCCACCAGCCATGGCAAGGCATCTCTGCTCTGGGGATCCTACACTACAGTACATGATAATAGCACCACTTTGGGTCATATATTTATGTATTTCTTAACTGAGAGCCGACTCACCTGGAGACACACAAGGGTCTCCAATATGACACGACAAAGATCAGCATAACCTCTAGCTACTGATCCCATACATGTATCACAGAACAGTGATACACAGAATAAAAGGTGCTGAGTCAATTGACTGGCCTATCACAGGTGCATATAAGGGAGGGGTTAATACAGGCAAAAAAGCCTAAAAAAATTCTCTCAGATCACTACAATGAGCCGCCAAAAAGAAACTTACAGCTCAAAAGCACCTGAGGGAAACCCTCAAAAGGACTGCTCTGATTACAGTACCTCATCACACTGCTTGTATGTCAGGAATAGTATGGTGGCGTCAGAAGCTTTGGAGGTGAGTTATATATAATAAAGAATTGGTCCCTATCAGCAATGATAAGAAGACAATAGTTAGATATACCCTTAAAGAAAGTGGCTGTCATATTAAACTCAAAAACAAATGTTCCTATTTGGCACACAGACGTTTATTTAAACTTACATCCATAAAACAAAGTTTTAGAGAAACATTTGAAGGATTACAAAAAGGAATGCACATGGTTTGAAAACTACTATCAGTCACTCACCCCCATATATAAAAATATGGGCACACTTGGCTTACACACGAACAAGTTGCATGGATGTATGCATCACGATTGTGAGTAGCCACACCTGCATGCAACTCATTAATGGGAGCATACCCACCATGCAACCCTGTGGGCCGCGGGTGTGTACACAGTGTATTTGTACATTCGTGGACACACTAGCCATGTCCAACAACCCACAAATGCGAATAATTGCTGGTCGGATGAGTGTGGCCATATCTGAAACTACAATAAGGCCGCCATCAGGGGAGATGACTGGGGTAATGGGCCCGGACAGAGAGGGGGCCCGGATGGCAGTGGTGTGCTTCGCACCTGGCCACCATCTTGTTGCAGCCAGCACATCGGCAGGCAGGCATGAGGAAACAGTGCCAGCCATGAGCCAATCTGAGCTTGCGGATCAGCAGCCAATCAGATGTGGCTGATTGTGTAAAGGATGGTGCCAGTTTTAAAATGCTGGGGGGTCAGGATCCCCCTTTCCCCCCTGTAATTTGGCTCGAATATGGAACGGGTCTGGAAGCTTCACCATGCACGGTGGTCAGTGAAGGAGGCAGGTCAGTGAAGGGTGAGAGCAAGCTGGGGAGAGGGTGCGGGGAATTGCCGGGCACAACAATTTCTGATGGCAGCTCTAAACACAATATTGCAGTACGTCTTATTACTGCATGTTGGAGCATAATGTACAGTATATATTTAATATGTCACAAGAGTAAGGAGACACGTGTCCCATGTAGTTAGCCTGATTCTGAGTTGCAGATGTATGTAGTTTAGAGATTTTTGCTGCACATGCATCTAATTGCATCTGAAATACCGTGATTATGCTTGTACAGTGTCGCAGTAGCAATTTTAGACGCACACGTGCAGAAGTGTAAAATTGATTGGGCGTTTCCAGGTGGTGACTGGGTGGTGGCAGGGAGTGTATCAGGTGTGCCACTGAAGTGGATGCATACACAGATGCTTAATCACATTGGAAGCCATATTAGACAAACAATCTGCACCTACTGTACCATATGGCTGGTGTAAGCTTTGATGGTGAGACTGATGATGGCGTCTAGTGACACACCAAATGATGTCACAGCTTAAAGTGGGTGTCTATATCCTTGCACAAACAAATGCACGTTGGTACACCAGGGAAAGGCATACTACTAACATAAGTATATAGTCGCAGACACAACTACGGCAACAGATGCAAAAGTAGTCACAGCAGCGTGCAACTCAGAAGCATATGATACAGAATATAGACATTAAAATGATAGGCAGTCATTAGGTCTGCACCAGAGGGTCAACAGTCAAAAGGTCAACCGGGTCAAAAGTTCGACACACACACACACACACACACACACACACACACACACACACTGCTTCGGGATCAATGGCTAGCTTCACTCTGTTTTGCTCACCACATAGTTACAAAAGGTAATAACTCATGACATGGATAGTAAATTTTATGAAATTCATCCCCTCGAGGGCTCGCTCAGCTCGCTGTGCTTTGGGCTCGGTGGCTCACTCAACTCCGCTTTGCTTGCCACAAGGTTGCTAAAGGTGATAGTTTGTGACATGGATTGTAAATACAGCAAAAGGTTAAAAAAAAAGCTGAAAACCATATGTCAACCATATGTTCATTTTGTGGACCATTTGAACCTGTCGACCTTTTGACCCTATTGACCTTTTGACACTGTCGATCTTTTGACTGTCCTCCCTATGGTGCCGACCTATTGACTGTTGACCGTTTAACTCTCTATCAACCACCTCCCACTCAGAATCAGCCCCAATATGTTTTATTATTTTAATCTGCCAATGACATACAGTAGTGTCTACAAAATTACACCTAGGTCTCCAGTGACATAAATACTATGATACTTGGCACCTCTCAACATGTAAGATTACATATTTATATATACTGTATGTGTTTAAGGGTGGGGTGCAATAATGAATATTTGAGGTCAAAACTCCCAAAATGCCATTTTCTGAGGTTTTTCAGCTTACCACATATGCACCAAACCCTTGGATGAGGGTGGGCAATGCCATCTTCTAAAATCTGATGTGGGGCTGATGCCAGGGTGACATGGGTTTGTGTTGAAATCTATGAATTTTATTTTATCACATAATTATTTTTGTATTTTATTCACAGTTTTATCTCCAAGTGCATGGTACCGCCATGGGCACCAAGTTTGCACTGAGTTTTGACAATCTCTACATGGGGCTTTTTGAGGACCAATACATTTGGGGAGGCCCCTTTGGAGCAAACTTAGTGCTCTATAGTCGGTACATTGATGATCTGTTTATTATTTGTGGTGGGGCTTCAAGTGTGTCAGCTTTTCTTTCTTATTTGAATTCTAACACCTTTGGACTTAAATTTAGTCACTCTCGTCACCCTACACAGAATAATTATCTTGATATTGCTCTCTCAGTCAGGGAAAATAGGCTAGTCACTAAGACCTTTAGAAAAGAGGTGGACTGCAGTAGTTTTTTGAACTATGGCAGTTGCCATCATCAGAAATGGAAGGACAATATACCTATGGGACAGTACCTGAGGATGAAACAAAACTGCATGGATGAAAACAATTTTTGTGAACAAGCTGATGTTCCCACACATGCATTCCTGGATCAGGGATACCCTAAGGAACTTTTGGAAGACTTTCTTGGGAGAGTGGCAGTGAGAGAGAGGAGTTCCCTCCTATTCAGGGCCACCCGCTCAGGGATGTCTAATGAAAGGTTTGGTAATGATCAAATTATGCCTTTTGTAACAAAATATAATAAGTGTGCAGCAGATGTTAAGAAAATTCCGCGTAAGAATTTTGGAATACTGAAACTAGATAAAGTCCTTAACCCCTGTTTAGGAGATTCAGCAAAGGTTGTTTTTCAAAAAGCAAGGAATTTAAAGAATCATATATCCCCAAGTTTCTTTCAAGCAAGTACACATTCGACAATGAATAAACCCTGGCTGAATAAAAGTGTGGGTTGTTTCAGATGTGTGAAAACAAATTGCATAACTTGTAGATTCATAATACGTAGAAGTACTAACTTTAGATCAGTTTCACTGGGGCTTGAATTTAACATCAAGACTTTTATAAAATGCCAACAGTCATATGTAATTTATTTGATAAGTTGTGAATGTGGGAAACAATATGTGGGGAGGACAATTGAAGCCTTAAAATCAGGTTTCTTGAACATAAGAGAAACGTTCTAAAGAAAAATGTATATCGTAGTATGTCAATACATGTGGCTCAATGTCATGATGGCAATGTTGATGTGTTGAGAATACAAGGGATTGAGTCTGTTGCTCCCACACCAAGAGGGGGTGACAGGTTCAATAAACTATGTACCAGAGAGGCATTGTGGATTTTTAGTTTAGGCACTCTGGTGCCTGATGGGTTAAATGATAACATGGAAATTAATAAAATCAGATGATGCCCGTGGTATGTGTATTTTTCTTCTTTTTCTTCTTACTGCTTGTCTTTCATAATTTTAACCATCTCAGATGTAAGATCTTTATGGATTTTACCTTCTCGTATGCAGCAAATTGATAGTATTAATTATTTTAGGCTGTGATATTTGAGATTTAGTAGTGTAAATATAATGTCGATTAATGTGTAATATAATGGGAAATATGATGTAGAGCTTGTTTATGGCATGAAAACTAATGATAAGAGTTAATCTCTTATTATATTTTTCCCTATTCATTTGAGACACATTTTTATCTGTCTGTTAGTTTATCAATGCTTTTTAGTAGCCTCTGCTTTTATAATAAATATATAAAGTAAAATTGAATGTGGGTTGGATGGGGACTAGAACCCGGTATCCTGAGTTTAGAGACATGGGGCATTAGACCGCTAGACTACAGTAGTGATCATGTGATCGATTTGGGCTTTATCTAATATTTAAAGTTTGTGGTTGTATGTAAAGCTGTCTGCCATCATCCTCTTTGTTTTAACAAAGAAAAAAAGAAACTTGCAACATTGTTTATTTGTATTTTGTCTTTTTATATATTATAATGTAATTAGTTGTGGCTACCAATCCTGTTCTATTTTGCTATATTATGTTGGTCTATAATATACTCTTGATAGCTGAACATGCACATTTGGGTTTAAAAGGTTAATGTACAGGTGTGAGTGTTTTGGTAATTTACCCTGTGATTGGTCTACTGCAGTTTAAAGATAATTTAGGACAGCCCTGTTTTAATCCTCTGATGAAACTGCAGGCTTACAGTTGCTGAGAAACGCGTAAGAAATGGGGCTAATCTCTACTGGACTGCACAAATTTTTTCAGCTGACTCATCTTTCACCTAGTACACTCTATTCTACACTCTGCCGTCTCATACAGGAGGCTGACAAACATATAAGAGACCTCTCTGTGTATCCTGTAATAATGCCTGCATCACCTCCCGGCTGTGGTTACACTGGACATCAGCATATCGGGCCTTCCATAGATGCTGACTGAGTCACCTTCCGGCAGTGAGTATTGCGGATACTCTGCACTGTGGCCCTAGAGATAACAGCAGGAACGGGTACAACACGCTGCTTAGTGTATCTTACACTGTGGACATAAAGATAGTAGCGGGAGCTGGATCACTACGGTACAGACAAGTACTCATGTATTGTTTTTCTACCTAAATACCTCACAGACCTAACCATTGGCTGCAGCTGATGAATTGTGGTACAGGTTGAGTATCCCATATCCAAATATTCCGAAATACGGAATATTCCGAAATACGGACTTTTTTGAGTGAGAGTGAGATAGTGAAACCTTTGTTTTTTGATGGCTCAATGTACACAAACTTTGTTTAATACACAGAGTTATTAAAAATATTGTATTAAATAACCTTCAGGCTGTGTGTATAAGGTGTATATGAAACATGAATGAATTGTGTGAATGTAGATACACTTTGTTCAATGCACAAAGTTACAAAACATATTGGCTAAAATTACCTTCTGGCTGTGTGTATAAGGTGTATATGTAACATAAATGCATTCTGTGCTTATACTTGGGTCCCATCACCATGATATCTCATTATGGTATGCAATTATTCCAAAATATGGAAAAATCCGATATCCAAAATACCTCTCGTCCCAAGCATTTTGGATAAGGGATACTCAACCTGTACCAGCTACAGGAGCATAAAGTCGGTCAGCTATTTAGCAAATAAAGAGGTTTACAAGAGTGTGTTCCCCCCATTACTAACAGCATCACAACGGATAATTACCAGCTGTTTTTTTACCCACAGGTGGATAGAGTCTTCCTATTATACAAGACTTTGTTCTGAACTAATCCTAGATATCAAATTTAATTTTAAAACCGAGTCTTATCTGGATATAATGAAAGTGTCCCATTAAAGGAGATATGTCCTTTTTTCAGCTGGAGTGGGAGGATTTTTAAATTATTGTTATATTCTTTATTATCATTATTTTTTTTAACAAATGTGTATGTGTTTATTTTATGTGTGATATTTTAAATTGATTTATAATAAATTGTATATGCGCGCTCTAATAATTGTATTATCCTACTAGTGTTAAACTAACTGGTCTATAGTTACCCGGATTATCTTTAGTTCCCTTTTTAAATAAAGGCACTACCTCAGCTATGCACCAATCCTTAGGTACCCTGCCTGATCTAATTGAACTATGGAAAATAAAGTATAGGGGTTTTGTTAGCTGTGACCTAAGGTCCATAATAACCCTCTGATCAAATCCATCTGGGCCTTGTGATTTATTAATCTTTATTTTTGGTTAGTCTCTCCAGGACTATTTCCTCACTTAAACAAGCATTAAGCCAAGAGTTATTACCTTCACTATCATTTGCACTACTTTCACCGTCTGATCCTCCCTGGTGAATACTGTGGAAAAAACATAGTTCAGTATTTCTGCTTTTATTATATCATCGTTTATCAAAGCTCCCAATTCATCTTTTAATGGGCGTACGTTCTCCTTTTTTAACCTTTTACTGTTTATGTATTTATAAAACTTTTTAGGATTGGTTTTACTCTCTATAGCGATTTTCATTAGTTTACAATTTTAGCTGCCCTAATTACTTTTTTGCATTTTTTATTGCATTCCTTATCATACTGGAATGACTCCTCCCCTCCGTTAGATTTAAATGTTTTGAAAGCACGCCTCTTTTTAGCCATTGCTTCCTTGACCTCCTTGTTAAGGCACATTGGTATGTTTTTAGTACTCCTGCGTTTACTGCTTATGGGAATGAATTTGTGAATATTGCTATCAAGCAATCCTTTAAAGCATCCCACATTTCTGTTATGTCTTTACCATGAAACATAACTTCCCAGTCAATGTTGTTTTGTGCCTGTCTCAGCATAATGAAGTTAGCTTTTCTAAAGTTAAATGTTTTAGTTGTTCCTTATAGCTATGTTTCTTGAAACTGATGTCGAATGTGATTATATAGTGGACACTGTTTCCCAAGGTCTCCCCAACTTTAGAGTTTGATATAATGTCCACATTGTTGGTCCTGACTAATTGAGTCAAGTATTAATCCTTTAATGTATTTAAGAACCTGCTGCTCCTAGTTTTTATACATGAATCATTACTCCAATTTATATCAGGATAGTTAAAATCCCCAAACACTAGGATGTCCCCCATTCTCACAGCTTTTTTAATTTGCTGTAAGAATTGTTTCTCGTCATGTACGCTAATATCCGGTTGCTTATAGCACGTGCCAATGACTAGTTTCTTTGCCGCTGTGCCCCCACTTGTGATCTCAACCCACAGCGACTCCACGTTATCTCCAGCCCCCTCATAAATACTCTTTATTAAGTTTGGTTTTAGAGATGGTTTAACAAAGAGACATACCCCTCCTCCCCTTTTGGTAGCTCTGTCCCTCCTGAAAAGAGAATATCCCTCCAAATTCGCAACCCAGTCGTGAGAGTCGTCCCACCATGTTTCCGTAATACCTATAATATCATACTGAGACTTAGATACCATTCCAATTTCCCTATTTTACCCGATAGGCTTCTTGAGTTTGCAAGCATACATTTTAGCTTAGCATCTCCATTGCCCGTTTGTTTTAATGGTATGTTATCAATATTTACAAGTGCCTTTCTAAAATTACCCTTACTGACTGTTATTCTCCTCACTCCCTTTCCACCTCATCATACATAATACACCCCTTCTTACTACTATCCTTATTTGACCTATTAAGACTTTCTAACCCCTCCCCCCCTGATGTTAGTATCTTCCTTTATGCTATGGATATTATTTTGTATATACCGTACTGTTGTGTCACATTCGTCATTAGGTAATAAATTGGGAATAATTTGGGCAATACCTGTGTCAGTATTTCCGGTGTCAGTACCCATGCAAATACCTTTTCCGACTGATTTTACGCTCCCCCCTTCTCCACCCCCAAATTGTTCACTACCCCATCCTTACTGTTCTCACTGATTGACCCGCAGTTTCTAGCTAAACCCTCTCCTCAGGCTCCTAGTTTAAAAGCTCCTCCAACCTTCTAACCATCCTGCCCCCCAGCAACGCAGCCTCCTCCTCATTCAGGTGCAATCTATTGCGACAAAAAGATGGCTCCTGACTGAGAAGTCCGCCCAGTGTTCCAAGAACACAAACCCCTCCTTCCTAATCCAGTCTCTAAGCCACACATTTACCTCCCTAATCTCCCTCTGCCTCCCTGGGCTAGCGCATGGCACTGGTAATATTTCTGAGAATATTACCCTAGATATTTCTTGCCTAATTCCCTATAGTCTTTCTTAAGGACATCCCACCTACCACTAACTTTGTCATTGGTGCCAACATGCACCAAGACCACCAGGTCTTTCCCAGCCCCTCCCAACAATCTATCTACCCAGTCCGCGATGTGCCATACCCGAGCACCTGGAAGACAACAGACTGTATGGTGATCACGGTCCCAGTAGCAGATTGCCCTGTCTGACCTCCTGATAATAGAATCCTCTACCACCACAATCTGACTAGGCAACTCACTATCTTTTTTCCCATATGTACTGTGGGGACCGCTCCTTTGGTTGCTAGAGGGAACAGTCTCCTCCGGTTCCGTCATTTCCTCACTGCCATCCCCAGAATCTTCATCCAATTAGACAAATTTTTGGGGGTTTGGCAGATCGGTGATGTCCTGTCTTCCCCTTCCTCTATTCTTCCTTCTATCCGTGACTCAGCTGTCTACCTGATGATCCTCGTCTTCCAGTGTTCCCCCCTGCAACTCCTCCACCGTTCTAAACTTTGCTTGAGATTGTGAATACTCCTCAGTCGCGTAACGGTCCACTCTAGATCAGTTACCTGGGCATCCAGGGTGGCCTTTCACTCACATCTCGTACAGATGTGCCCACACTCGGACTGTTGTGCCAGGTGCACATACATCATGCACGATACGCACTGAGTGAGATTCTCAATCATGGCCCCATCCATTTTTTAATTAGTGCTAACTCCCTATTACCTTCAGAAAATCAAAAGAAATATAAATACATGGAAAAAAATTGAATGGCCAAATAAACCCTATATGTACCGAGATAAAAACTTAAGAGATCAGAGTAGAGTACTAAATGATAAAGTTATTTCTGATGACGTGTGCAGTGTACATCAAAATTATATTAATGCCAAAGCTACCAATGCAAAATAGATATTAAAATGTAGAAGTTAGACACTATCTTAATATTCCATTATTCACATCGCTCAATTAAAACTAGGGATGGACATCGACCATTGATGATTTGAAATCATTAATGGTTTATGACCAATATTGAATATTTTTACCATTGATAGGGGAGAACAAGGTGGTTTCCCACCATTGATGTTTCAGATCTACAAGTGTCGGGACACAGAGCATAGCTCTGCCCCCAACAACTGTGAAACCCCACCCAGATTTTGATTGGTCCACAGTTTTGTTAACACGAACGCAGAGGTGACCATCGATGGTTTCCTTACAGATGGTTTTATTATTCATCAATGGTACCTCACAATGGTGACCATTGATGGATAACCCACTGATGGTCTTCCCTAATTAAAACATAAATGAGAGCTGTACCATCAGATTTTGTAGGGGGTGGGTACTGTAAATAATTTAAAGGTTTTTTTAAACAAAAGTGGACATTTTGAAGACTTTTGTATGAGTTTAAATATTTCTACCACATACCTTCTTGTAGTTGTCAACTGTCCATATTTTCTGGGACAGCCCATGTACTGTATTTTAATGTTTGAAACTTCTTAACCCTATAAATGTCTATATTTTATAATACTGCCCAATATAATCCATTTTTCTGCTTGTTCAATGTAATTCTTCCCAGACATTTGTATTCTATATTCCTTATTAGTTAATATTGATTGCAAAGGAGATTTAAAACATCATGTTATAATGAAAATCATAAAAATATGTCCTAATGAAGCTTGTAGCACAACAAGGGCCACTAAGAAATTATAATATCTGCCATTCTAGCATAGACCAGCTTGGATGTGGATTATTAGATCTACACTGAAAAGGTATACAGTCAATGGATTGACCACTAGTGGGTCATCTGAGTCAAAAGGTCAACTGGGTCAAAAGGTCGACAGGGTCAAAAGGTAAACATGGACTAGGTAGAGAGTATACAAGGTTGACAGGGTTAAAATGTCAACAGGGTCAAAAGATCAACATGGAAATGGTCGACACAAAAAAGTAGACCTTTTTTATTTTATTTTTGATTTGTCACTTTTCTGCCACAAACAAGCCCCATTAGTGTACCATGGTCCCTCGCATGGCTTCCGGTTACTATTCCCAATTGTAGTCCATGTGGATGGTAAAGAATGAAAAAGTTGAAAAAAAAAAAAAAAACTTGTGTCGACCATATGTGTGTCAATCATTATCATGTAGACCTTTTGACCCTGTTGACCTTTTGAGCCTTTTGGCTTTTTGAACTGTCTGCCTTTTACATGTCAACCTTTTGACCATGTCGACATAATGCATGTCGACCATTAGTGGTGGACCTATTAACTGTAGACCTTTTTAGTGTAGATATATAGACCAGATACCCACCAGCTCTGCATCAGGTGTTCTTGGAAAACAATTTAAAAAAATTGGCAAGTATGTATAACTAGTGGAACAAGTTTCCTGATTCTGATTTGTAAGCAATGCAGGTGTTCATGCCACTAAGCGATTATCAGATAACTGTGCATGCACCGTAATCGCACTTTGCACGCACCCAGGTACTTTTGTGATCCAGCATGCAGTAAGGATTTAATCGGAATATATTAACAACAAGGGACCATTTATGGAAGGTAATGGGGAGTGATGGCAAACACAAAAGGCATGGCATGGGCATGTTTCTACCTTTAGCTGCAATCGCACATGCAGAAAACATGGCAGCAGAGTTGCTGCTCCAGCGGTCAGTCTACATGACCACGACGGGGAGTCGATGTTCCTAATTTTCCTAATTTCTCCATTGATGCTGCATATGTGTATGCAGTTGCTTAGGACTTTGTGATGGCTAAGGCGGGCGTCTCTATTCTTTTCTGTGCGGCTGCTTCACCTGCACTGTTTCACATGTAGTTGAATGAAAAAATACCATCTGCATAGGTTTTTGAACACAAATTGGAATCAGGTCCAACGTGTTACAGTATATGAAGGCAATTCAACAAGAAAGTATAAAGTCCATATGCACACTTGTGTACACAAGGCTATCAGTTAAGTACTTTATCACAACACTATATTTACTAAAGGTCATCTATTTTCATCTATTCAACATAGACAAAAATCAATCTATGGTAAATCGATGTTGCGATTCCAAGGCTAAAACGCACATTCAGTAACAGTCATTTTTTAATGTTAGTAAACGTGTGTTGTGTTGTAGCGCTGGAGACACAGGGGGGCGATTCAGAGATGGAAGCAGCCACGTGTCTGTATGCAGTGGTGACATCAATCTGGTCTGCGCATGTGCGCTGGCCACATGTGCGACCCTTCTCCTTGTAACCGCATCCTGGAGGAATGCAGCCGCAAGGTGATTGATAGCGGCGTACGTTCGGGAATTGGCATTTCAGCATTGTGGGGGCCGAAACGGGGGCTTCTCGCAAGCATTTTTGGGTTGGCTGCGTGATGTCACATGCAGGTGCCCTGAACAAGATGGTGGCTGGCAGGGGTCAACCTCTAAACAATGCATACGCAATTAAGATGCAGACTTATTGTGAGGAAGCACCAGACATGCTGGGTGGCCCGGCCCTAAACTGGCCAACCCCCAGCATGTGATGAGATGGATATCGTAATTAATGACCGATGACCGATTAGTGACTGAGGCATCCGAAGCATAACCCCCAAAAAGTGCCGCCATCACATGATTACAGAGCTGGTATAGCGGCTAATATGATAGCACCCACCGATCCTATTAGCAGCGGTTAAGTACCAATGCTAATAGAATACCGCCCATAACATCGATTTAGATCAATTTTCATAATTTTTAAAATAATCTATTAAAATCAACCTTTAGTAAATATACCCGTAAGTGATTTCATCCTCAAATTTTACAGGTAGAAAATGACCCTTAAAATTCAATTTAGCTGCCAGCCCATAGTTAATAAGACCACTGAATACCTGTCAGACGAGAGTGTTTACACTGTACTGCATGCATATTAATTACTGTACATTATTAATATCCTGAGCTTTTTTATGCAAATGACTAGCGTTTCCACTGCTGCATGGTATAAAATACACTCCTTTGAGGTCATTGTTTTGATAACCCCACCAACAAAGTTTTTGAGACAAAAGTCAGTATTTCCGAGCATGGGCTTTCAAGCAAGTATAATGGAAATTAAAATTCTGTTTCCTTATTCTCTGGCAAGAAAAAAAGAGAAGAGAAGATTATACCAAGGACAGAACATGCTCCTAAATTAATCCATCATTCTGACAGAATATAATGAGAGGGAAATGGCAAAAATGATCCATTTTCATTATAATTTTGAGACCAGTTTATCATGATCCTACCCAGACAGTTACTAATATATATATATATATATATATATATATATTGTATAACCAGCAAGCGGCGGCACTCAGAGTCTGGTGTCAACAGTTAAAGTGCATAAGTGCAAAAAGTGCTTTTAATGAAATCACTCCATATCCTCCAACGTTTCGGGGCCACACCACCCCTTTTTCAAGGCGTGGCCCCGAAACGTTGGAGGATATGGAGTGATTTAATTAAAAGCACTTTAACTGCTGAGACCAGACTCGGAGTGCCGCCGCTTGCTGGGTATACATCATACATAAATTTGTTCCGGATGGCACCAGGGCATTAAACAAAAGATGGAGTGAGTGCCGATTCATTGGTTGCATATATATATATATATATATATATATATATATATAGGACGAGCAAAAAAGACTGCGGCACTCAGAGGCTTAATGCAAAGTTCTTAGTGTATTAAAAATAACACCTGATATCCTTTGCATTAAGCCTCTGAGTGCCGCAGTCTTTTTTGCTCGTCTTACATTCCATGTTTTCTGGAGGCATCAGAGCACCCGAGCCCATTAGGAGGAGTGCCGGTCCGCACATTGACTATATATATATATATATATATATATATATGTACACAGTATATGTATGTATTATGTAGATTGTGAATATGGCAACATACTGAACAACTGGTTTGATTATAGTTTTATAATTCCACAGGAAGGAAAAAACATTAAATGTTATACTGTCACTCAGTGGCCACCAGTTCAGTAAGAGTTTGTTTTGCATTGATAACGCCTTTCTGGACAATTGGGGTATTTATACATAAAGGAGTATTCCTAATATACATTGCTATCACCTAATGCCAGTGGCAAACGCAGGATTTCTAGACGGGGGTTTCCAAATGTAATCCACAGTTTATCACTCTGCAGAACATGGAATACAGTATTAATATGTAACACTATAGACAGTCTATAGCATAGGTCTTCAACCTGTGGCCCTCCAGCTGCTGCGGAACTACACATCCCAGCATGCCCTGCCTCAGTTTTACCATGCCTTAATAGCAAAACTGTGGCAGGGCATGGTGGGATGTGTAGTTCCGCAGCAGCTGGAGGGCCACAGGTTGAAGACCCATGGTCTATAGTATAAACTAGTGATGTGCACCGGACATTTTTCGGGTTTTGTGTTTTGGTTTTGGATTCTGTTCTGCGGCCGTGTTTTGGATTCGGACGTGTTTTGGCAAAACCTCCCTGAAAATTTTTGGGCGGATTCGGGCGTGTTTTGGATTCAGGTGTTTTTTTACAAAAAAAACTCAAAAACAGCTTAAATCATAGAATTTGGGGTCATTTTGAATTGATCCCATAGTATTATTATCCTCAATAACCATAATTTCCACTCATTTCCAGTCTATTCTGAACACCTCACACCTCACAATATTATTTTTAGTCCTAAAATTTGCACCGAGGTCGCTGAATGACTAAACTAAGCGACCCAAGTGGCCGACACAAACACCTGGCCTATCTAGGAGTGGCACTGCAGTGTCAGACAGGATGGCACTTAAAAAAATAGTCCCCAAACAGCACATGATGCAAAGAAAAAAAGAGGCGCACCAAGGTCGCTGTGTGACTAATCTAAGCGACCCAAGTGGCCGACACAAACACCTGGCCCATCTAGCAGTGGCACTGCAGTGTCAGACAGGATGGCAGATTTAAAAAAAAGTCCCCAAACAGCACATGATGCAAAGAAAAAAAGAGGCGCAATGAGGTAGCTGTGTGACTAAGCTAAGCGACCCAAGTGGCCGACACAAACACCTGGCCCATCTAGGAGTGGCACTGCAGTGTCAGACAGGATGGCACTTCAAAAAATAGTCCCCAAACAGCATATGATGCAAAGAAAAAAAGAGGTGCACCAAGGTCGCTGTGTGACTAAGCTAAGTGACCCAAGTGGCCGACACAAACACCTGGCCCATCTAGCAGTGGCACTGCAGTGTCAGACAGCATGGCAGATTTAAAAAATAGTCCCCAAACAGCACATGATGCAAAGAAAAAAAGAGGTGCAATGAGGTAGCTGTGTGACTAAGCTAAGCGACCCAAGTGGCCGACACAAACACCTGGCCCATCTAGGAGTGGCACTGCAGTGTCAGACAGGATGGCACTTCAAAAAATAGTCCCCAAACAGCACATGATGCAAAAAAAAAAAAGAGGTGCACCAAGATCGCTATGTGACTAAGCAAAGCGACCCAAGTGGCCGACACAAACACCTGGCCCATCTAGGAGTGGCACTGCAGTATCGGACAGGATGGCAGATTTAAAAAATAGTCCCCAAACAGCACATGATGCAAAGAAATAAAGAGGTGCACCAAGGTCGCTGTGTGACTAAGCTAAGCGACCCAAGTGGCAGACACAAACACCTGGCCCATCTAGGAGTGGCAATGCAGTGTCAGACAGGATGGCAGATTTAAAAAATAGTCCCCAAACAGCACATGATGCAAAGAAAAAAAGAGGTGCAATGAGGTAGCTGTGTAACTAAGCTAAGCGACCCAAGTGGCCGACACAAACACCTGGCCCATCTAGGAGTGGCACTGCAGTATCAGAGAGGATGGCAGATTTAAAAAATAGTCCCCAAACAGCACATGATGCAAAGAAAAAAAGAGGTGCAATGAGGTAGCTGTGTGGCTAAGCTAAGCAACCCAAGTGGCCGACACAAACACCTGGCCCATCTAGGAGTGGCACTGCAGTTTTCTAACAAGAGGATGAGTGCTTCCATCCACAGGTGAATCTGAACCACTAGCCATGAACATAGGCCAGGGCCTCAGCCGTTCCTTGCCACTTCGTGTCGTAAATTGCATATTGGCAAGTTTACGCTTCTCATCAGACGCTTTTAATTTAGATTTTTGGGTCATTTTACTGAACTTTTGTTTTTTGGATTTTACATGCTCTGTACTATGACATTGGGCATCGGCCTTGGCAGACGACGTTGATGGCATTTCAACGTCTCGGCCATGACTAGTGGCAGCAGCTTCAGCACGAGGTGGAAGTGGATATTGATCTTTCCCTATTTTACCCTCCACATTTTTGTTCTCCATTTTTTAATGTGTGGAATTATATGCCAGTAATATATCAATAGCAATGGCCTACTGTACCGTACTGCTATATATTATATACTGGTGGTCAGCAAAATTCTGCACTGTCCTCCTACTACTGCGCACAACAACTAAAATGCATCACAGGTATGGATGGATAGTATACTTGACGACACAGAGGTAGGTAGAGCAGTGGACTACTGTACCGTACTGCTATATATTATATACTGGTGATCAGCAAAATTATGCACTGTCCTCCTACTACTGCGTACAACAACTAAAATGCACCACAGGTATGGATGGATAGTATGCTTGACGACACAGAGGTTGGTAGAGCAGTGGACTACTGTACCGTACTGCTATATATTATATACTGGTGGTCAGCAAAATGATGCACTGTCCTCCTACTACTGTGCACAACAACTAAAATGCACCACAGGTATGGATGGATAGTATACTTGACGACACAGAGGTAGGTAGAGCAGTGGACTACTGTACCGTACTGCTATGTATTATATACTGGTGGTCAGCAAAATTATACACTGTCCTCCTACTACTGTGCACAACAACTAATATGCACCACAGGTATGGATGGATAGTATACTTGACGACACAGAGGTAGGTAGAGCAGTGGACTACTGTACCGTACTGCTATATATTATATACTGGTGGACAGCAAAATTATGCACTGTCCTCCTACTACTGCGCACAACAACTAAAATGCACAACAGGTATGGATGGATAGTATACTTGACGACACAGAGGTAGGTAGAGCAGTGGACTACTGTACGTACTGCTATGTATTATATACTGGTGGTCAGCAAAATTATGCACTGTCCTCCTACTATATATACTGCGCAAAACTTAAATGCACCACAGGTATGGATGCATAGTATACTTGACGACACAGAGGTAGGTAGAGCAGTGGACTACTGTACCATACTGCTATATAATATATACTGGTGGTCAGCAAAATTCTGCACTGTCCTCCTACTACTGCGCACAACAACTAAAATGCACCACAGGTATGGATAGATAGTATACTTGACGACACAGAGGTAGGTAGAGCAGTGGACTACTGTACCGTACTGCTATATATTATATACTGGTGGTCAGCAAAATTCTGCACTGTCCTCCTACTACTGCGCACAACAACTAAAATGCATCACAGGTATGGATGGATAGTATACTTGACGACACAGAGGTAGGTAGAGCAGTGGACTACTGTACCGTACTGCTATATATTATATACTGGTGATCAGCAAAATTATGCACTGTCCTCCTACTACTGCGTACAACAACTAAAATGCACCACAGGTATGGATGGATAGTATGCTTGACGACACAGAGGTTGGTAGAGCAGTGGACTACTGTACCGTACTGCTATATATTATATACTGGTGGTCAGCAAAATGATGCACTGTCCTCCTACTACTGTGCACAACAACTAAAATGCACCACAGGTATGGATGGATAGTATACTTGACGACACAGAGGTAGGTAGAGCAGTGGACTACTGTACCGTACTGCTATGTATTATATACTGGTGGTCAGCAAAATTATACACTGTCCTCCTACTACTGTGCACAACAACTAATATGCACCACAGGTATGGATGGATAGTATACTTGACGACACAGAGGTAGGTAGAGCAGTGGACTACTGTACCGTACTGCTATATATTATATACTGGTGGACAGCAAAATTATGCACTGTCCTCCTACTACTGCGCACAACAACTAAAATGCACAACAGGTATGGATGGATAGTATACTTGACGACACAGAGGTAGGTAGAGCAGTGGACTACTGTATGTACTGCTATGTATTATATACTGGTGGTCAGCAAAATTATGCACTGTCCTCCTACTATATATACTGCGCAAAACTTAAATGCACCACAGGTATGGATGCATAGTATACTTGACGACACAGAGGTAGGTAGAGCAGTGGACTACTGTACCATACTGCTATATATTATATACTGGTGGTCAGCAAAATTCTGCACTGTCCTCCTACTATTGCGCACAACAACTAAAATGCACCACAGGTATGGATAGATAGTATACTTGACGACACAGAGGTAGGTAGAGCAGTGGACTACTGTACCGTACTGCTATATATTATATACTGGTGGTCAGCAAAATTCTGCACTGTCCTCCTACTACTGCGCACAACAACTAAAATGCATCACAGGTATGGATGGATAGTATACTTGACGACACAGAGGTAGGTAGAGCAGTGGACTACTGTACCGTACTGCTATATATTATATACTGGTGGTCAGCAAAATTCTGCACTGTCCTCCTACTACTGTGCACAACAACTAAAATGCATCACAGGTATGGATGGATAGTATGCTTGACGACACAGAGGTTGGTAGAGCAGTGGACTACTGTACCGTACTGCTATATATTATATACTGGTGGTCAGCAAAATTATGCACTGTCCTCCTACTACTGTGCACAACAACTAAAATGCACCACAGGTATGGATGGATAGTATACTTGACGACACAGAGGTAGGTAGAGCAGTGGACTACTGTACCGTACTGCTATGTATTATATACTGGTGGTCAGCAAAATTATACACTGTCCTCCTACTACTGTACACAACAACTAATATGCACCACAGGTATGGATGGATAGTATACTTGACGACACAGAGGTAGGTAGAGCAGTGGACTACTGTACCGTACTGCTATATATTATATACTGGTGGACAGCAAAATTATGCACTGTCCTCCTACTACTGCGCACAACAACTAAAATGCACCACAGGTATGGATGGATAGTATACTTGACGACACAGAGGTAGGTAGAGCAGTGGACTACTGTACGTACTGCTATGTATTATATACTGGTGGTCAGCAAAATTATGCACTGTCCTCCTACTACTGTGCACAACAACTAAAATGCACCACAGGTATGGATGGATAGTATACTTGACGACACAGAGGTAGGTAGAGCAGTGGACTACTGTACCATACTGCTATATATTATATACTGGTGGTCTGCAAAATTATGCACTGTCCTCCTACTACTGCGCACAACAACTAAAATGCACCACAGGTATGGATGGATAGTATACTTGACGACACAGAGGTAGGTAGAGCAGTGGACTACTGTACCGTACTGCTATATATTATATACTGGTGGTCAGCAAAATTATGCACTGTCCTCCTACTACTGCGCACAACAACTTAAATGCACCACAGGTATGGATGGATAGTATACTTGACGACACAGAGGTAGGTAGAGCAGTGGACTACTGTACCGTACTGCTATATATTATATACTGGTGGTCAGCAAAATTATGCACTGTCCTCCTACTACTGCGCACAACAACTAAAATGCACCACAGGTATGGATGGATAGAATACTTGACGACACAGAGGTAGGTAGAGCAGTGGCCTACTGTACCGTACTGCTATATATTATATACTGGTGGTCAGCAAAATTATGCACTGTCCTCCTACTACTGCGCACAACAACTAAAATGCACCACAGGTATGGATGGATAGAATACTTGACGACACAGAGGTAGGTAGAGCAGTGGCCTACTGTACCGTACTGCTATATATTATATACTGGTGGTCATCAAAATTATGCACTGTTCTCCTACTACTGCGCACAACAACTAAAATGCACCACAGGTATGAATGGATAGTATACTTGACGACACAGAGGTAGGTAGAGCAGTGGACTACTGTACCGTACTGATATAATACTGGTGGTCACTGGTCAGCAAAATTCTGCACTGTCCTCCTACTATATACTACAATGCAGCACAGATATGGAGCGTTTTTCAGGCAGAGAACGTAGATATTTTCAGCACACTGAGCACAGATATTTGCAAGCACACTGAGAACAAATATTTGCAGCACACTGAGCACAGATATTTGCAGCACACTGAACACAACTGAGAGAATGCTGCACACGTCCTCTCTCTATCATCTCCAATGCATGAGTGAAAATGGCGGCGACGCGCGGCTCCTTATATAGAGTATGAATCTCGCGAGAATCCGACAGCGGGATGATGACGTTCGGGCGCGCTCGGGTTAACCGAGCAAGGCGGGAGGATCCGAGTCTGCCTCGGACCCGTGTAAAATGGGTGAAGTTTGAGGGGGTTCGGATTCCGAGGATCCGAACCCGCTCATCTCTAGTATAGACTGTATCAAACATTTAAATAATAAACAGTAAATAAGATATGTGGTCATGAAAAAGGTTAAACATACTATAATAAATATGCAAACACAAAGGAATCAATACTACACTTTCTAAGCACACATTCTTCCACCTCATGATAAGGCTCCTGTCTCTTCTTCCTGGTAGCTACTCTCTGGTCCAGTGCAGTGATTGGATGCTCAGATCCACACACAGCAAACTTGATAGAAGAAGCTGATACCACTGGGCATGTGTAGCAGCTCTGCTCTGTCTCTTAACTTGCATGATGTGGCAGCAGCTCTAGTAATCGTTAGTGATGAGCGGGTTCGGATCTTCGGGATCCGACCCGCCCGAACTTCACCTTTTTTTTTTACTCGGGTCCGAACGACTCGGATCCTCCCGCCTTGCTCGGTTAACCCGAGCGCGCCCCGAACGTCATCATCCCGCTGTCGGATTCTCGCGAGACTCGGATTCTATATAAGGAGCCGCGCGTCGTCGCCATTTTCACACGTGCATTGAGATTGATAGGGAGAGAACGTGGCTGGCGTCCTCTCCGTTATAGTAGAACACAGAGTGACTTAGTTAGTTATAATTGTGTGGAGGATTGGGGACGGGGAGCAGCTGTTAGGGAGTACAGTGCAGGGTTTTGATTATACCACACCAGTGAGTAAAATCCTTTGTTTCTCTGCCTGAAAAAAACGCTCCACCATATCTGTGCTCACTCAGTGTGCTGCACTGCTGCATGATATATCTGTGCTGAGTGCACTGCTCTGCTCACACTGCCTAATTGTGGGGACTGGGGAGCAGTTATAGCAGGAGTACAGTGCACAGTTTTGCTGACAGTGACCACCAGTCCAGTATACGTTTGTCTGCCTGAAAAACACTCCTGTGGTGGCTTTTTTTTCTTCATACTAGTTTAGCAGTCTGCTGACAGTGTCCACCAGGTCCGTTATACAGTATATTATATATATAAGCAGCAGTACGGTAGGCCACGGCTGTACCTACCTCTGTGTCGTCAGTGCACTCGTCGTCCATAAGTAATATAATACTATACTATCCATCCATCTACATTGTATACCTGTGGTGTTTTTTTTTTCTTCATACTAGTTTAGCAGTCTGCTGACAGTGTCCACCAGGTCCGTTATACAGTATATTATATATATAAGCAGCAGTACGGTAGGCCACGGCTGTACCTACCTCTGTGTCGTCAGTGCACTCGTCGTCCATAAGTAATATAATACTATACTATCCATCCATCTACATTGTATACCTGTGGTGTTTTTTTTTTCTTCATACTAGTTTAGCAGTCTGCTGACAGAGTCCACCAGGTCCGTTATACAGTATATTATATATATAAGCAGCAGTACGGTAGGCCACGGCTGTACCTACCTCTGTGTCGTCAGTGCACTCGTCGTCCATAAGTAATATAATACTATACTATCCATCCATCTACATTGTATACCTGTGGTGGTTTTTTTTTTCTTCATACTAGTTTAGCAGTCTGCTGACAGTGTCCACCAGGTCCGTTATACAGTATATTATATATATAAGCAGCAGTACGGTAGGCCACGGCTGTACCTACCAATGTGTCGTCAGTGCACTCGTCGTCCATAAGTAATATAATACTATACTATCCATCCATCTACATTGTATACCTGTGGTGTTTTTTTTCTTCTTCATACTAGTTTAGCAGTCTGCTGACAGTGTCCACCAGGTCCGTTATACAGTATATTATATATAAGCAGCAGTACGGTAGGCCACGGCTGTACCTACCTCTGTGTCGTCAGTGCACTCGTCGTCCATAAGTAATATAATACTATACTATCCATCCATCTACATTGTATACCAGTGGTGTTTTTTTTTTCTTCATACTAGTTTAGCAGTCTGCTGACAGTGTCCACCAGGTCCTTTATACAGTATATTATATATATAAGCAGCAGTACGGTAGGCCACGGCTGTACCTACCTCTGGTCGTCAGTGCACTCGTCGTCCATAAGTAATATAATACTATACTATCCATCCATCTACATTGTATACCTGTGGTGTGTTTTTTTTTTCTTCATACTAGTTTAGCAGTCTGCTGACAGTGTCCATCAGGTCCGTTATACAGTATATTATATATATAGCAGCAGTACGGTAGGCCACGGCTGTACCTACCTCTGTGTCGTCAGTGCACTCGTCGTCCATAAGTAATATAATACTATACTATCCATCCATCTACATTGTATACCTGTGGTGTTTTTTTTTCTTTCTTCATACTAGTTTAGCAGTCTGCTGACAGTGTCCACCAGGTCCGTTATACAGTATATTATATATATAAGCAGCAGTACGGTAGGCCACGGCTGTACCTACCTCTGTGTCGTCAGTGCACTCGTCGTCCATAAGTAATATAATACTATACTATCCATCCATCTACATTGTATACCTGTGGTGTTTTTTTTTTTTTTTCTCTTCATACTAGTTTAGCAGTCTGCTGACAGTGTCCACCAGGTCCGTTATACAGTATATTATATATATAAGCAGCAGTACGGTAGGCCACGGCTGTACCTACCTCTGTGTTGTCACTCGTCGTCCATAAGTATAAGTAATAATAGTATACTATCCACCCATCTACATTGTATACCTGTGGTGGCTTTTAGTTGTGCGCAAAATATGGAGAACAAAAATGTGGAGGTTAAAAAAATAGGGAAAGATCCAGATCCACTTCCACCTCGTGCTGAAGCTGCTGCCACTAGTCATGGCCGAGACGATGAAATGCCATCAACGTCTTCTGCCAAGGCCGATGCCCAATGTCATAGTACAGAGCATGTAAAATCCAAAACACAAAAGATCAGTAAAAAAATGACCCAAAAATCAAAATTAAAAGCGTCTGAGGAGAAGCGTAAACTTGCCAATATGCCATTTACGACACGGAGTGGCAAGGAACGGCTGAGGCCCTGGCCTATGTTCATGGCTAGTGGTTCAGCTTCACATGAGGATGGAAGCACTCATCCTCTCGCTAGAAAAAAGAAAAGACTTGCGGCAAAAGCACAGCAAAGAACTGTGCGTTCTTCGAAATCACAAATCCCAAAGGAGAGTCCAATTGTGTCGGTTGCAATGCCTGACCTTCCCAACACTGGACGGGAAGAGCTTGCGCCTTCCACCATTTGCACGCCCCCTGCAAGTGTTGAAAGGAGCACCCGCAGTCCAGTTCCTGATAGTGAATTTGAAGATGTCAGTGTTGAAGTACACCAGGATGAGGATATGGGTGTTGCTGGCGCTGGGGAGGAAATTGACAAGGAGGATTCTGATGGTGAGGTGGTTTGTTTAAGTCAGGCACCCGGGGAGACACCTGTTGTCTGTGGGAGGAATATGGCCATTGACATGCCTGGTCAAAATACAAAAAAGATCAGCTCTTCAGTGTGGAATTATTTCAACAGAAATGCGGACAACTGGTGTCAAGCCGTGTGTTGCCTTTGTCAAGCTGTAATAAGTAGGGGTAAGGACGTTAACCACCTCGGAACATCCTCCCTTATACGTCACCTGCAGCGCATTCATAATAAGTCAGTGACAATTTCAAAAACTTTGGGCGACAGCGGAAGCAGTCCACTGACCAGTAAATCCCTTCCTCTTGTAACCAAGCTCGCGCAAACCACACCACCAACTCCCTCAGTGTCAATTTCCTCCTTACCCAGGAAAGCCAATAGTCCTACAGGCCATGTCACTGGCAAGTCTGACGAGTCCTCTCCTGCCTGGGATTCCTCCGATGCATCCTTGAGTGTAACGCCTACTGCTGCTGGCGCTACTGTTGTTGCTGCTGGGAGTCGATCGTCATCCCAGAGGGGACGTCGGAAGACCACTTGTACTACTTCCAGTAAGCAATTGACTGTCCAACAGTCCTTTGCGAGGAAGATGAAATATCACAGCAGTCATCCTGATGCAAAGCGGATAACTGAGGCCTTGACAACTATGTTGGTGTTAGACGTGCGTCCAGTATCCGCCGTTAGTTCACGGGGAACTAGACAATTGCTTGAGGCAGGTGATACCGAGAATGTACACGGACGTCAGAAAAAGACTCACACTAGTGTGCTAAAAAATGCAGTTGTACCCAATGTCCACTTAACCACGGACATGTGGACAAGTGGAGCAGGGCAGACTCAGGACTACATGACTGTGACAGCCCACTGGGTAGATGTATTGCCTCCCGCTGCAAGAACAGCAGCGGCGGCACCAGTAGCAGCATCTCGCAAACGCCAACTCGTTCCTAGGCAGGCTACGCTTTGTATCACCGCTTTCCAGAATACGCACACAGCTGAAAACCTCTTACGGCAACTGAAGAAGATCATCGCAGAATGGCTTACCCCAATTGGACTCTCCTGGGGATTTGTGGCATCGGACAACGCCAGCAATATTGTGCGTGCATTACATCTGGGCAAATTCCAGCACGTCCCATGTTTTGCACATACCTTGAATTTGGTGGTGCAGAATAATTTAAAAAACTACAGGGGCGTGCAAGAGATGCTGTCGGTGGCCAGAAGAGTTGCGGGCCACTTTCGGCGTACAGGCACCGCGTACAGAAGACTGGAGCACCACCAAAAACACCTGAACCTGCCCTGCCATCATCTGAAGCAAGAGGTGGTAACGAGGTGGAATTCAACCCTCTATATGCTTCAGAGGATGGAGGAGCAGCAAAAGGCCATTCAAGCCTATACATCTGGCCACGATATAGGCAAAGGAGGCGGAATGCACCTGTCTCAAGCGCAGTGGAGAATGATTTCAACGTTGTGCAAGGTTCTGCAAACTTTTGAACTTGCCACACGTGAAGTCAGTTCAGACACTGCCAGCCTGAGTCAGGTCATTCCCCTCATCAGGCTTTTGGAGAAGAAGCTGGAGGCATTGAAGGAGGAGCTAAAATAGAGCGATTCCGCTAGGCATGTGGGACTTGTGGATGGAGCCCTTCATTCGCTTAACCAGGATTCACGGGTGGTCAATCTGTTGAAATCAGAGCACTACATTTTGGCCACCGTGCTCGATCCTAGATTTAAAACCTACGTTGGATCTCTCTTTCCGGCAGACACAAGTCTGCAGAGGTTCAAGGAACTGCTGGTGAGAAAATTGTCAAGTCAAGCAGAACGCGACCCGTCAACATCTCCTCCTTCACATTCTCCCGCAACTGGGGGTGCGAGGAAAAGGCTACGAATTCCGAGCCCACCCGCTGGCGGTGATGCAGGGCAGTCTGGAGCGACTGCTGATGCTGACATCTGGTCCGGACTGAAGGACCTGCCAACGATTACTGACATGTCGTCTACTGTCACTGCATATGATTCTATCACCATTGAAAGAATGGTGGAGGATTATATGAGTGACCGCATCCAAGTAGGCACGTCAGACAGTCCGTACGTATACTGGCAGGAAAAAGAGGCAATTTGGAGGCCTTTGCACAAACTGGCTTTATTCTACCTAAGTTGCCCTCCCTCCAGTGTGTACTCCGAAAGAGTGTTTAGTGCCGCCGCTCACCTTGTCAGCAATCGGCATACGAGGTTACTTCCAGAAAATGTGGAGAAGATGATGTTCATTAAAATGAATTATAATCAATTCCTCCATGGAGACATTCACCAGCAGCAATTGCCTCCAGAAAGTACACGGGGACCTGAGATGGTGGATTCCAGTGGGGACGAATTAATAATCTGTGAGGAGGGGGATGTACACAGTGAAAGGGGTGATGAATCGGACGATGATGATGAGGTGGACATCTTGCCTCTGTAGAGCCAGTTTGTGCAAGGAGAGATTGATTGCTTCTTTTTTGGTGGGGGCCCAAACCAACCAGTCATTTCAGTCACAGTCGTGTGGCAGACCCTGTCGCTGAAATGATGGGTTCGTTAAAGTGTGCATGTCCTGTTTTTACAACATAAGGGTGGGTGGGAGGTCCCAAGGACAATTCCATCTTGCACCTCTTTTTTCTTTCATTTTTCTTTGCGTCATGTGCTGTTTGGGGAGTATTTTTTGGAAGGGCCATCCTGCGTGACACTGCAGTGCCACTCCTAGATGGGCCAGGTGTTTGTGTCGGCCACTAGGGTCGCTTAGCTTAGTCGTCACACAGCTACCTCATTGCGCCTCTTTTTTTCTTTGCGTCATGTGCTGTTTGGGGAGTATTTTTTGGAAGGGCCATCCTGCGTGACACTGCAGTGCCACTCCTAGATGGGCCAGGTGTTTGTGTCGGCCACTTGGGTCGCTTAGCTTAGTCACACAACGACTTTGGTGCAGCTCTTTTTTTCTTTGCATCATGTGCTGTTTGGGGACTATTTTTTTAAGTGCCATCCTGTCTGACACTGCAGTGCCACTCCTAGATGGGCCAGGTGTTTGTGTCGGCCACTAGGGTCGCTTAGCTTAGTCGTCACACAGCTACCTCATTGCGCCTCTTTTTTTCTTTGCGTCATGTGCTGTTTGGGGAGTATTTTTTGGAAGGGCCATCCTGCGTGACACTGCAGTGCCACTCCTAGATGGGCCAGGTGTTTGTGTCGGCCACTTGGGTCGCTTAGCTTAGTCACACAACGACTTTGGTGCAGCTCTTTTTTTCTTTGCATCATGTGCTGTTTGGGGACTATTTTTTTAAGTGCCATCCTGTCTGACACTGCAGTGCCACTCCTAGATGGGCCAGGTGTTTGTGTCGGCCACTTGTGTCGCTTAGTTTAGTCACACAGCGACCTTGGTGCGCCTCTTTTTTTCTTTGCATCATGTGCTGTTTGGGGACTATTTTTTTAAGTGCCATCCTGTCTGACACTGCAGTGCCACTCCTAGATGGGCCAGGTGTTTGTGTCGGCCACTAGGGTCGCTTAGCTTAGTCGTCACACAGCTACCTCATTGCGCCTCTTTTTTTCTTTGCGTCATGTGCTGTTTGGGGAGTATTTTTTGGAAGGGCCATCCTGCGTGACACTGCAGTGCCACTCCTAGATGGGCCAGGTGTTTGTGTCGGCCACTTGGGTCGCTTAGCTTAGTCACACAACGACTTTGGTGCTGCTCTTTTTTTCTTTGCATCATGTGCTGTTTGGGGACTATTTTTTTAAGTGCCATCCTGTCTGACACTGCAGTGCCACTCCTAGATGGGCCTGGTGTTTGTGTCGGCCACTAGGGTCGCTTAGCTTAGTCGTCACACAGCTACCTCATTGCGCCTCTTTTTTTCTTTGCGTCATGTGCTGTTTGGGGAGTATTTTTTGGAAGGGCCATCCTACCTGACACTGCAGTGCCACTCCTAGATGGGCCAGGTGTTTGTGTCGGCCACTTGTGTCGCTTAGCTTAGCCATCCAGCGACCTCGGTGCAAATTTTAGGACTAAAAATAATATTGTGAGGTGTGAGGTGTTCAGAATAGACTGAAAATGAGTGGAAATTATGGTTATTGAGGTTAATAATACTATGGGATCAAAATGACCCCCAAATTCTATGATTTAAGCTGTTTTTTTAGGGTTTTTTGTAAAAAAACACCCGAATCCAAAACACACCCGAATCCAACAAAAAAAATTCGGTGAGGTTTTGCCAAAACGCGTTCGAAACCAAAACACGGCCACGGAACCGAACCCAAAACCAAAACACAAACCCGAAAAATTTCAGGTGCACATCACTAGTAATCGTATTATATACCGTTGCTATTGTCAAAATGTGAGCCAATTGCCAAGAGAAGGGGGTTTCTGGGCAACCAGAAACCCCTCCTGCATTTGCCTATGAATGCGTTCCTCATTTTAGAAAAAACTAAAAATAAAAATGTATATTCTGTTTGAGTATATAAAAATGTACTTTATAACACCTGTAAGTGCACATTCTAAGCAGAATGTGTAAACAGAGCAGTCACAATATAAAGAAATCAAATCATTTTCTAGCGGAGTGCCAGCTGTGCATGCGCACTGAGCGCCCGCTGCTGATATCAGGAGCTTTAATACTTGGCAGCAGAGCAAATTGAGAGGAAGGGGGAAAGCAAACTGTGAATCCTTCTTTCTCTTCATTGATTGACAGCGGAGGTGGACCCAGAGGTGTGGCTGTCCAGAGAAAGGCAGATCCATCCATATACACTATCCCGGCTGAAATCCAGAGCCAGAAGTGGAGCCTTTGTGCCAGGGTAGGGACAAGAGCCGATGCGGGGTAAGGAGTCTGCAAAGACGCTGAATCTTGTGCTGAGGAAGGGAACGGAACAGCTGACAGAGTGGGTCACCACCAAGCAGTGCAAAGCAGCCTGACTCCTAAGGTGGTAATCAGAGACTCTAAGATCCCGGAGAGAAGCACATTTAGTGTGAGGTGAGCCAGATGTTGCTGATCAGTATCTGTCAATTAATCTCACGGGGAGGCCATGCCCATTTGCAGTGAGGCCACGCCCCATTTTGCCACGGGCGCGTACCTTTGGCACTTTTTATTGTTCATACTGGGTGCAGAATTGTATAGAAAATGGTCTTCACAATGAGGGGATAGAGGTAAATTATGCAAAATTGCAACATTTAGCCCTGTCTCCTCCATTCCATGATGCGATTCCCTGTGAAATCTCCTCCTCCTGCCCATTGCACTAGGAAGCAGGTGGGATGCGGGAGATACAGCCACTCTTACGTAGGTGCAGGGGACTGACCAAAAAATCAGGAGTCTCCCGCAAGTTGGAAAGTATGATGCAAATGTTATTAAGCAAGTATATCAAAAGCAATTGGAAGGGGCCTGACAAATAATAGGCCAGATTCTGCATTGTATGCTGCTGAAACAGATTTAGCAACTTGTCATAGTTGTGCCTGCAGCTGTGGGGTCTATGTTCTAAGCCTTGGAGAAAGATAAAATGGATGAAGATAAAGTACCAGCCAATTAGCTCCTGACATTTTTCAAACACAGCCTGTAACATGGCAGTTAGGAGCTGATTGGCTGGTACTTTATCTACGTCCAATTTATCTTTCTACCATGCATAGTATATCGAGTCAGACCCCTTTATACTAATAGCTAGTACAAGCCCGTCCCTTGGTGTACAGGCATGAATTTGAATGTTCAGGGACTGAGATACCAACTTTGAATTTCTTTATATGTTGTGGTACTGATTTTTGGAATGGAGTTGAACAGGATCGTTCATGCCAGGCATCTCCTGCTACATGGCATATTGAGGCAAGATGTGTGAGGACACATCTGTACATCACATTTCCAATACATTTCTGATACTGTGCGTCTGATAGCAAGTGCGACTTGGTAGTACACACCGTGGGACACATGTGCTGTAGGAGTTTGTAAGGATTATTTACATCGGTGCAGTAGCAAAAATGAATTGCACAAGTTCATGAACATAGGTATCGTGTGCAACTCAAAATTAGAGATGTGCGCTGAACCCTGTGTTTTGGTTTTGGATCTTTGACGGGACGCGCCTTGCTGTCCACACCAAGCAATAACAAATTGGTTTTGGATTGCACGGGACCTGGGTCAATAGGAGATTCCCTCTTACCATCAGTAACCGCCTGTTACTGGCTCTACCCACTGTGCAGTGGGTAGGTATATTGCTGCGATCACCATGAATCCTACCTACTGCTGGCACCTAAAACCGTGTTTCTACTCAGACTCTTACCACCGGCACCTGATTCCACTGACTTCTGTGTATGTTGGCATCAGCTGATCCCCACTGGTCACTGACCATTGACTAAGTCCTACACGGTAGCTGTCCGAGGGCAGAGTTTGGAAGTGCTGGGTTCAAACCAGAACAGGCAGAGAACAGGACTGCATGTGTGACATTCCTGCTGGTAACACGATGAAGGCCATTGTCTTGAAGGCAAGATATATATTGCTCAAATAGTCTTAAAGAAGCCTCTACCCTCTTTTAAGGGTATAAAGCATACAGCAGTTGAAACTTCTTGATGTCACAGAAAGTATATCAACTCAGGGCTCACAGCCCTACTTTTTATCTTACGCCAACACACAATTTCACCGAGTGTTAGTTCCAGAGAGCACACACTGACCCCACCTGACGCCACCACCCACAGAGAGACAGAGGTCTGTCTCCCTCACTCTCCAAATCCGGAGTGAAAATGGCGACGACGTGCGGCTCTTTATATGGAATCCAAAACCCACGAGAATCCAACAGTGGGATGATGATGTTTTGCCTCGTTATGGGAGTCTGGCGAGAAATTCCAAGCCGAACTCAGTTCCCGGCTCGGATTGTGAAGTTCAGGGGGAAGGGGGGAGTTCGGATCTTGAGATCCGAACTCGCTCATTTATAATTATTATTATTATTATTATTACAATTTATTTATTTACAAGTGCCACACATACAACACATATGAGAACAATACAGGGTATACAGAACTTAACATCACAGAAAACTAAAGCAGAGCACGGGTAACAATAAGCAATTAGCACCACAATTCTCATACACAATACATCTGAGTTGTTAGGAAGCAAAGGAGTAATCGGCATTCTACTGGGGGCGGGCAGACACTGGAAGAGATGAACAGTCATGAGCAGGAATAAATGCAGGTATAGACAGTCCCTGAGCAGGAGACAGCTGTAATTAAAGTGCAAGAGAAAAGGGATGTGAGAACAGGAGGGAAGATGGCCTTGCTCCAAGGAGCTTACAATCTATAGGCTATACCTGTACATCTGTTGCTACGTGTTACATCCATCAGGTATTGTATATATTAATAACTGTTTGATTTTACATGTTTGTGAAGATTTCTGATTGAATCTAACTTTATGCAGAACAGACATGGTGTATTGGATTGTATATCAATCATATTTGTATTTTTCTATACTTATTGTATTTACACATTAAACCTGTTTACATTTTAAAACTGAGTTGGATACCGTTCTGGGTTGGAAAAGGCGCTTACCACACTTCTTTCTATTACACTGTTTTAGGCATTTACTTTAAAGGGGAATTGGTTAAACCCCTGGGGAGCTGCCTTTCTATACCCTAATCATCACTGGGAAAGCATGTAGATTATTTCTTCCCTCTGCGTAAGGCACACTCCAATTGCATGCAATTGTACAGTATGTGAATGATCTTCTCTAAGGCTAGCTACACATCAGTGCGATGTCCGCACGATGCAATATAGCTTGCGACGGGACCCCGACATCGACAATTGCATACATACAGATGTAGCCACCTTTATCTTGAGTGGCCGCGGCGGTTGTCCCGTTCGACCATACGCAGCGTACTGTGGCGTAGCGAGGCGCGCCTAGCCACAGAGAGGCTATCTAATCGCACGGAGACAGACATTTGACGTTTGGCGTTACCTTTACGTGTAATACCTGCGATCAGCCACCAGATGTCGCTTTTTACAATCACCACTGCGCATGCGTGTGGTCTCCCGTAAAATACAATACTGACATACATAATAAGGACTACTTTACTAAGGCGTCTCATTACGCTGCATACAGCAAATACTGTACTCATTACGCTGCATTATTTAATACAGTACTGTACAGTATATACAGTACGACACCGACGCAAATACAGTAGTACAGCATACAGTATATGATCCATCTACAATACTTTATGAATACTGTATGTGAGCGTGCAAGTCCCGCAGACAAAACACAGTACTGTAAAACCAGTAGTGTACACTGTCGCAAATGGATGTGTGTTACAAGTTCACTATTGCCTCTCAAGATTAGGAATTTTCTACAGTGTTATCGTCCTAATCCCGTAGCCATTACAGCATAATCAAAACCAACGGATTTATACATTTGTCTGCGGTGAAGTGGTGAAGTGTTTCGCTTCCTATACTCAGAGTCCAGGGTTCGATTCCTTAAGTACTGTACGAATGCATGTTACTGTAGTTTTTTTCAGACACTTTATTATTTTTTTTATTCACATACTGCAAACCAGGGCATACAGTAGCTGCATGAGCGGTTCTATGCGATCGAGTCCGGTGTACCATAATGTGCAGGTTCTATGCAGGTTAAGGTACTATGCTCCGTACACAGTACACATACAATTCTGTAGCTGGGCAGACTGAATAGAAATGGCTACCACCTATGACTCCTTGCCCCACAGAGGCCCTAGGCTACGGAGCAAGTAATAGTCCAGATTGTACAGACTATGGGGCAATGCTGAATGAGCGTCACAATCCCCTAGCTAAAATACACAGTATGCATATTATGGTACACCGGACTCGATGACATACTGTAGCACACTGGCAAAATGGCCGCCGCCCCTGAACCCTTGTGCAGGTTATGGGGCAATGCTGAAGGAGCGTCACAATCCCCTAGCCAAAATACACAGGGGAGGGATAAGCTACTGTAGGATTGCATACAGTATTACGGTACACCGGACTCAATCGCATAGCACACTGTCAAAACGACCACTACCCATGAACCCCCACCTCCTGAACCCCCACCTCGTGGCAGGCAGCAGTTGGGTATGGAATGAGAAATGGCATAAGCTGTGCAGGCTACGGGGCGATGCTGAAGGAGCGTCACAATCCCCTAGCCAAAATACACAGAGATACTGTAAGCGAGGTCTATGCACATTACAGTACTGTACGTTACACCGGGCTCGGTCGCATAGCAAACTGACAAAACACAAGTTTTACAGTACATACAGTAAAGCAGGCCAAAGCTGCAGGAGAGTTTCTACTGTAAAGGTTCTATGCACCGTACGGTAATGTACACATACCTGTACAATTCTATAGCAGGGCAGACTCAATTGAAATGGCTACCGCCTGTGACTCCTACAGTAGCTCCTAGGAGGCACTCAGCTATGGAGCAAATAACAGCACAGATTTTGCAGGCTACGGGGCAATGCTGAAGGAGCGTCACAATCCCCTAGCTACAATACACAGGGGTGATAGAGATAATCGAGTGGCTGGAGGGGGGTCCCCTTGATTTAAGGGGCCCCCACTCCTCCAGGGTACTCCGGCCAGGTGTGACTAGTTGGGTATTTAATTCCATGGCCGCAGGGACCTGTATAAAAGTCTCCCCCGGCTGTGCATTATCTGTCCAGCTAGTGGAGCCCAGTGCTGATTCAAAAAATATGGGGAACCCCTACGCTTTTTTTGTCCCCCTTATTTTTTGCACCAGGACCAGGCGCAGAGCCCGGTGCTGGTTCTAAAAAGATGGGGGATCCCGTGTCCATTTTTTCCGTATTCCTTCCGGAATTCGACTGCAATTGCATATACAGTACTGTACCCCTTAATGTCACTGCTTACAGTATACAGTATTTAGACATGAGCTTGTGTACAGTATCTGTCATGAGGTGCTTTTTTCACTGACACTATAACTTTTTTCTATTGTGATATACTGTACAGAGGCGGCAAACTAGCCAAACGGGAATAATCAGCTTCTGCAGAATAAAATGAGATGCTACAGTACATGCCTATATTCTGTGAGTGACTGCGGCTCTATGAAATTAAATCAGAAAATTTAAATATGAAATGCATTACTAATGTGTGGCATTACTGTACTGTATGTGTATAAGGTGTACTACAATATTTTCTGGTGTAACATAAGGAAAGGGCACTACTGCATGGTCTAATGCAGTGGTTCTCAAACTTGGTCCTCAGGACCCCACACAGTGCATGTTTTGCAGGTAAACCAGCAAGTGCACAGATGTATTCATTACTAACTGACACATTTTAGAAGGTCCATACAGTAGGTGGAGCTAATTTTTTCACTTGTGATTCTGTGAGACCTGCAAAACCTGCACTGTGTGGGGTCCTGAGGACTGAGTTTGAGAACCTGTGGTCTAATGTAAATAAAGATGAATGTGGTGGGGTGTAATGTGAATAAGGGGCATTACTGTTAGGAGTAATGTGGTACTATGATATGATGTCATGAGAATAAGAGACACCACTGCATGATATAATGTGAATAAAGTTGCAGTACTGTGTTGTGTCATTTCATCTTCGGGTATTATTGTGTTACCATGCCCCTTCCCAGCAAGAACATACTGTACACTGTTTTGGGCTGGCACTAAATGTGCACATTGTTCTTATTTAGATTATAGGGGGTAGGAGCGCCAAAATGGGTGATGGTGCTGGGAAAGGGGTGCAGGGTTAGAGGCGGAACTACGTAGCATCTGTGCAAGAGGGCATCAGCCAAAATCTAGCCTAGGGCATCATGTTGGTCAGGTTTGGCTCTGATAATACTGTATACTGTACTCTTACTGTACTTTGCATTCAATACAGATACTGTTTGCACACAGGTTTTACATGAATCATTGGCAATGCTGCAGGAGTGTCTCATTAGGCAATCTAAAATATACCACGACTATGGGTGGGGATACAGTAGGGAAGTTCTGTCACCATAAGCTGTCTGCTGTGTATAGCATATTTCCATCTGAGATGCATTTGTGTGTTTGTAATAAGAAAAAAACATTTTACTGTACATTTAGTGGATACAGTATTTCTCCCCCATAATGACGTATCATACTGTACAGGTACCCTCATGTACTGTACCGTACCATACTGTAAAATTGAATATTTATTGGAAAAACATCAATATTAATGTAAAAATAAAGTATTACAACATCCGATTCCATGTACTGCACTGATCAAAATGTACAGTACTCTTATTCAGGACTTATAAAACTGAAAATAACTGTTCATACAGTACACATCAATAACATTACTACTGTATAATATTCTACATTAGTTTATGCAATAATCAGACAAAGGCAATTTTATCATTTTTTTTAATAATGCACCAATTTAAAATTTTAAACAGAAAATACAGAACTACATATTTGTGGCTTGACCATTTCTTTCAACTACAACAGGTAATACTTTATACAGGTGATTTATATAATTATTACAATGTTCAGGTGTGAGTACTTCTAGCCAAAATTTCTTTATCCCATCCACCAGTTGCTGTTTTGTTGTTGGCTTTGCAACACTCCTAACGTACCTCTTCAATTGAGCCCACACTAATTCGATTGGGTTCATGTCTGGTGATCTAATTAAAAAAAAAAAAAAAGCGTATAGAAAAAATTAATTACAGTACATTACAGTAAATAGAGAAAATTAAACATACAATATTGTACTGTTTATTAAACAAAATTTTTTTTTACAGTACTAGAGTGCTATCCAAAATTTTACTTGTACACTGTTGAAAGAATACTCACTCTGGTGGTGTGCGTTCCCAATTCATACCTTTCTCTTCCATAAATTTGGCTGAGGCGGAGTGTTTAGGATCATTGTCTTGGAATATCCTATGGTGAGTTGGGTAATATTTATTCACAAATGGCACCATACATTTCTCTACTATTGTTTCTTGGAAATATTTCTTATCCATGATTCCTACAGAAATCAAAAAATGTTGTTCATTAATAAGCAACTCCTTTTATTGTGCAGTTACACGTACTCTACAGTACAACATGTATTTTTACAGAACACAGGCACAGAATAAAGTATAGTACTGTACTGTACCTTCGAAAAATAATAGGGGACCAGCTCCTAATCGTGATATGCCTCCCCATACATGGATTTTCAATGGATGCTTTGGGCGTGGTTTTAAAGAGATATGGTTACGTTTCCTGAATGACATTCTGGAGAACCGCTCAAGGGCAACAGACGATTCATCTGTGAAAATGACATCATCAAATGTTTCACCACTCTCAATCCATCGCCGTGCCTGTTCCACTCTCTTTTCTTTATTCACATCTCTTATCATTGGAGATATCCTGTGAAGAGCCAAAAATAATGAAATCAGATACAGTTATGAAATTACAGATTTACAGATTACTGTATATACAGTAGACTGTATGTGCAGTATACTGTATTATATACCTACTGTATACATTAAACTGTACATACAGTACATTAAGTTACATACAGAGTAATATATATATACATACTGTACATACACACAAACACACACACACAGTATACAGTATGTAATCATCACAATAAGCCGGCAATGCTTCATTGCTGTCTCTGAGTGCCTATACAGTAGGTATCTCTTTTGGGATAGAATACTGTATATACAGTATATACACACACACATACTGTATATAGTATAAAGTACACACTCTGTATAATGATTTATGGCATTATTATATCACGTATCAAGGGATTATTAACAGTGCATTTACTGTATGGTTTATACTGCTTTCAGTATTTTACCTTGTTGCGCCAAAGGTCCATCCCATTTTCCGTCGCATCCTTCTGATGCTGGTGGCCGATATGTCCAGGTCATACTTGGAATGGAGAATTCGTTTTATTTGCAGAGCAGTACGCTCATCATCCTCACGAGTTAGTTCCTCCACAATTTGTTGCACTCTCCTACAGTACAATACAGTATGAAAAATATGAATTCATGAACAGCACAATCACAGTTACAATTGATGAAGTTTTTATTTTATTTCAAAAAAATTGTTTATGGTATAAAGCAAGTCATTTAAACATTACAGTAGTGTACAGTACGTACCATGTGCATTTTGTAGGAAATACAAATCTGGGCGTTGTTCTCTCGAATGCATGATAGCGCACCGTTTCTAAAGTGACTATAATGCCACTTTCCTTGAGCCATGCATGGATCTCTTTGATAGTTTTATTTTCTTTTTTCATGTTGGCGATTATCTTGCTCATCGTTTTGTTGATAGTTACTGGCATGTTGTCCAACTATAATTCCTGTATGGAGAGAAAACATTTGTGAATACTGTAGTCTAAAATTTACACATCTGAAAATGCATAAGAGTTTTATGATAGAAGTTAATACTGTACATGTTTACTATCCAGTACCTGATGTTCAAATTTAAGTATTGTATACTGTACAGTACTGAAAATACAACTTCAGTGTTATGGACTGCAATTAGTTTCCTGTATGAAACAGATACAGTACAGTAAATAACCCTCCTTGGAAGTGCATGGGCCCTGTGAGACTTACAGTAGTGTACAGCATAAGGGTCGACTGACATGATGTACAAGCATTACATACAGTACATGTCAGTACTGTATGTAAATTCTTCAATTATTGCCTAACAACAATGCTGCTTACTGTATATTAAATACTGTAGGCCTAGAAATGTGCATCTCAATATAGTAGTTAAAAACACAGGGGCCTATGTGGATAAGCGAGTTCTATGCACACAAAAAATGGCCACCGACCGTGAACCCCCAGCACGTGGCAGCGCTCGGATATGTAGTGAGATACAGTATGGCATACATTTCACAGTTCAGGGGGCAATGCTGAAGGAGCGTCACAATCCCCTAGCTCAATTACATTGGGATAAGCGAGGTCTATGCACATTACGGTATACCGAGCTGGATCGCTTAGCAACCTGACAAAATGGCCGCCGACCGTGAACTCCCAGCACGTGGCAGCGCTCGGATATGTAGTGAGATACAATATGGCATACATTTCACAGTTCAGGGGGCAATGCTGAAGGAGCGTCACAATCCCCTAGCTCAATTACATTGGGATAAGCGAGGTCTACTGTATGCACATTACGGTATACCGAGCTGGATCGCTTAGCAACCTGACAAAATGGCCGCCGACCGTGAACTCCCAGCACGTGGCAGCGCTCGGATATGTAGTGAGATACAATATGGCATACATTTCACAGTTCAGGGGGCAATGCTGAAGGAGCGTCACAATCCCCTAGCTCAATGGTCTATGCACATTACGGTATACCGAGCTGGATCGCTTAGCAACCTGACAACATGGCCGCCGACCGTGAACTCCCAGCACGTGGCAGCGCTCGGATATGTAGTGAGAGATGGTATACATTTTAAAATACACCGGGATAAGTTGTACAGGCCATGGAGCAATGCACAGGGACATTCATCATTTACGTACAGTATATAAATAATTGTAAACCGTAAATGAAAGAATTACCGGTCAAATACTGTATGACGAAACTGTGTCAATGAGCTGGAACAGTATGGCCTATGGCCTGTGAAGAAGTTTTCGAAGGCAGAAACGGAGATGCACATTTCTAGGCCTACAGTATTTAATATACAGTAAGCAGCATTGTTGTTAGGCTTTACGCTACCCACTTTGCAAATCTGTTTCCTCGTAGGCAGACTTGCTGTGTGGATCTTCTCCGACCTTTCAGAAATCTCCTGATAATTTGCTCTCCGTTTCTGCCTTCGAAAACTTCTTCACAGGCCATACTGTTCCAGCTCATTGACACAGTTTCGTCATACAGTATTTGACCGGTAATTCTTTCATTTACGGTTTACAATTATTTATATACTGTACGTAAATGATGAATGTCCCTGTGCATTGCTCCATGGCCTGTACAACTTATCCCGGTGTATTTTAAAATGTATACCATCTCTCACTACATATCCGAGCGCTGCCACGTGCTGGGAGTTCACGGTCGGCGGCCATGTTGTCAGGTTGCTAAGCGATCCAGCTCGGTATACCGTAATGTGCATAGACCTCGCTTATCCCAATGTAATTGAGCTAGGGGATTGTGACGCTCCTTCAGCATTGCCCCCTGAACTGTGAAATGTATGCCATATTGTATCTCACTACATATCCGAGCGCTGCCACATGCTGGGGGTTCACGGTCGGTGGCCATTTTTTGTGTGCATAGAACTCGCTTATCCACATAGGCCCCTGTGTTTTTAACTACTATATTGAGATGCACATTTCTAGGCCTACAGTATTTAATATACAGTAAGCAGCATTGTTGTTAGGCAATAATTGAAGAATTTACATACAGTACTGACATGTACTGTATGTAATGCTTGTACATCATGTCAGTCGACCCTTATGCTGTACACTACTGTAAGTCTCACAGGGCCCATGCACTTCCAAGGAGGGTTATTTACTGTACTGTATCTGTTTCATACAGGAAACTAATTGCAGTCCATAACACTAATATTAAGCCCACTCCATTATCCACTCCTCCCCTGTGTATTAAACACCCCCTACCACCCTGGAAGTCATGTACTGTACCAGGGCCCCTTCATTCAGCACAATGCCCCCTTCTACAGTTTAGTGTTCTCCTTCCTGCCCCATCTGTGCAGTAAAGGAATAATTAGCAGAAATTATTTCTCCAGGTCCTACTGTACATACTGAGCGAAAGATAGAACCCCCCCTATCCCCCGCGGAGCATCAAAGCTGCCGCTGATAGCTCCCCCCACCCCTTCCGCTGGTGAGTGGGTAGGGGCCCCAGTGCATTGCTGTGTCCAGGGGCCCACACTGCTGTTAAGATGGCTCTAGTAATTGAGCTAGGGGATTGTGACGCTCCTTCAGCATTGCCCCTGGACTGTACCATACTGTATCTCACTCCATATCCAAGCGCTGCCACGTGCTGGGAGTTCACGGTCGGTGGCCATTTTGTCAGGTTGCTAAGCGATCCAGCTCGGTATAACGTAATGTACATAGACCTTGCTTATCCCGGTGTACTACAGGTATGTGCAGTAGTACTGAATGATTGCTATCACTTGTGGTGAAACACCTATCTTATCAAATACAGTAACTACTGTACAGTATAGTTGTTCGCACAGGTGATGGTAATCATACTGTATATTTAAACTGAAGTCCGTAACAGAGCATTCTGTCCCTCCTGCAGAGGTTCTTGTTGGGAGGCACAGGGAAAAAAGGCAAATACTGTACAGTACAGTATTTGCACTTTACTGTTGTGCACTTTATTTGAAAATGTACAGTTGTTTGCTATTTTTAGCATGCTGTGCTTTACATGTTTTCTTATTGTGGTTTTTATATTTTTAGACAAAAGACAAAGAATGCAGACTACCAGATTTTACGGGAGTGCCAAAACCCACCCATCAGTGGCACAGAAACTTGCTGCAGTAGTCCCACAAAAGAAGAAGAAAACTGCCAAGGCGGCTCAGAAAGAAAATGTGGTGAAACCACGAAAAAATGCCAAGGCAAAGAATAATACGTTGGAGATGATATGTGGTGTGGCAAATGATGTAATTGTTCCATCTCCTGCAGATCACAGTGTTCAGCCAATGAATCTGGAAATACCGGTGCTAGAGGACGTGACAAACACGCTGCATCAGGAAGCTTCTTTTTTGGACCATGTAGCCACCCCTGGACAAGAAGACATGACACATTCACCACGAAGAAGGTTGCATTTCACAGATGTGAACACCAAAGTGCAGGACTGCCAGTGTACCTGTCCTGTTTTACTAAAGGAGCTACTCAGTAAGGTGACCAATATGGAGTCAGAAGTTGGTGGACAGGTCAATCAGCTGCAGACCGATGTGGCTGGCCTTAAAGAAGGCATAAAGGAACAGATGGTAGAAGCCATGAAGAAAGTCATTGAACAAACGAGGGAAGAATGGCAAGTTGGAGTTTGCCGCACCATCATTGCAACACACCACCAAGCGGTTCAAGTCAGCGGCCTGGACGACCGAGGCCTGGAGGACCGCAGAGGAGGCCTGGAGGACCGCAGAGGAGGCCTGGAGGACCGCAGAGGAGGCCTGGAGGACCGCAGAGGAGGCCTGGAGGACCGCAGCGGACTGGACGAAGTCAGCGGCATGGACGACCGCAGAGGAGGCCTGGAGGACCGCAGAGGAGGCCTGGAGGACCGCAGAGGAGGCCTGGAGGACCGCAGAGGAGGCCTGGAGGACCGCAGAGGAGGCCTGGACGACCGCAGAGGAGGCCTGGATGACCGCAGAGGAGGCCTGGACGACCGCAGAGGAGACCTGGAGGACCGCAGCGGACTGGACGAAGTCAGCGGCATGGACGACCGCAGAGGAGGCCTGGAGGACCGCAGAGGAGGCCTGGAGGACCGCAGAGGAGGCCTGGAGGACCGCAGAGGAGGCCTGGAGGACCGCAGAGGAGGCCTGGAGGACCGCAGCGGACTGGACGAAGTCAGCGGCATGGACGACCGCAGAGGAGGCCTGGAGGACCGCAGAGGAGGCCTGGAGGACCGCAGAGGAGGCCTGGAGGACCGCAGAGGAGGCCTGGACGACCGCAGAGGAGGCCTGGACGACCGCAGAGGAGACCTGGAGGACCGCAGCGGACTGGACGAAGTCAGCGGCATGGACGACCGCAGAGGAGGCCTGGAGGACCGCAGAGGAGGCCTGGAGGACCGCAGAGGAGGCCTGGAGGACCGCAGAGGAGGCCTGGAGGACCGCAGAGGAGGCCTGGACGACCGCAGAGGAGACCTGGAGGACCGCAGCGGACTGGACGAAGTCAGCGGCATGGAGGACCGCAGAGGATGCCTGGAGGACCGCAGAGGAGACCTGGAGGACCGCAGAAGAGACCTGGAGGACCGCAGAGGCCTGGACCACAGCAGCGGACTGGACGAAGTCAGCGACTTGGGCGAACGCAGAGGAGACCTGGAGGACCGCAGAAGAGACCTGGAGGACCGCAGAGGCCTGGACCACAGCAGCGGACTGGACGAAGTCAGCGACTTGGGCGAACGCAGAGGAGGCCTGGACGACCACAGAGGCCTGGAGGACCGCAGAGGAAACATGGAGGACCGCAGAGGAGGCCTGGAGGACCGCAGAGGAGGCCTGGATTCAAGTGTGCTGTTGCCAGGAACACCAATGATGACCAGCACACCTGCTCACAGGCCACTTCGCAATACATTCGGAGGCTCTCTGAACAATATTGCCCTGGCTGTCATCTCAACTTCCCTGGACGACCATCTGTACAGAGCTTCAAATGGACATATTCAGAAATATGCATATTCTCTGTTCCAGCACCATGTACGGTACGACAAATACTTGACGTGGGCCAATCGTGTGAACTTTGATGGTTCCAAGGGCAAACTTCCGCTGCCCAAAAATCTGGTACATGACATCATGGCTAGGTGTGAACGCCGCGTGAGGATTGGTGATCCAGAAAAGAGGAAGATAAGGGATACCATAAACTCTGTGCTGAGAACGAAGAGGAAAATGACTTGGAAGCTCGACTATGATGAAACCAGATCATTACCTACCTCCTAGCTTCAGCACATCAGCTTCACACAGCTGAAGCTAAAAAATTGTGTCAATGTACCTGTATGACCTGTACATTTTCTGGGGCTGCATGCACTGTGCTGAATCCACTTGGAGCAGCTCGGTTACTCAAAGGGGAGTGCATGAACTTGGCTCACCACATTCCTGGTAATGTAAGGGCCTGTTACAAGTTGCCCCTTTTATTCCTGTTGATTTTTTGGGCGCTGCTGTATCTATCCAGTAGCAGCCGAGTCCATTGTGCTGTGTCCATCTGGGGCCTTGGGCTGCGTTTCCATCCAGGGGCTGCTGTTGTCAGTCCTCTATTCTGGTGTCCGTATGCGACAGTGTTAAAAAGCAAAAGACAAAAACGAAAAATAATTCAAAAAAGCAAAACCTAAAAATAAAGTACAAAAACCATTACCCCGCACCACCACCACAAAAAAATAAATTATAAAAATGTTAAAGTTGATATTGTTACTGTATTTGTGCTGTTACCTTTTGATTAAAGTACCGTACAGTATGTGTGATGTTGGCTTTATTACAATACAGTACAGTATGTGTGATGTTACATGTTCCAAATGATTTTGTCCGTAAATAAAGTGTTTCTTAAAATAAACATGACGTGGTTTCCAATGTTTGTATTCCCAACTTCCTGTACTGTATAAATTAGTACTACTGTATGATGGGAATTCAATTAAGAGTGGTATACTGTATGTAAAACAACTTGGTTAGGCATCTTGCATTTCATATTTTAATAAAAACCACAGGAAACTTCTATTTTTAAAAGTTTATTGAAGAAAAAAAGGTGTTTTTTTTTAAATAAAGTTTGAAAGTTAATTAAAACAAAAAAGTAGTTTGTTCTTCGTTACATTCTTTTCTTGTGTATATAGATATCTGTGGGGGAAAAAAAAAAAAAAGTATTAAAGTAAAGACACTCATGTTCATTTGTTTTCCAAGAAAATTTGTGGAACCACACAGCCCAGCAATAAGTCATGCTGGGCTGTGTGGTTCCACAAAAGGCATGCGGTACAAAGTGAAATAGTGGTGTCAGTGGTCAGCACTTTGACACGCTAACATTTGTGGAACCACACAGCAATGGCTGACACACATAAAATGGCTGACACACACAAAATGCCTGACACACACAAAATGCCTGACACACACAAAATGCCTGACACACACATGCTGGAGTGAAAACACATGTTTGCCAAACAGTCGACAGCACATGTCGGCCAGATGGCCGACCAAACTTGCTCCAAATCACCCCAAACTGGCCAGAAAGCACCCCAGCACACTCAGGAGGTACTGTACACCACAGCTAAATTAGGAGAGAATTTCATTACAAACAGCCAGATCTTGCAGATTATCTGCCAGATAATTGTATGGTGTACAGTATGCCTATCTTATACAGTAGAAAAAGATACTATACAATGGAGTACAAGAACAAAAATTTTTATTAAATAAAATTAAATTAAACTTAATAAAATATTAAAATAGTGGTCCACTAGGAGGTGGACCACCACCCGCTGGAGCTGGATGGCACGCTGCAACTGTTCTGTGGGAAAAAAAGGACAGTATTACAAAACAAATACTGAATACTTTACAGTGTAGTAATGGCAATACAGTACTTTACTCTATATTAGACAATATTGTTATTTACAATGTACAGTACTGTATTGTCAGTACAGTAAATCAAACACTACTGTATGCTGTCGAGGTAATTTAAACATTGCTTTAGTTTACCTCTTGTATAAGTGGGCTGCTGCCTGCCCGCTTCTGGGCCAGCCCACCTATCTTGCCCCTGTCTGGGGCCCCCATAAATAATTGGCACTATATTGGAGAAAAAAAAACATTTAGTCACATTCAAATAGTAAACAATTATTACTGTATACTGTAGGTACAGTATTATACTGTATTGCTGGTATTCAAAATATAAAGTACTGTACAAGAGTTTAGCTTCAATAGGTCATAAACAAATTGTCAAAGGAATTAAACACCACAGTACAAATACTGTAGACATTTACTGTATGTATTAGCAGTCATGACATTTCATGACCGCTTCAGAAAAAAGAGGGTTACAGTACTGTAGGTGGTGTTGTAGGGAGTACTATCCATAATAGTGGACTGTACTCAGAGCCAGCCATAAATAATATGATTCCCTAGTCAAGTTTTTGGATGCTGCCCCCTTGCACAGATGCTATTTCCGCCTCTGAGCCTGTACCCCTTTCCCAGCACCATCACCCCTCAACCATAGCAGTCGTCATTTTGGTGCTCCTCCAACTTACTGTACTGTATGTTTAAAATAGCAACAGTGTGCACATTCGGTGTGCATCCCAAAACGGTGCATGTTCTTGCTGGGAAGGGGCAAGGCCACACAGTAATTCCCCAATCTGAAATGACGCCACACAGTACTGCAACTTTATTCACAACATATCATGCAATAGTGTCTCTTTTTCTCGTTACATCATATGATAGTACCACATTACTCCTCAAAGTATTCCCACTTATTCACATTGCATCACATCATATTGCTCTTTGTTCACATTAGACCACACAGTAGTGCCCTTGCTACAGTATATGTTACACAACAAAGTACTGTATACACATAATGCTGCACATTAGTAATGCATTTTGTATGCACAGAATATACTGTAGGCATGCTGCATATCATATTAATCAGCAGAAGCTGCTTGTGCCCCTGGGCATTTGGCAAGTATGCCTATGCCTAGGGCAGGCTCAGACTGGAGATCAGTACGTAATCCCGCTGGACGGGATCCCGGCAGTCAAAATACAGACGCCGGAATCCCGACCACACAATCCCGACAGGGGCGGCGAGCGGAAAGCAGCCCCTTGCATGCTTGCTTCGCTCGCCACGCGGTGGGCACGGTGCCTCGCTACGCTCTACACACTATTATATCAGTAGTCAGGAAACGCAGCATGCATTTGTGGAGTGAAGAGGGTGAAAAAGGAGAGAAAGTACAGTTTGTACTGTAAGGTTATGTCAGAGGGTGTGAAGATGATCAGCTCAGTGTTATACATGTTACAGTAAGTTAGAATACAGTACAGTGCATTATGTATTTCTATTTTATTACCAGGTGTCTCCTCCACTGGTTGGCGACGGACTGTAAAAAGATAATACAGTACAGTTAGTCATATCAGTTTGACTTAAAATAATGTTGGAGAAAAAAAAATACTGTAATTACAGTACCAACTATTGCTACTGTACAGTATATTTACCAAAAATGTATTCTGGCTCGTCGTCTGTGGGTAAAAGAGAAGAATATTATAAGATACAGTATACAGTAAAAAGTATAGTAATAGTACACTAGTGTCCAGGCCCAGTGTCAGGTGGGTAAAAAAGGTATGCTTGTGACAGGCATGGTGATTCCAAGGGACCCCACCGAGACCATCAGAAAATTTGTGAGTGACCCGTATGCCGGTGATTATGACTAGAATAAGGTACAGTAGCAACTCTTTTTTCTTTTGAATTATGTATACTGTACAGTACTGTATGTGCATATTGTACAGTACACTTAAAATATTTAGCAGTTACTGTAGTGGTAATTTTTGGGATGACAGTATTAGCATACTGTAAGCATCCAACTGAGGCCCCCAAACAGATGCCGCCACTAGGTACAGTACGTGCCATCCGTGCCTAATGGGAAATTCATCACTGACAGTATCTAGAGAGATGAATGGAGAGACAGTGACAAGGGGTGAGAGAGAGAGAGAGAGAGAAATTGAGTAAGATGGGTGTTTTTTTTAGAACAGGATGTTGTCCATACAGTAGCAACCAATCAAATATTACCTACTGTACTGTATTATCGTCTGTAAGTGTAACTAGATACTGTAAATGTTAATGTGGGATGTGATCGGTTGCTACTGTATGGGCAATATCACCAGTTCAAACAAAAACAATTTTCATCCGATTTCTACGCATTTGCCAGAAAAATCTGATGAAAAGTGCTACTCTGATGGCATCAGATCAATGTCAGTAATAATTCTTACCACTAAATGCAGCAGCATCATCATCATCCTCCTCCTCCTCCGTGGCCTGTTCCAGTGTAGGGCCTGTGAAAAAAAACATTAATGTGAAAAAAAAAAAAGGTTAATTCCAGGAAATACACATACCCTCCAACATGGTACAAAATGCTCTGGTTCTGGACTTCCCTCTTAATTTATTATTGCCATCACCTGTGAAGAAACAGCTTTCTTATCATATAACTAGTTCAACACAGGTGATGGAAATCATAAATTAAGAGGGAAGTCTAGAAACAGAGCAGTGCGGCGGGTCATGTTGGAGGGTCTGCATACAGAAACATAGAATTTGATGACAAATACTGTAAGAACCACTTTGCCCATCTAATCTGCCTCTTTTTTTTAACCTTTTTTTTACATCAAACCTTATAACAATTTTCCCCAAACATCACATGATGCAAAGATAAATAAATAAAAAAATAAATAAAAAAAGAGGTGCAAGATGGAATTGTGATTGGGCCCTCCCAACCACCCTTATGTTATATAAACAGGGTCTGCCACACGACTGTGGCTGAAATGACTGGTTGGTTTGGGCCCCCACCAAAAAAAGAAGCAATCAATCTCTCCTTGCTCAAACTGGCTCTACAGAGGCACGATGTACCGGACTGGACTTACTTAATGGGTGCAGTGAGGTGATGGACATAGAGGTAGAGTCCTGGTCCTCCTCCTCCGCCACCGCCTGTGACAGTGTAGGGCCTGTGAAAGCAAAAAATCCATGAAATATACTTTTGTATTCTGTGTTGAATACAGTAAAGCAAAAATTCAGTCAGGAATTGGAGGAGGAGAGTAAATTTCGCACACAGAGACGAGAATGTCGAGGCCAGAATCAGGGGGTAGTGGAGGAGGGTTAGGATACCGTACCTCACCCTGTTGGGATTGCTGCAATCAGGATGCCACTGTCGGTCACCTGACCGCTAGAATCCTGACTGCTGGTCACGCAAACCCAACCCATTGGTTTAACACAATGTACAGTACAGTACAATACTGCAGTTTACTTACCAAGTTGGGGAGAGGGTTTTTCATCCTCACTGTCAATAATTACTGAGTTGAAAATAAAAAAATATTATAAACAAAATACAGTAGAGTACAGTTACTACAAAATTGCACAGTAGTACAGTGCTACAGGAGGCAGAGATATATTCATAATACAGTAGGAGCAGAATGACTGTCCAGCGGTAGGGGACATACAGTACTGTATTTAAAAGACCTGCTGTCTGGATCCCGACATTCAGAATGCAGAGTGTGGATTCAGAGTATGATTGGAGGGTTAGGCTAGTGGAGGGTGGGTCGGATGCACAATTTTGGGCACCATAATACAAAATGGATATCGTGGAACTACAAAAGGTTTAGAGGCGGGCGACCAAAGTGATGAAGTGGATTGAGAAGATGGAATACAAGGAAAGGCAGGCTAGGCATGTTTACATTGGAAAAGAGGAGATTAAGAGGGGACATGATTAACCTTTACAAATATACTGTATACAGTAAGGGGACAATACACAGGAACGGTTTTTGATAAGATGGACACAGAGGACACGTGCACAGTAACTCTTGTTGAAGTAGAGGCGATTTCGCACAGAGGCGAAAAGGGGTCTTCACAGTGAGGGAAATACTGTACAGTACATGTTTGGAATTCCCTGCCTGAAAAGTAATAAAAGTGGACTTGGTCAATACTTTTAAGAATGGGCTTGAGAAAATCCTACTGTACTTACTATAATCTGGCTCCTCTTCCTCCCCCGAATCAATGGGAATGAGCTCCTCCTCTGTATCAATTACGAGGCGGTCTGTGTGTAAAAGATGACAAGTATTGTAAAATACAAAAATTACAGTAATACTGTAGGAAACTAGTGTGTCTGTAACAAAAAGTAATTATTACCACTTCCGGAGCTCTCGGATGCAGCAGGTGGTGGTGGTGGTGGTGTTGGTACTGTGGGAAAAAAAATAACAGTACTGTAAGTGAAGCTGTCAATTTGAAACATGTACTGTACAGTATCCAGGACACATGTACAGTAGTGTAACAACGATGACAGTAGCACCAGAATTCTCGTTACACAATACCTGGCAGCGCAGCAGGTGGTGGTGGTGGTGGTACTGTGGGAAAAAAAATAACAGTACTGTAAGTGAAGCTGTCAATTGGAAACATGTACTGTACAGTATCCAGGACACATGTACAGTAGTGTAACAACGATGACAGTAGCACCAGAATTCTCGTTACACAATACCTGGCAGCGCAGCAGGTGGTGGTGGTGGTGGTGGTGGTGGTGGTGGTGGTACTGTGGGAAAAAAAATAACAGTACTGTAAGTGAAGCTGTCAATTGGAAACATGTACTGTACAGTATCCAGGACACATGTACAGTAGTGTAACAACGATGACAGTAGCACCAGAATTCTCGTTACACAATACCTGGCAGCGCAGCAGGTGGTGGTGGTGGTGGTGGTGGTGGTGGTACTGTGGGAAAAAAAATAACAGTACTGTAAGTGAAGCTGTCAATTGGAAACATGTACTGTACAGTATCCAGGACACATGTACAGTAGTGTAACAACGATGACAGTAGCACCAGAATTCTCGTTACACAATACCTGGCAGCGCAGCAGGTGGTGGTGGTGGTGGTGGTGGTGGTGGTACTGTGGGAAAAAAAATAACAGTACTGTAAGTGAAGCTGTCAATTGGAAACATGTACTGCACAGTATCCAGGACACATGTACAGTAGTGTAACAACGATGACAGTAGCACCAGAATTCTCGTTACACAATACCTGGCAGCGCAGCAGGTGGTGGTGGTGGTGGTGGTTGTACTGTGGGAAAAAAAATAACAGTACTGTAAGTGAAGCTGTCAATTTGAAACATGTACTGTACAGTATCCAGGACACATGTACAGTAGTGTAACGATGACAGTCACACCAGAATTCTCGTTACACAATACCTGGCAGCGCAGCAGGTGGTGGTGGTGGTGGTGGTGGTGGTGGTGGTACTGTGGGAAAAAAAATAACAGTACTGTAAGTGAAGCTGTCAATTGGAAACATGTACTGCACAGTATCCAGGACACATGTACAGTAGTGTAACAACGATGACAGTAGCACCAGAATTCTCGTTACACAATACCTGGCAGCGCAGCAGGTGGTGGTGGTGGTGGTGGTGGTACTGTGGGAAAAAAAATAACAGTACTGTAAGTGAAGCTGTCAATTTGAAACATGTACTGTACAGTATCCAGGACACATGTACAGTAGTGTAACAACGATGACAGTAGCACCAGAATTCTCGTTACACAATACCTGGCAGCGCAGCAGGTGGTGGTGGTGGTGGTACTGTGGGAAAAAAAATAACAGTACTGTAAGTGAAGCTGTCAATTTGAAACATGTACTGCACAGTATCCAGGACCAAAAAGGGGTCCGGCCAATAAACAATCTGCATCAGAGAAGCAAGATACAGTATGCTTAAAGTATACAGTACTATATACTAGATCGCCAACAAACGTAAATTAACAAACAACTATCACTGGAATTTACCATCCTCATCCCGTAGCGAAGCACGGGTATTCAGCTATCTACAATGTTATTTATACTTTGTGTTTAATATTTACATTTAGTTTTGTAAACAGACATTCTTAACATTAACGGATTGCAGCGAGTTATCTGTGATGGTCAGGACAGGGGGTTGGGACTATAGAAATCACTATGTACTGTACACTACTGTATTTGACAATACTTACCAGCTTGGCGGCGCCTGTCCCGCCTCCTGTGACGTCGTGCTACCAGCCCTGTAAAAATATATATACAGTATAATGGCAGCATACTGTACAGCCAATGAAATTCAACATTGACAGCATCTTTATGACATCACAATAAATGGAATTGTTCATTCTAGTACCCTGCACCTAATCACTCAGGAGGGCATAGTGTACTGTACTGTCTTCAAAACTTAAGGGGCACATTTCTAAATGTGACATACAGTACACTTACAGTATCGCTACAGTACAGTAGGTCCAGGGTATTAGACAGAACACTACCTTTATAGACATTGTAACACACATAAGCATTGCCCTTATAAACATTATGACACACATCAGCATGCAGCCCTCCCACCCTTAACCATCTCAGTACTGTTCATTACATTACAAATTGATTTCATGACAGATGATGCAGTACTCACCTGAATTCATCTTATTCACGTCATGTCACAGTAGTGCAGTTTATTCACGTCACAGTACTGTCCTTGATTCACGTTGTGTCACACAGTAGAGCACCGTATTCACGTCACAGTACTGTCCTTGATTCACGTTGTGTCACACAGTAGAGCACCGTATTCACGTCACAGTACTGTCCTTGATTCACGTTGTGTCACACAGTAGAGCACCGTATTCACGTCACAGTACTGTCCTTGATTCACGTTGTGTCACACAGTAGAGCACCTTATTCACGTCACAGCACTGTCCTTGATTCACGTTGTGTCACACAGTAGAGCACCGTATTCACGTCACAGTACTGTCCTTGATTCACGTTGTGTCACACAGTAGAGCACCTTATTCACGTTACTGTACGTCACAGTAGTGCAGTAGTATATCCACATTACGTCACAAAGTAGAGATCTGCCAGTCATGAACCTTATGCAAGAGTAATGCACGTCAGAACACATTAGGCCACTGTAACATCCCTTAGAATAATTTCTGCCAAAGTAACATCCCTTAGAACACTGTACTATCTGAAACACAAATTTCGGCACACTGCAATTAAACCACACAATGCACTGCACGACTGCGTGATATGACAAACTGCACATTTCCCTGCAAAATATGATACAATGTACACTACACAAAAAACTGCAATTACAGTACCACATGTGTATACAGTACACTGCACGACAGTGCTGGCCCTAGCCAGGTACAGATACAGCCGCAGTCACGCAAAATATAGGCATGCCGCATATCATTTTAATCAGCAGAAGCTGCTGGTGCCCCTAAGCATAGCAAATGCCCTAGGCATTTGCCTACTGTAGTTTGCCTATGCCTAAGGCCGGCTCTGCTGCACGATGTGATTCACTATGTATTACACTCACTGCACAATACCATATTCTGAATGTACACTGCATGACACGCTGCAATTACGCAGCACGATACACTGTGATACATTGCATATACTGTACACTGCATGATACTGTACACTGCACAATCGTAGACCACCTGGATTGTAAAGAACTACTGTATATACACAAGTTTAAAAAAATAACAATTGTTTTTGTAAAACGCATGTCGATCTTTTTCCATGTCAACTTAACGACCATGTCAACCTACAGTAACTGGTGTCAACCAATTTCAAAAGCCGCACCATCTAGGTCGACGCAAAAAAACAAATTGACCTTTTGACCCGGGTTAATGTTTGGTCCTTGTTTAACCATTTGTTTACCACAAATACTGTACAGTGCTGTATAGACCGGATACCTGCTGCTACAGCAGCCCCTGCTATAATGTACTGTACCTGTAACTACAGTAACTTAAAGTACAGTAATCTACAGTAATGTACTGTACTTACAATCCCTTATGGCCTGCAGGCGTTGTGGGGTCCGCCTCACGAGGTCACTCCACCTCCTCTGGAGAGACCTCACCGTTCTCCTCCGGTTGTAGGTCCGGAGGATATCCCTGCTGGCCCTCCTATATGCCCTTACTTTCTCCTCGTTGCTGGCGAGAGTTCTGTCCCGCCAGCGAACGAGGAGACGCAGCTCACCCATAGCATAGGGACGGTCACGTACAGGTACTACAGGTACAGCAGCCATGCTTATGCTCAATGAGCGATCCAGACGTCGTGCGTCTCAGACGTCGTGCGTCTCAGGCGTCGTGCGTCTCAGGCGTCGTGCGTTCCAGGCATTCAACGTACAGTACTGTAGTTACTGTACTTTGTGACAGTTTCCCTTAGTTTTACATATGCCCTTTCTTTGACCACAGTATTTTCCACTGTCTTGCCCTACGCCCTTCCCTCCTGGGAGCCTTCACAGGTCTTATGCTATACACAAATACCGAAGATGCACAGTCCGTCAGAATACACTCATTTCATTCACGCTGTTTGGGTGCATTTAGCGTAAAGAATCGCTCCTGCAGATGTACTTTGATTTATGTGAAACCTGTGTGCATCCTTCCATTGACTGTCTTACAATGGAAATAAAATAATACAGTGCATTATTACAGAAAAAAAAAAAAAAAAAAAAAAGAAAGAAAGCACATCATGTCTCGAACCCTGGACCCCCAGTGAGGGAGGTGGCAGCCTTCACCCCTAGCCCACGACGCCTCATGAGAGATTTCTAATTTCATGTGTGAAAGTACTGCAAACAGCGCCCGGCCCTCGCCCCATTGCTGTTGGTTTATGCCTTAGAGGACTCGGACGCTCGCATTTGTAAAGCACGGTGTTTTCCTCCGCCTCCTGCTAGCCTGTTGCCCTTCCCCCATGGGAGCCTGCACAGATCATGCAGTAGACAGGGAGGGAATGCAGGTCATGTGCAATACACAAACGCCCACTGTAGTACTATTTTGCTCACTTACAGTACCGTACTGTAGGTTGCATTTAGCGTAAAGAATCGCTCCTGCAGATGTACTTTGATTTATGTGAAACCTGTGTGCATCCTTCCATTGGATGTACTGTATTGGAGAGAAAAAAAAAAATGTTAAAGTGAATGTCACGGGAACACATTAAAAATAAGGTTGGCACTTCCTTCCCATTGGTGTTGGTTTACAGTATGCCGTAGTGTACTCGGATGCTCATGTAATTGCATTTCAAAGGCACAGTATTTTCCATCGTCTCCCCCCTACCCCCATCGCCCTTCCCCCCTGGGGGCCTGCACAGGGAAGGAAATTCAGGTCCTGTGCAATGCACAAACGCTGAAGATCTACAGTACTGTTTTGCTTAGTTGGTAGCGCCAGAATACACTCATTTCATTCACGCTGTTTGGGTGCATTTAGCGTAAAGAATCGCTCCTGCAGATGTACTTTGATTTATGTGAAACCTGTGTGCATCCTTCCATTGACTGTCTTACAATGGAAATAAAATAATACAGTGCATTATTACAGAAAAAAAAAAAAAAAAGAAAGAAAGCACATCATGTCTCGAACCCTGGACCCCCAGTGAGGGAGGTGGGAGCCTTCACCCCTAGCCCACGACGCCTCATGAGAGATTTCTAATTTCATGTGTGAAAGTACTGCAAACAGCGCCCGGCCCTCGCCCCATTGCTGTTGGTTTATGCCTTAGAGGACTCGGACGCTCGCATTTGTAAAGCACGGTGTTTTCCTCCGCCTCCTGCTAGCCTGTTGCCCTTCCCCCATGGGAGCCTGCACAGATCATGCAGTAGACAGGGAGGGAATGCAGGTCATGTGCAATACACAAACGCCCACTGTAGTACTATTTTGCTCACTTACAGTACCGTACTGTAGGTTGCATTTAGCGTAAAGAATCGCTCCTGCAGATGTACTTTGATTTATGTGAAACCTGTGTGCATCCTTCCATTGGATGTACTGTATTGGAGAGAAAAAAAAAAAATGTTAAAGTGAATGTCACGGGAACACATTAAAAATAAGGTTGGCACTTCCTTCCCATTGGTGTTGGTTTACAGTATGCCGTAGTGTACTCGGACGCTCATGTAATTGCATTTCAAAGGCACAGTATTTTCCATCGTCTCCCCCCTACCCCCATCGCCCTTCCCCCCTGGGGGCCTGCACAGGGAAGGAAATTCAGGTCCTGTGCAATGCACAAACGCTGAAGATCTACAGTACTGTTTTGCTTAGTTGGTAGCGCCAGAATACACTCATTTCATTCACGCTGTTTGGGTGCATTTAGCGTAAAGAATCGCTCCTGCAGATGTACTTTGATTTATGTGAAACCTGTGTGCATCCTTCCATTGACTGTCTTACAATGGAAATAAAATAATACAGTGCATTATTACAGAAAAAAAAAAAAAAAAAAAAAAGAAAGAAAGCACATCATGTCTCGAACCCTGGACCCCCAGTGAGGGAGGTGGGAGCCTTCACCCCTAGCCCACGACGCCTCATGAGAGATTTCTAATTTCATGTGTGAAAGTACTGCAAACAGCGCCCGGCCCTCGCCCCATTGCTGTTGGTTTATGCCTTAGAGGACTCGGACGCTCGCATTTGTAAAGCACGGTGTTTTCCTCCGCCTCCTGCTAGCCTGTTGCCCTTCCCCCATGGGAGCCTGCACAGATCATGCAGTAGACAGGGAGGGAATGCAGGTCATGTGCAATACACAAACGCCCACTGTAGTACTATTTTGCTCACTTACAGTACCGTACTGTAGGTTGCATTTAGCGTAAAGAATCGCTCCTGCAGATGTACTTTGATTTATGTGAAACCTGTGTGCATCCTTCCATTGGATGTACTGTATTGGAGAGAAAAAAAAAAATGTTAAAGTGAATGTCACGGGAACACATTAAAAATAAGGTTGGCACTTCCTTCCCATTGGTGTTGGTTTACAGTATGCCGTAGTGTACTCGGACGCTCATGTAATTGCATTTCAAAGGCACAGTATTTTCCATCGTCTCCCCCCTACCCCCATCGCCCTTCCCCCCTGGGGGCCTGCACAGGGAAGGAAATTCAGGTCCTGTGCAATGCACAAACGCTGAAGATCTACAGTACTGTTTTGCTTAGTTGGTAGCGCCAGAATACACTCATTTCATTCACGCTGTTTGGGTGCATTTAGCGTAAAGAATCGCTCCTGCAGATGTACTTTGATTTATGTGAAACCTGTGTGCATCCTTCCATTGACTGTCTTACAATGGAAATAAAATAATACAGTGCATTATTACAGAAAAAAAAAAAAAAGAAAGAAAGCACATCATGTCTCGAACCCTGGACCCCCAGTGAGGGAGGTGGGAGCCTTCACCCCTAGCCCACGACGCCTCATGAGAGATTTCTAATTTCATGTGTGAAAGTACTGCAAACAGCGCCCGGCCCTCGCCCCATTGCTGTTGGTTTATGCCTTAGAGGACTCGGACGCTCGCATTTGTAAAGCACGGTGTTTTCCTCCGCCTCCTGCTAGCCTGTTGCCCTTCCCCCATGGGAGCCTGCACAGATCATGCAGTAGACAGGGAGGGAATGCAGGTCATGTGCAATACACAAACGCCCACTGTAGTACTATTTTGCTCACTTACAGTACCGTACTGTAGGTTGCATTTAGCGTAAAGAATCGCTCCTGCAGATGTACTTTGATTTATGTGAAACCTGTGTGCATCCTTCCATTGGATGTACTGTATTGGAGAGAAAAAAAAAAATGTTAAAGTGAATGTCACGGGAACACATTAAAAATAAGGTTGGCACTTCCTTCCCATTGGTGTTGGTTTACAGTATGCCGTAGTGTACTCGGACGCTCATGTAATTGCATTTCAAAGGCACAGTATTTTCCATCGTCTCCCCCCTACCCCCATCGCCCTTCCCCCCTGGGGGCCTGCACAGGGAAGGAAATTCAGGTCCTGTGCAATGCACAAACGCTGAAGATCTACAGTACTGTTTTGCTTAGTTGGTAGCGCCAGAATACACTCATTTCATTCACGCTGTTTGGGTGCATTTAGCGTAAAGAATCGCTCCTGCAGATGTACTTTGATTTATGTGAAACCTGTGTGCATCCTTCCATTGACTGTCTTACAATGGAAATAAAATAATACAGTGCATTATTACAGAAAAAAAAAAAAAAAAAAAAAAGAAGAAAGAAAGCACATCATGTCTCGAACCCTGGACCCCCAGTGAGGGAGGTGGGAGCCTTCACCCCTAGCCCACGACGCCTCATGAGAGATTTCTAATTTCATGTGTGAAAGTACTGCAAACAGCGCCCGGCCCTCGCCCCATTGCTGTTGGTTTATGCCTTAGAGGACTCGGACGCTCGCATTTGTAAAGCACGGTGTTTTCCTCCGCCTCCTGCTAGCCTGTTGCCCTTCCCCCATGGGAGCCTGCACAGATCATGCAGTAGACAGGGAGGGAATGCAGGTCATGTGCAATACACAAACGCCCACTGTAGTACTATTTTGCTCACTTACAGTACCGTACTGTAGGTTGCATTTAGCGTAAAGAATCGCTCCTGCAGATGTACTTTGATTTATGTGAAACCTGTGTGCATCCTTCCATTGGATGTACTGTATTGGAGAGAAAAAAAAAATGTTAAAGTGAATGTCACGGGAACACATTAAAAATAAGGTTGGCACTTCCTTCCCATTGGTGTTGGTTTACAGTATGCCGTAGTGTACTCGGACGCTCATGTAATTGCATTTCAAAGGCACAGTATTTTCCATCGTCTCCCCCCTACCCCCATCGCCCTTCCCCCCTGGGGGCCTGCACAGGGAAGGAAATTCAGGTCCTGTGCAATGCACAAACGCTGAAGATCTACAGTACTGTTTTGCTTAGTTGGTAGCGCCAGAATACACTCATTTCATTCACGCTGTTTGGGTGCATTTAGCGTAAAGAATCGCTCCTGCAGATGTACTTTGATTTATGTGAAACCTGTGTGCATCCTTCCATTGACTGTCTTACAATGGAAATAAAATAATACAGTGCATTATTACAGAAAAAAAAAAAAAAAAAGAAAGAAAGCACATCATGTCTCGAACCCTGGACCCCCAGTGAGGGAGATGGGAGCCTTCACCCCTAGCCCACGACGCCTCATGAGAGATTTCTAATTTCATGTGTGAAAGTACTGCAAACAGCGCCCGGCCCTCGCCCCATTGCTGTTGGTTTATGCCTTAGAGGACTCGGACGCTCGCATTTGTAAAGCACGGTGTTTTCCTCCGCCTCCTGCTAGTCCTCCATTCCCATTATGCATTAGCGAACTCAGACGCTCATATATTTTATATTTTAAAAAGCACGGTGTTTATACATTGTACTGTACATTATTCCTTTTACACAATTACTGTAGTTGCGTCTCCATACACATACAGTACTGTACTCCATACTTTTTCCACCGCTTCCCGTTACGCCTACAGTATTGCCAGAGCTGTAGATCAATCCGCCGCTATACTGTACGATCGAAAGTACTGGATTAGTGGAGCATTAGCCACACAGTGGTGGAGATGTGTAATGCATGATGAGTATCTAGATCGTCTCAACGCGCCTGCCTGTGATTAAACTCAGCTATCGCCTTAGCGTGGCTAAACGCCCGTCTCGGCGGAGAAACAGTCAAGATAAAGTTGGCTACATCTGTACTTGCCAATGACGGATGCGATGGTGTAATGGGGGCGGCCATGCTGCATTCGGCAGCATGGCCCTCGTCTGCGATATGGCCCATCGGACCTGCATGCATAGACCCGCAGGAGTGCGCATCAAGCGACATATCGTCTGTACACACTAGGTGATATTATTCTTAGCTGGCCGATATCGTTCAGATCTAAGAGATATCGTCCTTGTGTGTACCCACCTTAACAGGATTTTGCTGCATTTATGACTTTTTTGTTTTGTATTATAATTATTAGAGATATGCGGCGGTCACTTTTCGTGTTTTGTGTTTTGATTTTGGTTCTAATTCCCCACTCGTGTTTTGGTTTTGGATTGGTTTTGCCAAATCCACCCTTTCGTAATTTGGTTTTGGTTTTGGATCTGGATGATTATTGAAAAAAAGACATAAAAACCGCTAAAATCACAAAATGTGGGGGTAATTTTGATCCTACTGTATTATTAACATTAATTTCCACTCATTTCCCATCTATTCTGATCACCTCACACCTCACAATATTGTTTTGAGGCCAAAAGGTTGCACCAAGGTGGCTGTATGACTAAGCTACGTGACACAAGTGTGCGGCACAAACACCTGGCCCATCTAGAAGTGGCACTGCAGTGGAAGACAGGATGGCAGATATAAAAAAGGCCCCAAACAGCACATCATGCAAAGATGAAAAAGAGGTGCAATGAGGTCGCTGTATGACTAAGCAAAGCGACACAAACATATGGCCCATCTAGTAGTGGCACTGCAGTGTCAGACAGGATGACACTTTAAAAAACTAGTCCTCAAACAGCACATGATGCAAAGAAGAAAAAGAAGTGCACCGAGGTTGCTGTATTTCTAAGCCAAGCGACACAACCACCTGGCCTGTCTAGTAGTGGCATGCAGTGGCTGTATGTCGAAAGTGGCCCGCAATTTTTCAGTCCACTGACAGCATCTCCTGCATGCCCCTGTAATTTTTCAAAAATTCTGCAATTGGTGGACTTATATGGCATAACCCTTGGACTAATACAGCAGTACCCCTGGACTTATATGGCAGTGTGAGACAGGATGGCACTTTAAAAAACCATGCCCCAAACACCACATGATGCAAAGATGAAAGAGAGGTGCACCAAGGTTGCTGTATGACTAAGCTAAGTGACACAAGTGTGCGGCACAAACACCTGGGCCATCTAGCAGACAGTATGGTAGATTTAAAAAAAACTGGGCCCCATACAGCACATCATGCAAAGAAGAAAAAGAGGTGCAATGAGGTAGCTGTATGACTAAGCTAAGTGACAGAAACAATTGGCCCATCTAGGAGTGGCACTGCAGTGTCAGACAGGAGGGCAGATATAAAAAAAAATGCCCCAAACAGCAAATCATGCAAAGATGAAAAAGAGGTGCAATGAGGTAGCTGTATGACTAAGCTAAGCAACACAAACAATTGGCCCATCTAGGAGTGGCACTGCAGTGTCAGACAGGAGGGCACTTACAAAAAAAATAGTACCCAAACAGCACATCATGCCAAGAAGTAAAAGAGGGCAATTATGTAGGTGTATGACTAAGCTAAGCGACACAAGTGTGCGGCACAAATACTTGGCCGATCTAAGGATGGCACTGCAGTCCCACTGCACTAATGGCGGATACTGGACGCACATCTAACACCAGCATAGTTGTTATGGCCTCAGTAATCCGCTTTGCAACAGGCTATATATATATATATATATATATATATATGTATATATATATATATATATATATATATACGGCAGGATCACTGGAATTATATGGCAGTACCACTGGACATATACGGCAGGATCACTGGACTGGATTTATGCGCCAGTACCACTGGAATTGTACGGCAGGATCACTGGACTTATACAGCAGGATCACTGTAATTATATGGCAGGATCACTGGAATTATACGGCAGGATCACTGGAATTATACGGCAGTACCGCTGGACATATACTGCAGTATCACTGGACATATACGGCAGTATCACTGGACTGGACTTATACGCTAGTACCACTGTAATTATATGGCAGGATCACAGGATTTATTCGGCAGTATCACTGGACCTATACAACAGTATCAATGGACATATACGGCAGGATCAAAAGACATATACGGCAGTACCACTGGACATATACGGCAGGCCAGCAGCACAGGAACACTACTACTGGACTGATGCAGGAGAACACAGCACCACTGCAATGGACCGGACTTATACAGCAGCACTGGACATATGGCAGCACAACACACCACCACTGGACTGGACTGATGCAGCACAACACACCACCACTGGACTGATGCAGCACAACACAGCACCACTGGACTGGACTTATACAGCAGCACTGGACATATGGCAGCAGAGGATACCACCACTGTGACTGGACTGATGCAGCATAACACACCACTACTGGACTGATGCAGCACAACACAGCACCACTGGACTGGACTTATACAGCAGCACTGGACATATGGCAGCAGGGGATACCACCACTGTGAATGGACTGATGCAGCACAAGACACCACCACTGGACTGATGCAGCACAGCACCACTGGACTGTACTTATACAGCAGCACTGGACATATGGCAGCAGAGGACACAACCACTGTGACTGGACAGATGCAGCACAAGACTCGGACACAGGGATCGCAGCAGGAAATTTTTTAGCAGTTGGGCAAAACCATGTGCACTGCAGGGGGGGGCAGATATAACATTTGCAGAGAGAGTTAGTTTTGGGTGGGTTATTTTGTTTCTGTGCAGGGTAAATACTTGCTGCTTTATTATTACACTGCAAATTAGATTGCAGATTGAACTCACCCAACCCAAATCTAACTCTCTCTGCACATGTTATATCTGCCTCCCCTGCAGTGCACATGGTTTTGCCCAATTGCTAACAGAATTCCTGCTGCGATCAACTTGGAATTACCCCCACTGAGGACAGAGACGCTTCCTATCTCTACACTCTCCAATGCCGGAGTGAAAATGGCGTTGTCGCGCGGCTGTTTATATTGAATCCAAACTCCGCAAGAATCCGACAGCGGGATAATGATGTTTTGCATCGTTCTGGTTTCCGAGTCAGGCTGGAGAGCCCAAGCCCTACTCAGATCCGGGCTCGTGACATGAAGTTTGGGCGAATTCGGTTCTCTGAGAACCAAACTCGCTCATCTCTAATATTTATGTACGAAAAAATGTAACATAAGTGATATACAGTAAATACTCAATCTGGCAAACAGCAACACGTTTGAACACATCTTCCTACTCATTATTATTGAATATGCAGTACAAGGTGCTCTCTGTGGATACTGCACTTGTACTGACGGCTGCCCATGAGGTCACTCTAGCTGAACACGACAAGGGATGGTTTTATTTCGCACTGAGTGCAGGAGAATCACTTATGAAGCCAATTCTGCATGGAGCAAATATATAGCTGGGCTCTGGGGAAAAATCTTTCAGTGGGATATTGAATGGAAATAGGATTCTGACTTATTTTACTGCCTAATACTCAGTGATAAAAAGTACAGAACTGACAAGCAGGGAATTAAGTTATCGGACATGCTGCTGCTATTTGCATGACACAGTGAATTTCCATAATAATGAAACTGAGCAATCATGTGCCTAATGAATGTAAAACTTCTGTTGATTTCTTTTTTTTTGCCATAATTTAGTTTTATATGAAATGTTCAAAATATTAAAATGAAGCTAGAGTTATTTTTGTGAGAATAGATTAACTTCGTGCCCTGAGAGGATCATTAGGTCACAGCAACAAATAACAGATCCAAATGTGAAAATGTCATAATAGTATGCATTGCAAGAATAAGCCTCCTATTGAGCTTGCCATTTTTAACCACTTAACTGGCATGGTCAGATCACATGCGACTACGCCGCCCCACTGTGTCCCACAGTTTTTGACGAGGACATCCATTCTGCCGATGTACATAATATATTATTTCAATATTTAAAAAATTAATTTTTTAAACTATATTAAATAAAAAAAAAACAATGTTACAAATGTTATTTTCAAGGGAAAAATCACTAATTAAGTGGATAAAGCAGAAATAAATATGGAAAGATAGCTAAAGGGCGGTTTTGCCAAACCACGTGCTTTTTGGTGATTTGACCAAATGGCCATACTATAAATCAAACCGCTGTTTTGCAAACCACCAGATCAATCCAATTAGCCACAATCTTCTTCTGGAAATGAGCACCTGCTGCTACTATATATAGCATGATGCAAGAATACTAATAATAATTATGCATATTTATATATATATATATATATATATATATATATATATATACATATATATATATATATATATATACACATATAGCACTCTTTCTCCAATTACAGTTCGTTAAGTCAGGGAGTGGTCAATTTTGGAAAATAATCACACTCTTTAATAATACAATAGACGCTGTCAAACGTAAAAAAAATTAGCACATTGCCTTGATTTTAAGAATTTTAAATCAATGATTTGTTATAGAATTGTTTAGGTTAATCCACTAAAACAGACATTATTTGGAGAACTGATGCAATATTTAAGTATTGAGGCCATTTACCAACAGGCTACTGCTGCAGATATCTCCTATTTTTTATTTAAAATAAATGTCTTCATAGATTTCAATGAGGCATGAAAAAGAAATGGTCAATTTACCAAGCCCCGAAACGTTTTTATTGGGTGGCTTGAAAATTTTGCTACAGTATCGCAAATTATTCAGCAAAAAGGCATGTACTGTGCAGTAGGCCAGTCGGGGCCAAATCTTCCGATAAAGTGATAACCACTGTACCGTAGAGAAAAGTTTGATGAATGTGAATAATAATTATTGGCTTGATTTGGGGTGATTAGAAATTAGAGTTAATGAGGAAATTTCTGATGATTAGGAAATGAGCACCATAATGTGAACACAAGTTGTTTGTTGTAAAACACATGCAAACCACAACATATAAGATGTCGTTTGAGTTTTTGCCCTTCCAACTACAATATAACAAGAATATATCTGGATCCACCAGCAGGTTTCACCTCAAAACCATAGATTTTGAAAAAAAGATCAATTTGACTTTACAAACTGACTCCACCATTGATCCCCATCAGTTTCCAAATGGTAAGTCCCTCTGCAGACTCAGTGAGTGCTGGAACTTTTTGGTTTCCCAGTACCAGTTTACCCTGTCAGCCATTAAAATTGGACATGACAGGCTTACTAGGACCTGTAGCGCACTAGTAGCACAAGATATGTTCTGACAATAAAATATGATTATTACTCCACAGACAACAGGTGTTGGGTAGAGCACTAGTGCAGGCTCAACACAGAGTTGCTTTATCCTGGGGCCTGATCTTCCAAGGAAATACAGCAGAGGATTAGTTGTGGCTTTGTGACAGGTCTGAGCTTAGTAAATCATCAGGATGCAAAATCACTTAGAAAGTGCAAAATCTTGTGAGGTTTAATGTTAATTTTAATGTTTCTATTACTTAATTTTCCCAACATATCTGCTCTATTACACCGCCCGCCCACCCACAAAAATAAACATTTTTATGTTTTGTTATTATTATCCTTTATTTATATTGTACCACAAGGGATCCGCAGCACTCAATTACAGAGTACATCAATGAAAAATCAAAACGGGACAATAGTGACTTACAGTTGAAGACAAAATAGGACAAGTACAGGGTAAATAACATAGCTGCATCAGCAGATGACACTGACATAAGTATCAGGGTGGCAGAATCCGTGGGATTAGGTGCCGTTGAGGATGTTTAAGTAAGAGAAGGATAAGAACGATAAGAACATGAGGGTTGAGGGCCCTGCTTGTGAGAGCTTACATTCTAAAGGGGAGGGGCAGACAGACAGGGGTGGCACAGATGGGGTAGACAGTGAGCATGGAACAGAGGGTTAGGATGAGATTAGGCTGGGTTTGGTGAAGACGTGGGTCTTAAGAGCCCGCTTGAAGTTTTGTAGAGAGGAGGAGAGTCTGAGGGGGAGATGTAGGGAATTCCAGATAAAGGGAGCAGCACATGAGAAATCTTGAAGGTAGGAGTAGGAGAAAGTAATCAGTCGGCAGGAGAGGCAGCGTGCTTTAGCAGAGCGAAGAGGACGGGTGGGAGTGTAAAGGGAGATAAGGTCAGAGATGTAAATGGGAGAGGAGTGGGTGAGGGCTTTGTAAGTGAGTGTGAGAAGTTTGTTGACAAGGATAATTGAATGAATAAGGAGTATTTTGGGGTTGATGAATACAAAAAAATAAGTAGTTTTTATTTATTTATTCTACTTCTTGGGATAATGGATACTCTCAATTATTAAGGAACTTATCCATAAGTGAGCTATGGGAATGTGCATATGGGTATCTACTGGAACATTCTAGAAGGTGAGAAGCACAAATATTCTAGGTGTTTATTCAGCACTCATTCTAGAATATTCCTCCTCCGTATATACAGTGAATTATCGCCCACTGTTATTTGATAGTTGACAGTGAGTGAATTGAGTTGTCTATTGTGTTTTTCTGATTTGTCATCCATGTGTCTCAAAATAGGAGCCAATCTAGCAAAACCGATGTCATAGACGTAATCTGCAACACAAAGTTACCCCAAAATTGCTCTAATATGATTGTCAATATAATGAGTGTTGATAATTGTTATTATTACTCCATACAACACATGCGCTTTTTGTTTTTTTTGTATCATTACGCCTTAAAATCTACTGTACAGTAGCATCACAGAGTATATAGATACAGCGAGTAAACAGACCTCTCACCATTATTTATAGTTTGGAAGCTTAACTGGACATGGAACTGTGCTTGAAACACAGTGGTTACAGTCATGTGTGAATTTGATGCACTATTTACTGTTTTTGACATATTACTTATTCGCTAAGGTAAGAAAGGTAAAAGGTCTCACTCTTCTCTTAAATGTGCAATGTCTTGACTCCCTAGATCACAGGATCTCAAACTCGGTCCTCAGGACCCCACACGGTTCATGTTTTGCAGGTCACCTGAAGATTTTTAAAATGTGGCAGTTAGTTTTACACAGTGCACCTGCTGGGTGACATGGAAAACATGAACCGTGTGGGGTCCTGAGGACCGAGTTTGAGAACCACTGCCCTAGATCATGTTGCAGTGAAGACCCTGTACAGGGGCCGCTACATTGGCCCTCATTGGCCATAGTGCCCAATTACTGCAAACTCTATTGCTACACCCGTATCATCTAATGATATTCTTTTTTTCCACCATTGCTCAGTATATGTTTAGCTGTAGAAATGCCTCATAGTGAAGGTGGCTATGCTACAGTATGTTTCATCTTAAGCCCTTCTTCATACCTGCTTAATACCTTTAATAATCATTCTCTCTTGGAATACTGTATGTCAAACAGCTTCTTTACTCACCTTTAAGCCCAATATAAAGAAACACCTCATAAATACATAATTTAAAGTGTAATCAGTTATAATTGAAATTACTGTATTCAAGCACAATCATCTACTGCACTTTCTCCCCCAATTATCTCTCTCCATATGAATCATAACAAGAGATGAGCGGGTTCGGGTTAACTCGGATTTACCCGAATCTCCTTATTGGCTATCGGACATTACGTGTTTTGGTTAGCCAATAAGAAAAATCCAGAAAATAAGAAATGGCGATAATTCTGGCGTAAAGAACCAAGTAAATCCGAACCCGCTCATCTCTAATCATAACCCACTTTTAGACTATATACTACGTTATTTCACTTTGCCCTTAGTGGTGCAGGATACAATGGGTGCAGGGTGTGCTGAGCATATGGGCCCCTGAGTCAAAGGGGGCCACACTGCAGCACTGGTGGCTGTTCTCTCCGTTATTCTAGTGATTTCTTTGCAAATATGGTACAAACGCCCTATTTCCAAAGATGTTGCCTAAAATCTGGCACATGTGCAGAAGACTCTTTCACAGTTCCCAAGTCTTCGGTGCATTTATCTGAACCATTTTTTTTCAAGGGGGAGGAACCATCATATGTTTGCCCACATGACCCCTCCTGTGCTAAAATGCTCCTGATTGCCCGATACTATTTTGCAAATGCATTCACAGCTGTGAGTGTGTACGCAGCAACTGTGCAAAAATATGCAAATGTTGCAGCCGCCTGGATTTGTATTGAGATGTCCACTGGCAGCTGTGAAAATCCCAGTGCCGCATACAAAGATGAAGCATCCATCACAGATCAGTTGGTTATGAAATTTCTGAGTAGTCCTATGTTCGAAAAAAATGGCCGCAGGAAGTAAGAAGCCAGACACATTGCAGCTGTGTATGGGATCGCAGACAGAGCCCCAAATGGTCATAACACGCCTGTGTTTTTGCCGCCACTTTCCATTAACCCCCCCACACACAAATGGTTCCTGACTGTCAATCACTCTTTGTGACCACTGTTGCAAGATCATCCCGGCACATGCGCAGACCACTGATAATCGCTGTGAAAAACACGGGTTTGTGTACAAGTCATAGATGCATAGAAAAAGGGTCCTTGGCTGCTAATATGTATAGTGCCAGTCTATCATTTTCTCTGTCTGGTAAGAGGATATTAATATACTAAATGCAATACATCACTGCATGCACTGCAAATGTCATCCAAGATAATATGACAATAATCTAAGTGTAAACAATTGTTGCTGGACATGTTCCCTATAAGATGTTAGCATTTGCATTGTCTTGTGCTTAAACAGAAATCTATTTTTGGCTCATTATCTAAGAGGAGGTTTAAATGTTAAAGCCGTAATTATCATGAGCGAATTGGTAGAAGTTATCATTATTCATATGGTAGAAGGTTTCTTCAATCACTATTGTTAGAAATGTCAGGACAATTTTGTCACAATTATTAAAAGCTGTCAGAAAGCATTGGGGTCATTGTTATTAAGAGCAAATCCAAATGAAATGGAAATCGTTCATCTGGAATGGAAAAGCTTGTTTTCAGCGTATAAATGTCTGAATGTTCAGCATGATTGAATATTAATGGTAGATAAAGATTACATACATCATGACTATAGGTAGCAGCACTATACAAATATAATAACATTTTTATTGGATGTTACATACTGTCTGTCAGCTTCAAGTCACTTAAACATCATATTTAAAAAGATTATGGACCCTATTCAGGTTGAGTAGCAGATATTGCTAAAAAGCAGAATCTGCTACTCAGTACGATCGCATGCTGGGTGTGCTCAGCACAGGGCAGCGTGGAAATGGGACTTGAAGTTGGCCCTTTGCATACGCAGCATGACTGCGTATGCAGCCCACTGCTGCCATGCTCTCCATCAGAGCGGCTGTGTGTGACGTCAGACAGCTGCCCCAAAAATCTGCACTGGCCGGACCACTCCCCCGCAATGCTGCACCGACACTCCCCAAAGGCCCATCCGTCCGGAATTCGATCACAATTTGATAGTTCGTGCATGTGCGTTGCCGTTGCTGCGCATGTGCGGAAGTACAAAAACGCTTGATTGCGATTTTTGTACTTTTGCAATCCATACTGAATACGGGCCTATATTTTGGCATTGAAAATAAAAATTGGGCCTGTACAGAGGTGGACACTGTTGTGGCATCGGACTAATGTGAACAATATTTTAGGTCTGCACATGCGTCGCCACAGTTAATGCTGGAAGTAGCTGAGAGAGGCAATTTCGGTGGGTGTTTCTTTGATGTAACAGGGGTGGCTAGCCAGACTCGAGTGTGTCACGTGGCTTTGCTGCCAGCCCCTGCTTCTTTTGCCACAGTTGCACTGCCACAAGCGCCCATGTTCAGAAGGAGATTCTGTGCACTCCATAGAGCTGGTACAAAATCCGACAGTGCAACTGATGTGCACCTATTCTGCGACCGATGTGCGACCAATGGTACGTCTTGTACACACAGCAGTGGATTAGCGCTGTAGTGCGGTAGGTGTCTCAATAGGAAGGCTATCGAACACAGCTTTAGCTTAAAGACTGCAATAACATCCACCTCTGATTCAGGCCCATTATATAAAAAAAGATAAAAACTTGGTGCCTGATTCTGAGTCGCACTAAGGTCTGAAATCAGCCACTTCTGTATACGAATGGATGGCAAACAGTTTGCTAATGCAGCTAATGCTTATGTATAACAAACCGCCCTGATGCTTTCATTTGCGAGGGCGAAGCCACCATCTTTATCAGTGCCACTTACACCTACAGAACTACATGTTATGTGCAAGAGATAGAACTTAAATAGGTGTCTCCTCGGAATACGCATATGCCATGTTATGGTGTGACTCTAGCTACTGTACATGTCTGCGACACTCCCACAAGACAGTTCTAATCTGTGCACATGCCCACTAGACACTCAGAAACACCCCTTTTCATGGACGGTACTCTAAATCACCCCAAGATATTCAGTGTTAACGGGAACACTAGTTGCAGCAAATGCGCACACAAGTCGCAGCAAACGGACGACTCTGGACATATCTGTACATCAATGTACTATGTGGTGTAAATATTTGTTTTTCCATGCTGCACATGGGCACAAAAATCAGGTCTGTTATATTATGTCGTCATTTATATGGTCAGTATGAGAATGTTGACATGGTAACAATATTAACAAAGTATTCCTGGTGGTGGCTTACCGGGTACGGTGACTCCAGTGGCATATTCTGGGTCTGGGTGGCAGGTGATGATGACTTCCGGTGGAGCCTTAATCGATTAAAGCAGGAGGTATCGCTAATTCTAACCCTCCCGTTAGTGCCTTACCTTAACCTTCCCCTCCAGTAGCCTACCCATAACCTTCCCCCTTCGGTACATTCAGAACCTGGGGGGTCATTCCGAGTTGATTGCTCACTAGCTGTTTTAGCAGCCATGTAAACGCATAGTCGCCGCCCACAGGGGAGTGTATTTTCGCTTTGTAAGTGTGCGAACGTCTTTGCAGCCGAGCTCTGCAAAAACATTTTGTGCAGTTTCTGAGTAGCTCTGAACTTACAAAAAAGTTGGATATCTGCACACTCTTAATATATTGTTTATTGTATTATCAGTGAGTGTAAATGGTTCATCACCATCCACTCACTTGGTGAACCCCTAATGTTATATCACATGTATTATTCAGTATATATTAAGGGGGTGCTGTCAACTACAGTGCGTTGAGACAAAAGTGTGGGAGGAAAAAATAGAAGGAAATCTGTATTGTTGACGCACTTGGAGAGTATGAGTTTATTCTAAAACATAACCTTTATTCAATATGCATTAAAATACATTTGGATGTTTGTCCTGAGCTACCGTGAAACATAAGAGTTAAAATCACAATACTAACGAATAAGTGAAAAAGATTAGAAAAATATGTGAATAAAGAGTTAAAAAACGTGTCCACGTGGGGGGCGTGGCTTGGACGCTGTCCTGAATGGTCACATTGTGCTGGGGCTCCTGGTCATAAAAGCTTTTAAATACCCCAAATCTCTCTATATCAGCCCCTGCTGGCTCCTGATCCCCCCCAGTGACCTGCTGTCTGTTGTGGGCTTCCCGGAGAGACCTCCCGTGCCGCTGAGAGCTAGTATCCGCAGCTCCGAGATCGGGGCCTACGCATCCTCCAGAGGCCGGGGACTCGAGTTTGGTGTCAACCCGGCGCCGAGCTCCGGGACCCGCTCGCGGCCTCGGCGGGACCCGGCGGACCCCCAGTGGGCGCACAACACTCCCCTGACCTGCGGAGACCCTCCCCAGACCCTCAGGTACTTACAGACTACCGACAGCTCCCTCCCTGTGCGTGCAAAAGCCAGTGGAAGTGAAGCCTCTGGCCTGTTAACTATGGCGGCGGCCATCTTGGATTTCTTCTAACAGCCCCTGTGATTACAAGCAGCACAATTCAGAGCTACTATATAACTGCTCTGTGAACTCCTCTTAGCCCACATATCCTGCATACTGTACACCTGTAAGCACCCTCTACCTACAGAAGACATATAATAAGCTGCTGGTTGCAGCCACTGCAAAACGCTCTGCTATTTAACTGTACCCTACCATACTAATTTGTCACTACTCTCAGCCCTGCCTGCAGTTTTCTTACCATCATTACCGAGCTTGAAACAACCCTCGTCTCTATACTCATACAGCCCGGCAAGATGTGACCCCTAATATGCGCTATCTCCGCCCAGAGTCTTACCGTTTAACATGGGAATACGTCTGAAAATCAGCATCCTGTCTACTTTATAACACATCAGCCTAGAGGGACCCAGCTGCTGCAGTATCCTCAGAACATCTATTTTTCTCAACTCTTTTTTTTTTCTCTCCCCTCTATCTCACTATGGCACCTAAAAAAGCAAAAGGCACGCTACCTCCTCAGGTTTCTTTCCCGATTCGGAAACAAAATCAGGCGTCCCCGCCGCCTCGAGGAGTGTCGGCCCCCTCCACGAAAAGTCCGATCTCATCCGATCTGACCAGCTCGCTCTCAGTGTCGGGCGTAGACCCGTGCTCTGACGCTCCCCTTACCGTGAAGACCCTTTGCCAATTCTTGTCGGCCTTCAAATCGGACTTAACTCGCGACCTAACAGCTGCTATACGGGAAGTTAAGGAGGAGCTGACAGCCATTGGCGACAGAACCGACACTCTAGAGCGTAAACTGGAAGAATTGGTGACGTCACATAATGAGCTCATCACAGCTCACGACCAACAACAAAACGAGTTGGACATGGTTAAGAACAAAATGGCAGATATGGAAGACCGTTCCAGACGGAACAATATTAAAATTCGTGGAATACCCGATTCGGTTGATAACTCCGATCTGACGAAATATGCGATGGCCCTGTTCCGTAAACTGCTACCTGAAGCATCAGATGCGGAGCTGCTCATTGACAGAATCCATCGTTTTCCTAAACCTCGGTACCTCTCCAGCTCCTTACCTAGAGATACATTACTTCGGGTGCACTTCTTCACCATTAAGGAACGTATTCTCCAGGCTACTCGAGATGCAGAGAACTCTGATACCCTAGGAGGCTTGCAACTGTTTCCGGACTTTTCCGCAATTACCCTTTCTAAAAGACGCAGCTTAGCCCCGATTACCACCGCCCTCCGGGCCCAAGATATCCGTTATAGGTGGGGCTTTCCAGTGAAGCTGATTGTATTCTATGACAACTCTACATTTACTATATCAGAACTGGAAGCCGGAGTGAAGCTGCTCGAGGACTGGGATATCTCGGTGAAATTACCATCCTCCCATGAGAGACGTCCTCCCCCTCGCTCGGAATGGTCCACTGAGTGAAAGCATTACGTAATTAATGTTTTGTTCTAACATGCCTTTTCATGTTTCGTTAGAGTTATCGTCTATATTATAAGCTGTCTATTGTAGCCCTTACGGCTCTCGAACCCCTCTAGGTGAGATACACTGTATTACTACTACTTCATATAGCGTGTATTCCTTCACTTAAGTGTGGACGTTCAGCTCTCGCCCCAGCTTACCTGTTTACTGGCCTATCTTTCTAGTACTCGCTAATTGCAGTAGACGGAGGTTTTCCCGCTAGCAAGATACGCCAGGTCATTCTGTGATATATTTATGTTTTTCTGATGTGTATTTATACCCCACGTACCACATATGTTTAGATGGAGAAGTGCAGTTATTCCCCTTATATATTAGCTGCCTGTTTTCTTAATGACTCTGGGCGGATTGAAGAGTCCGCCTGCCCCTTGTTTCTCTACTGCATCCATTTTTCCCCTGCAGTAGCTATGCAGACCCGATGTACTGGGTCGATTTACTTTTCTTTCCCTTTTGTTTTACTAAGCCTACGCATATTGCCCCGTTTCCGTGATTTTTGTGTCCCCCCCCTCCCCCCCCCATCCGGATGGGATGCCGTCACTTACATGATACTCTAACTGAATAAGTATGGTTGGTATTCTCTCAGTGAACGTTAAGGGTTTAAACTCCCCCAACAAACATAGATTAGCCCTATCCTCCTTCCATAAATATAAAGCCGATATAGTTGCCCTACAAGAAACTCACTTTTCCTCACATAACCCCCCTGTATTGAAAGACCACAGGTTCACTACTGGTTATTTCGCTAACGGACCCTTTAAAAGAAACGGAGTAGCTCTGCTGTTTAGAAATGGTGTCCCCTTTACTCTCCACTCACAAATTGCTGATAAAGCAGGCCGGTACTTAATTCTCACTGGTACGTTGGAGGGTAAATCCGTCACAATAGTATCTCTATACGCACCTAACTCGAATCAAGTGGCCTTTATTCGGAAGCTATGCTTGCTTATCCAGAAGGTCCGGGTCGGCTCCCTAATTCTCCTAGGAGACTTTAACTTAGTACTAGACCCCAAACTGGATAAATCGTCCCAGCCCTCTTCAACTACACCTAAAACTCGCTCTGGCCCTTCCCTAGCGCTGCGTAATGTGTTAGCAGAATTTGACTTATATGACATCTGGCGAATCTACAACCCCTCAGGTAGAGACTACACGTTCTTTTCACCAGTACACAATTCATACTCGCGAATCGACCTCGTGTTGTGCGATAAGTGGACCTTGCAGTAGTCTGGTGGAGTGGATATCCTACCTATCACCTGGTCCGACCATGCTCCGCTATTCTGGAAGTGGCACATTGGACCTGCCCCCGCCCCCCCCAGACCATGGCGACTATCTCCCCATTTGCTACATGACGCGTTGGCCAAAAAAATTATCTCAGACAGCCTATCCCTGTATACAGATACCAATTCCCCTTCGGACACATCTTTACCAAACTACTGGTGTGCGTTAAAAGCAGTTGTCCGCGGCTCTGCTATTCAGGCTGGAGCTACGCTTAAAAAGCAAGCCAAAAGACTCCAACTAGACTTGGAACAAAGACTTAAAATAGCTGAAGACAAGAATAAGATGCGCCCCACCCGACTTTTACGTAAGGAACTTGCTGACATCCGCAGCCAACTACAAAAACTCTTGGTTTTTAGAACCCAAATAGCTCTCAATAGACTACGACAGAAATTCTATTTAGTAGGTAACAGACCCGGTAAAATGCTAGCCCGCAGACTTCGTGCCCAACAAGCTCGTAACAGAATTAAATTCATCCTTTCCTCCACAGGCTCTAAGCTTGCTAACCCCTTAGATATTGCTAACCAATTCGCAGACTATTATACTAAACTGTATAACTTGCATTCTGACCCCCTTACATTCCAGCCTACCCCTGACTCTATCCAAGCGTTCCTTTCTTCTATCAATCTCCCTACCTTAACCCATGATCAACTAGACACCTTAAATGCTCCTTGGACCATAACAGAGGTCGAATCCACGATTAAATCTCTCCCTAAGGATAAAGCCCCTGGCCCCGATGGGTTTATTAACGACTTCTATGCCTCCTTTGCAGACCGTCTTTCCCCCACTTTGACCGCTCTGTTTAATGAGATAACTAATACTGGTACCTTCCCTAAAGAAATGCTAGAGGCCCAAGTAGTAGCTATCCCCAAGCCTGGGAAAGACCCTGCCCACTGCCACAACTACAGACCAATTGCATTACTTAACAGTGATGTCAAGCTATATGCTAAATTGATAGCATCCCGACTTAGTGCTTATTTACCGCTGTTGATTCACCCCGATCAAGTTGGGTATGTACCTGGCAGACAGGCCTCTGACAATACCCGCAGAGTTTTTAACCTGATAGATAGGGCCCCGGGCACAGATGGATTCTTATTACTCTCATTGGATGCTGAGAAGGCGTTCGACAGACTGAATTGGCTATATATGCGTACTGTTTTGGTTAAATTTGGCTTCTCGGCCCAGATTCTGGCGTCAATCTTAGCATTATATACCTTACCATCAGCAAGGGTTTTTAGCAATGGATTCTTGTCGGACGCCTTCCCAATCACTAATGGTACCCGCCAGGGCTGCCCTCTCTCACCTCTGATATATGCTCTTGGTATTGAACACCTGGCAGCTAAAATTAGAGCAGATGCTGCATTCCCCGGCCTAACCCATGGCGGACTCTCCCATAAATTGTGTCTCTTTGCCGACGACGTCCTCCTCTTCGTATCTCAACCCTCCTCTTCTCTCCCATATCTACATTCCATATTACACGACTTCAGTGAGGCCTCATACTACAAACTGAATACAACTAAAACCGAAGCTTTACCTGTCCATCTACCCGATACACTCACGGCCGCTTTACGTTCTCAATATCCATACAACTGGAAACTCAACTCACTTACATACCTCGGGATACATATCCCCCCTACCTCCTCGGATGCGTTCGATTTAAATCTCCCCCCCCTGATACTCACTCTCCAGACCCTGACATCCTCGTGGTTGCTGTATGAGATCTCCTGGCTGGGACGTTTGTCTGCCTTTAAAATGTCCTTATTACCCAAACTCATGTATTTATTTCGCACTATACCTTATTCTTTTCCCAAACCGTACCTCGATAAATGCAGAGTTGTTCTGGCGAGATACCTGTGGAACTCGCACCCCCCAAAACTGGCACATGCTAGAATGATTCTTCCCCGACACAGAGGAGGCCTCGCATTGCCTGACCTAAGTATGTACCAGGAAGCATGTGTGCTTGCCCAACTGAAATCTTGGAACATATCCAATCCCGCACCCCTCTAGGCCCACATTGAGGAGGTCGGTTGCATAGGATACCCCTTGGCAGATTTGCTGAGGACTCCTAAGGCCCTCCGTCCCAATGGTTTGAATGTCCTTCCCTCTACGGCTTCCTCCTTACGAATATGGGATAATTTGATGAGTAAACTTCCTAACATTACTACCCCCCACACGACCCTTTCACTTAAAGCAGTGAGTAAGTTAATTCCCAACTTACATATCTCTACGTGGACTGCTTGTAATATTCATACCCTTGGAGACTTATTGGATGGAACTACCTTCCTTTCATTCGCCCAATTGCAAGATAAATTCTCCCTCCCAAGTGCTGAACTGTTTCACTACTTTCAGATCAGACACTGGTTCCAAAGTCTACCCACAGTACAAACCCCCCCCAGCTCTCTGGCTCAGTCTATCCGATCCCGCTTGGTATTATCCTAATCAACTAAAGATATAACCTATTGGTACAACACACTCATCTCATTAGCCCCATACCAAAAGTCTAATGCTCAGAGGCGCTGGGAGGTGGACTTGGGTATTCCCATAGCAGAGTCACAATGGGAGAAATTATACCGTTTAACATTTCGCATGTCTCGCTGTTTAAATCATTCAGAAATGCATGTTAAACTACTGAATAGATTATACCTGACCCCAGACAGACTGCACACCTTCTGGCCTTCCTGCTCACCACTATGCTGGAGAAATTGCGGAGAGATAGGGCATGTATACCATATTTTCTGGACATGTCCCCTTCTCCAAACTTTCTGGACAGAAATATTTACGCTAATAAATAAAGTTCTAGGCCTATCTTTAAGCCCGTCCCCAGCTCTGGCTCTCCTGCATATGTATCCACTGGAGGTGCCGTCCTCTCAGAGGTACCTGTTGGGACACATCTGTATAGCGGCAAGGGCAACCCTGGCCCAAGCCTGGAAGCAGGTGTCGGTCCCCCCTGTTCTAAAGGTGTTTCATAAAATTAATTTCCATTATAATATGGAAAACGAATGTATGCCTTATTCCTCTTCTGCTTCCTCTCCCATGGTGAAATGGTTCCATTGGCATGAATATGTCACGGAGGGAGAGGGCTCTACCCTCATATCACACCCGGGGATGTCGTCCCCGTTACAATTCAGCCTGAATGAGGAATCTTCTGCTTCCTGAGCGCTCTGTCTCCCATACTTTTCCCTATGGTTATTACTAGATATTACATTTATAATGTTATCAACCGATCCCCTCCGGATTCTTAAGACGGAGTAGAGAAACCATATTAAATTAGCTATGCACATCTCAAACTGTTAACATGTCTAGGATACCTGTATACCTACTTAGTGTTATGCTATCTGTTCTATATGTATGTTGCATTTTATTGACGTGTACATCCCTCCCCACCCTGTTCTTTTTTCTGTACCCCCTCCTTTTTTTTCTTCCCTGTTTGCATTCAATATAAAATTCAATAAAAACTATTGATGTTAAAAAAAACGTGTCCACGTGTGTTTCTCTTATACTCGCTGAAAGTTATTATAATAACTTATGTATTAATTATCTCGATCCAATACAATAAGGGTTTATCCCAAGTTAATAATATTTAGAAACCGCTGTATCATATTAATAATCCAAACAGACAAACTGCAGGGTCAATTATATATATACACATAGGAGGTTAGTAACAAATATATATTATTGATATACTCTCAAATTCCTATAATTAGAGTCACGAGTCTCTGTCAAGGCGTAAGTCCCTATATATCAGAGGTCCTTCACGTTAACTATCTATACCAATACAAAATACACTATGTATGTGAGCCAGACCATCCCCGAAGGTTATAATGATGTCCACCCCGTGGGAGGCAGCCAGCATGCATTAGGGGTATAGCAACCCCAGTTGTGTAAGAAATTATTAATATTCAACAGTGATGTAACCTCAATTATGTTTAGAGGTTATGCAGCCCCATTTCATTTTGTGGGAGGCAACTAATATACATTAGGGGTATGGCAGCCCCAATTTTATAAGGAGTCGTTGATGTTCTTAGGGTGTGTTAAACCCAATTACGTTTGCAGATTTGGCAGCTCCACTTTTCCAGGGAATCGCTTATATATATATTAGGGGTATGGCAGCCCCAATTTTGTAAGGGATTGCAGATATTCTAGGGGTATGTTAGCCCCAATAAAATTTAGGGGTTTGGCAGCCCCACTTTTCTAGGAAATTGCTTATATTAGGGGTATAGCAGCCCCAATTTTCTAGAAAGCAATCTATCTACAGACGCAACTTATTTCCTGTGCGTTTATATCCAAGCTCCTGATGTAACGTGGCCCACATACATAATAAACTAATATGAAAAAAATAAATAAAAAATATATATATATTTTTTTGAAAATTAACAGGTATAGCGTTTTTCTAGATATTCATATAGCGTGATACATATATATGATTGTGCTCAAGTTACCTCTAATATAAGGAAATTAGTCAGTTGATTCTAATAGATTTATTACAACTCTCAGAAATCCTGATGTATGACCAATATGTAAAAAGACCTATATTAGTGTCTTCAGAGATATATAATATCATGATAGCTCTGAACTTACTCAGCCCTTGCGATCACTTCAGTCTGTCTGGTCCCGGAATTGACGTCAGACACTCGCCCTGCAAACGCTTAGACACGCCTGCGTTTTTCCAAACACTCCCAGAAAACGGTCAGTTGACAGCCATAAAAGCCTTCTTCCTGTCAATCTCTTTGCGATCGGCTGTGCGAATGGATTCTTCATTAAATCCAGCAACGATCCGCTTTGTACCCGTATGAGGTGCCTGCGCATTGTGGTGCATATGCATGCGCAGTAGGTGACCTGATCGCAGTGCTGTGAAAAATGGCAGAGCGCAATCAGGTTGGAATGACCCCCATTGACATTTCATATGTCGCAATTTTGACATGTCAACATTATGCACCTGCCAACTTATTGATTGTCGATATTTTAACAACATCAACATAACAGTTGACATTAAGACTACATACTCAAAGATCCATCAATGTCTAAATTTGTACTGGAAAGGCAAAAAGAATGTGAATAAGTATTAATGGAATATAATGAGGGCATGTTCTAGTAGCTGTAGTTTCCTTCTACTGCAAATGCAACTGAAATTGTAGTAGATACAGTATAGTGTACTGTACTCTTCCTAAGTTGCAAATGTATTAGATGTATATTGTAAAGATACAAACTAAATTATTACACCTACAGCGCTATCAAACTGTTTACGATTGAATGGTTGAATATAGTGATGAGCGGGTTCGGTTCCTCGGAAACCGAACCCCCCCGAACTTCACCCATTTTACATGGGTCCGAGGCATACTCGGATTCTCCCGTATGGCTCGGTTAATCCGAGCGCGCCCAAACGTCATAATCCCGCTGTCAGATTCTCGCGAGATTCGGATTCTATATAAGCAGCCACGCGTCGCCGCCATTTTCACTCGTGCATTGGAAATGTTAGGGAGAGGACGTGGCTGGCGTCCTCTCCGTTTATTAATGTTGATGCAAATATTTGTGCTTATTGCTTAATTGTGGGGACTGGGGAGCAGCTGTATTATATAGGAGGAGTACAGTGCAGAGTTTTGCTGACCAGTGACCACCAGTATACATTGTCTGCCTGAAAAACACTCCATATCTGTGCTCAGTGTGCTGCATATATCTGTACTCACACTGCTTTATTGTGGGGACTGGGGACCACCAGTATATTATATAGGAGGATACAGTGCAGAGTTTTGCTGACAGTGACCACCAGTATACGTTGTCTGCCTGAAAAACACTCCATATCTGTGCTCAGTGTGCTGCATATATCTGTGCTCACACTGCTTTATTGTGGGGACTGGGGACCAGCAGTATTATATAGGAGGAGTACAGTGCAGAGTTTTGCTGACAGTGACCACCAGTATATGTAGCAGTACTGTACGGAAGGCCACTGCTCTACCTACCTCTGTGTCATCAAGTATAATATCCATCTAGATTCTATACCTGTGGTGCATTTTAGTTTTGCAGTTTGCTGACAGTGACCACCAGTATATATAGCAGTACGGTACGGAAGGCCAATGCTCTACCTACCTCTGTGTCGTCAAGTATACTATCCATCTAGATTCTATACCTGTGGTGCATTTTAGTTTTGCAGTTTGCTGACAGTGACCACCAGTATATATAGCAGTACGGTACGGAAGGCCACTGCTCTACCTACCTCTGTGTCGTCAAGTATACTATCCATCTAGATTCTATACCTGTGGTGCATTTTAGTTTTGCAGTTTGCTGACAGTGACCACCAGTATATATAGCAGTACGGTACGGAAGGCCACTGCTCTACCTACCTCTGTGTCGTCAAGTATACTATCCATCCATACCTGTGGTGCATTTCAGTTGTGCGCAGTATATATAGTAGAAGGCCATTGCTATTGATACTGGCATATAATTCCACACATTAAAAAATGGAGAACAAAAATGTGGAGGTTAAAATAGGGAAAGATCAAGATCCACTTCCACCTCGTGCTGAAGCTGCTGCCACTAGTCATGGCCGAGACGATGAAATGCCATCAACGTCGTCTGCCAAGGCCGATGCCCAATGTCATAGTAGAGAGCATGTAAAATCCAAAATACAAAAGTTCAGTAAAATGACCCAAAAATCAAAATTGAAAGCGTTTGATGAGAAGTGTAAACTTGCCAATATGCCATTTACGACACGGAGTGGCAAGGAACGGCTGAGGCCCTGGCCTATGTTCATGGCTAGTGGTTCAGATTCACATGAGGATGGAAGCACTCATCCTTTCGCTAGAAAACTGCAGTGCCACTCCAAGATGGGCCAGGTGTTTGTGTCGGCCACTTGTGTCGCTTAGCTTAGTCACACAGCGACCTTGGTGCGCCTCTTTTTTTCTTTGCATCATGTGCTGTTTGGGGACAATTTTTTTGAAGTGCCATCCTGCCTGACACTGCAGTGCCACTCCTAGATGGGCCAGGTGTTTGTGTCGGCCACTTGTGTCGCTTAGCTTGGTCACACAGCGACCTTGGTGCGCCTCTTTTTTTCTTTGCATCATGTGCTGTTTGGGGACAATTTTTTTGAAGTGCCATCCTGCCTGACACTGCAGTGCCACTCCTAGATGGGCCAGGTGTTTGTGTCAGCCACTTGTGTCGCTTAGCTTAGCCATCCAGCGACCTCGGTGCAAATTTTTAGACTAAAAATAATATTGTGAGGTGTTCAAAATAGACTGAAAATGAGTGGAAATTATGGTTATTGAGGTTAATAATACTATGGGATCAAAATGACCCCCAAATTCTATGATTTAAGCTGTTTTTGAGGGTTTTTTGTAAAAAAAGCACCCGAATCCAAAACACACCCGAATCCGACAAAAAATTTTCAGGGAGGTTTTGCCAAAACGCGTCCGAATCCAAAACACGGCCGCGGAACCGAATCCAAAACCAAAACACAAAACCCGAAAAATTTCCGGTGCACATCACTAGTTGTGTTGTGATGCATTCAGCTAATAGTACTTAGGGCCTAATCCAGACCTGGTCGCACGCAGGCTATTTTTTGCAGTGCTGTGATCAGGTGTTTGCCACCTACAGGGGAGGGGGTAAATGCTTTGCAGGGATGCGATCGGCTGTGCAGTGAGCTGCACAAACAAAAGTTTGTGCAGTTTCTTTCTGCACAGCCCAGGACTTACTCAGCCACTGCAACAATCCGGACAGGTGGTGACATCGGGAATCCTCCTACAGAACGGCTGGGCACGCCTGTGTTTTTCCAGACACTCACAGAAATTGGTGAGTTGTCGCCCACGAATGCCTTCTGCCTGTCAATCTTATTGCGATCACCGCTACGATCGCTTTCTTCGTTAGATTCGCCTGCGCATTGCGGGCCACACGCATGCGCTGTTCAGACCCGATCGCACGGCTGTGAAAAAATGCAGTGTGCGATCGGGTCTGAATGACACCCTTAATTCATTAGCATTACAGTTATATTCAGGCATATAGCACATACGCTTCCTCAGTGCATCTTGGTTTAGGTATTGGAGGGTGTTTTCAATCCCTTGGATCAGTGCCGTAACTAGGCATTTTAGCGCTGTGTGCAAGAAACAGCATTGGCGCCCCCCCATGCAAGATAGGGACAGTGCGCGCCGTAGGCGCGTGAAAATATACATGGCCTGGCTTAATGGGGAAGGGACATGGCCACAAAATAATACCAATGGAGACTACGGTGCATAGTAGTCTCCATTATTCAAATTACGCTGCGCAGTAGCGCCACTACACCAGGTAGAGCCCCTTTTACACATTACAGCAGACAGCGTCCCCTTTTTACACATTACGGCAGACAGCATCCCCCTTTTTACACATTACGGCAAATACCGTCCCCTTTTTTAGACATTACGGCAGACAGAGTCCCCTTTTTTACACATTACGGCAGACATCGTCCCCCTTTTTTACACATTACGGCAGACAGCATCCCCTTTTTTACACATTACGGCAGAGTCCCCCTTTTTTACACATTACGGCAGACAGAGTCCCCCTTTTTTACACATTACGGCAGACAGTGTCCCCTTTTTTACACATTACGGCAGACAGTGTCCCCTTTTTAACACATTACGGCAGACAGTGTCCCCTTTTTTACACATTACGGCAGACATCATCCCCCTTTTTACACATTATGGCAGACAGCGTCCCCTTTTTTACACATTACGGAAGACACTGCAGCTACTGCAACAAGATAAAAATAGACTGATTTATGGCTTACTGTGAGTCTGACTTGTGTTCCAAGGATGCGTGGGTGAGACATGGCTAGAGGTCGGGAGGTTACTTTTGTCAGATTGACCATGTTTAACATTCCTATTGTGAGGAATGTGAGCAAGCCGGCAAGCATGTATTTTACACAGACAGAAGATTCATTCAGAAATCACCCGGCATCCACATTATCAGAGATAAGAGCTACACTCATCCATACACTCCTCCATGTGGCTTACCTTGATGAGCGGCAGCAGCAGCAGCAGCAGCACAGCCCAGCTCCAGTCCAGGACACGGAAGTCCCTCTTCAGTGAGTGTAGATGCTGCAGGAGGAGAGGCGCGGAGCAGAGCACACACACAGGTGAAGAGACGCATAATAGAAGCAGTGCGTCTGGCAGAGGAGGAGTCGGGGCGCAACACTAGTAGTTTACATTACAGAGGGCAGTGGTGGACAAATGGTGTGATTGCGGACGGTGCGCCCACAGGGTAAATGCGCTGTGTGCTAGGCACCGTCCGCACACACCTAGTTACGGCGCTGCCTTGGATGCCTACATGGAAAGAAGAAGACCTGATCTACATTGAGGATAGGTGAGTATGGAATATTTTTTTACAGTATCGTGGATGCTACTGAACAAGTGGATGTGAATTTCTACTAGAGAGGAGCGGGTTCGGTTCTCAGAGAACCGAACCCCCCTGAACGTCACCACCCGAGCCTGGATCCGAGTCAGGCTCTGGTTTTCCCGCCTGACTCGAAAACAAGAACGAGGCAAAACGTCATCATCCCGGTGTTGGATTCTTGCGGGGTTTGGATTCCATATAAGGAGCCACGCGTAGCCGCCATTTTCACTCCGGCATTGGAGAGTGTAGAAAGAGGACGTGTCTCCGTCTTCAGTGTCCTCAGTGTCCATGTCTTGTTCTGCATCTGTCCAGTCACAGTGGTTGTGTCCTCTGCTGCAATATGTCCAGTGCTGCTGTATAAGTCCAGTTCAGTGGTGCTGTGTTGTGCTGCATCAGTCCAGTGGTGGTGTGTTGTGCTGCATCAGTCCAGTCACAGTGGTGGTGTCCTCTGCTGCCATATGTCCAGTGCTGCTGTATAAGTCCAGTCCATTGCAGTGGTGCTGTGTTGTCCTGCATCAGTCCAGTGGTGGTATCCCTGTGCTGCATAGCCAGATTAAGGGGAGGATGCAGGGCACACTGTACCCTGGGCCCCCCTTTGTCAGAGGGCCCCCTGCCAGAATACACAGACATCACTAGCTTTACCTGTTAAGCAGCAGCAGAACCAGCACACAGAATGTGAGTAGTATACAGTATGCAGTAAAGGCAGAGACACAGGAATATCATGTTTCATGAGCTACCAATAAAGCTTTCTGACCAGAGGAGAGATAGGAGGGTGGAGAAAGCTGTAAGTGATACAGGGATCCCAGCTATTCCTCTTCCCTGCCTGGGTGTCCTGTGTAAACTGTTATGTAACTAAACCATTTGGGTCTAGAGATAGAGACAGAGAGAGAGAGAGAGAGTCCTCCTGAGTCCTGTCCCAGTTTGTAAGCAGTACAGAGGCTGCTGCTATTCTTGCATGTGACAAGATAAATAATTTTATTTTTCTATGTGTATTTTAAGATTAAGTTTATAAAATAGTTGTCTTTCAATTAGCTGGAGCTATATACAGTACCCAGGCTTTATTAAACTATTAGTTAAAACTAATATACACCATTGGTTTAAATTTAATATACACAATCCATACCTCTCAACATGATCCATTCCAGGATGTACAAAATGCTTTGTACCTGAACTTCCTACTTAAATTATGATTGCAATCACCTGTGTCGAAGAATCTTTCTTATCAACTAAATAGTTCAACACAGGTGACGCCAATCATATATTAAGTGGGAAGTCCAGGTAAAGAGCATTTTGTCCCTCCTGAAATGGGACATGTTGGGAGGTAGGCACAATTTAATATACTGTATAACCCCCACCTTCCATCAGGGCCCCCCTTGGTTAAGTGCCCCTGGCACCCCCAAGGCTTAATCCGGCCCTGCACTGCCGTATATGTCCAGTGGTACTGCTGTATATGTCCATTGATACTGCCGTATATATCCAGCGGTACTGCCGTATGAATCCAGTGATCCTGCCATATAATTCCAGTGATCCTGCCGTATAATTCCAGTGAACCTGCTGTATAAATCCAGTGATCCTGCCGTATAATTCCACTTTTACTGGCGAATAAGTCCAGTGATCCTGCCATATAATTACAGTGGTACTGGTGTATAAGTCCAGTCCAGTGATACTGCCGTATATGTTCAGTGATACTGCCATATATGTCCATTGATACTGCTGTATATGTCCAGTGGTACTGCCGTATATGTCCAGAGGTACTGCAGTATAAATCCAGTGATCCTGCCGTATAATTCCAGTGGTACTGTCATATAAATCCAGTAATCCTGCTTTACAATTCCAATGATCCTGCCATATAATTGCAGTGATCCTGCCGTATAAGTCCACCGATCCTGCTGTATAATTCCAGTGATCCTCCCGTATAATTCCAGTGGTACTGGTGTATAAATCCAGTGATCCTGACGTATAATTCCAGTGATCCTGCTGTATAATTGCAGTGATCATGCCATATAAGTCCAGTGATCCTGCTGTATAATTCCAGTGATCCTGCCGTATAAATCCAGCGGTACTGGCGGTATAAATCCAGTGATCCTGCCGTATATGTCCATTGATACTGCCATATATGTCCAGCGGTACTGTCGTATAATTCCAGTTATCCTGCTGTATAATTACAGTGGTACTGGCGTATAAGTCCAGTCCAGTGATATTGCCGTATATGTCCAGCGGTACTGCCGTATATGTCCAGCGGTACTGCCGTACAAATCCAGTGATCCTGCCGTATAATTCCAGTGGTACAGGCATATAAATCCAGTGATCCTGCCGTATAATTACAGTGGTACTGGTGTATAAGTCCAGTCCAGTGATACTACCGTATATGTCCAGTGATACTGCCATATATGTCCATTGATACTGCTGTATATGTCCAGTGGTACTGCCGTATATGTCCAGAGGTACTGCAGTATAAATCCAGTGATCCTGCCGTATAATTCCAGTGGTACTGTCATATAAATCCAGTAATCCTGCTTTACAATTCCAATGATCCTGCCATATAATTGCAGTGATCCTGCCGTATAAATCCACCGATCCTGCTGTATAATTCCAGTGATCCTCCCGTATAATTCCAGTGGTACTGGTGTATAAATCCAGTGATCCTGACGTATAATTCCAGTGATCCTGCTGTATAATTGCAGTGATCATGCCATATAAATCCAGTGATCCTGCTGTATAATTCCAGTGATCCTGCCGTATAAATCCAGCGGTACTGGCGGTATAAATCCAGTGATCCTGCCATATATGTCCATTGATACTGCCATATATGTCCAGCGGTACTGTCGTATAATTCCAGTTATCCTGCTGTATAATTACAGTGGTACTGGCGTATAAGTCCAGTCCAGTGATATTGCCGTATATGTCCAGCGGTACTGCCGTATATGTCCAGCGGTACTGCCGTACAAATCCAGTGATCCTGCCGTATAATTCCAGTGGTACAGGCATATAAATCCAGTGATCCTGCCGTATAATTACAGTGGTACTGGTGTATAAATCCAGTCCAGTGATACTACCGTATATGTCCAGTGATACTGCCATATATGTCCATTGATACTGTTGTATATGTCCAGCAGTACTGCCGTATATGTCCAGTGGTACTGCCGTATAAGTCCAGTGATCCTGCTGTATAATTCCAGTGATACTGCTGTATAATTGCAGTGATCCTGCTGTATAAATCCAGCTATCCTGCCGTATAATTCCAGTGATACTGCCTTATAATTACATTATATCCTGCCGTATAAATCCAGTGACCCATGCCATATAATTACAGTGATCCTGCCATATAAATCCAGTGATCCATGCCTTATAATTCCAGTGATCCTGCCATATAATTACAGTGTTACTGGCATACAAATCCAGTTATCCTGCCGTATAATTCCAGTGGTACTGGCATATAAGTCCAGTCCATTGATACTGCCGTATATGTCCAGCAGTACTGCCGTATAAATCCAGTGATCATGCCGTATAATTGCAGTCATCCTGCCATATAAATCCAATGATCCTGCAGTATAATTCTAGTGATCCTGCCGTATAATTCCAGTGGTAATGACGTATAAGTCCAGTGATCCTGCCATATAAATCCAGTGATCCTGCCGTATATGTCCATTGATACTGCCATATATGTCCAGCGGTACTGCCGTATAAATCCAGTGATCCTGTCTTATAATTGCAGTTATCTTGCAATATAAGTCCAGTGATCCTTACCGTATAATTCCAGTGACCCTGCTTTATAATTCCTGTGGTACTGGCGTATAAGTCCAGTGATCCTTCTGTAAAATTACAGTAGTACTAGTGTATAGGTCCAGTCCAGTGATACTGCCGCATGTGTCCAGTGATACTGTTGTATATGTCTATTGATTCAGCCGCATATGTCCAGCAGTACTGCTGTATATGTCCAGCGGTACTGTCGTATAAATCCAGTGATCCTGCCATATAATTCCAGTGATCCTGCCGTATAAATTCCAGTGGTACTGGCGTATAAGTCCAGTGATCCTGCCATATAGTGCCAGTGATCCTGCTGTATAATTGCAGTGATCCTACCGTATAAGTCCAGTGATCCTGCCGTATAATTCCAGTGATCCTGCCGTATAAGTCCAGTGATCCTGCCGTATAAGTCCAGTGATGCTGTCGTATATGTCCATTGATACTGCCATATATGTCCAGCAGTACTGACGTATAATTCCAGTGATCCTGCTGTATAATTCCAGTGGTACTGGCGTGTAAGTCCATTGATCTTGCCGTATAAGTCCAGTGATCCTGCCGTATATGTCCATTGATACGGCGGTATATGTCCAGCGGTACTGCCGTATAAATCCAGTGATCCTGCCATAAAAAGTCCAGTGATCCTGCCTTATCTGTCCATGGATACTGCCGTATATGTCCGGCAGTACTGCCATACAATTCCAGTGATCCTGCCGTATAATTCTAGTGATCCTGCCATATAATTCTATAAAAGTCCATAGAATTCCATATAAGTCCAGTCCAGTGGTGCTGCCATATAAGTTCAGTGGTGCTGTCCTGTGCTGTATATTATTTACTCCAAATAAAGGATTTATTAATATTTTATCCAAATCATTTTCACAGGGTTTGCCCTGTGTGGTGTAGGGGTACGCTCTCCTGTACCACATATTGTTATATAACTCCAGAAAAATAATGGAGAACAAAAATTTGGAGGATAAAATAGGGAAAGATCAAGAACCACTTCCTCCTAGTGCTGAAGCTGCTGCCACTAGTCATGACACAGACAATGAAATGCAATCAATGTCGTTTGCCAAGGCCGATGCCCAATGTGATAGTAGAAGGCATTTAAAATCCAAAAAGCCAAAGTTCAGTAAAGAGACCCAAAAAAAATAATTTAAATGATCTGAGGAGAAACGTAAACTTGCCAATATGACATTTACGCCAAAGAGTGGCAAGGAACGGCTAAGGCCCTGGCTTATGTTCATGACTAGTGGTTCAGCTTCACATGACGATGGAAGCCCTCATCCTCCCGCTAGAAAATTTATATGAGTAAAGATGGAAAAAGCACAGAAAAGAACTGTGCGTTGTAAGTTTGTATCACAAATCCCCAAGAAGAGTCCAAGTGTGTCGGCGGTTGCGATGCGATTACCAACACTGGACGGGAAGAGGTGGCTCCTTCCACCATTTGCACGCCCCCTGCAAGTGCTGGAAGGAGCACTCACAGTCCAGTTTCTGATATTCAAATTGAAGATGTCACTCTTGAAGTAAAACAGGATGAGGATATGGGTGTTGCTGGCGCTGAGGAGGAAGTTGACGATTAGGATTCTGATGGTGATGTGGTTTGTTTAAATCAGGAACCGGGGGAGACACCCATAGGCGGATCCAGGGGGACTTCATTTTTTTTTTAAAAGACGAACAGCAGCAGCACTACTGCTATTTCCGTCAGTCAGATTTGATAAAAGAGCTGGCAAGCACTAGGACTTGCCCCGGCTCTAACAGCAAGTCCGTGTGGTAACCAATGGGGAGGCTGGAGCGGCAGCTCCAGCCTACCCCTGCTCACACCACAACCTACCTACCCAACTGCCAGCTGGCCAGAGTCCAGCCCAGGCGCGGGGTTCAAATGCCAGAATTAAGAAAGACTGTTACTTATGACGGCACAGAAGGCTTCATTAGCCCTCCCTGCACTGCAGTTTCCCAGCGCTTCCTCCTCCACTCTCTTTACCACCATGCTAGGTGCAGTCAAACTTACTCTCAGCTTTGAGAAGGCGGCCCGTATGATTGTGACAGAGCTGTCCTGCAGATGTCTTATGCTGTTTGTTGGAGATAAAGCTGGCTGCTTCTGCTAATCAAAGATGGACAGTTCGTGTCCTGCGGTCTGAGTCTCAGTGCAGTGCCCAAAACAAGGTATGCTGCACCTGTCACTGCCAACTAAAAACTTTAATAATTATATTGTGCTGGGGTGCCTTCCAGGCTCCCATAACTAATGGAACAGGTGACCAACATTTCAAGGACCAATCAGCCTTTTCATCAGGGTGAAACATTGGCAATAAACCAGGATGCGCTCCTACAGCCAATTACCTGATGGCGTATTCTGTGAGGCCACGCCCCCTGTGATACCACACCCCCTATCTGGGAGGACGCGTGCCTTAGGTGCATGTAAATATAAATTTTACCGTTCCCCTATCATGGTGCCCCCCCCTTTCATTTTCTTCTGGATCCGCCCCTGGAGACACCTGTTGTCCGTGGGATGAATAAGCCCATTGTGATGCCTGGGCCAAATACCAAAAAAGGCACCTCTTCGGTGTGGAATTATTTCCCCACAAATCCGGACAACAGGTGTCAAGCCGTGTATTCCCTCTGTCAATCTGTAATAAGTAGGGGTAAGGACGTTAACCACCTAGGAACATCCTCCCTTATATGTCACCTGCTGCGCATTTATCAGAAGTCAGTGTCAAGTTGTGAAACTTTGGGTAAGAGCGTAAGCAGTCCACTGACACCTAAATTCCTTCATCCTCTTGTAACCAAGCTCCTGCAAGCCACACCACCAACTCCCTCAAAGTCAACTTCCTCCTCAGTCAGGAACGTCAGTAGTCCTGCAGGCTGTGTCACTGGCAAGACTGAGTAGTTCTCTCCTAACCGGGATTCCTCCGGAGGATCCTTGAATGGTACGCCTGCTGTTGCTGCCACTGCTGTTGTTGCTGCTGGGAGTTGATCGTCATCCCAGAGGGGAAGTCGGAAGACCACTTGTACTACTTCAACTAAGCAACTGACTGTCCATCAGCCCTTTGTGAGGAAGATGAAATATGACAGCAGTCATCCTTTTGCAAAGCGGATAACTGAGCCCTTGACAGTTATGTTGGTATTAGACGTGCGTCCGGTATCCGTCATTAATTCAGTGGGACTTTGAGAGTTGTTTGAGGTACTGTTTCCCCGTTATCAAATCCCATCTAGGTTCCACTTCACTAGGCAGGCGATACTAAGAATGTACAGAGACGACAGAAAAAGTGTCCTCTGCATCCTAAAAAATGCAGTTGTACCCACTGTCCACTTACCCACGGACATATGGACAAGTGAAACAGGGCAGACTAAGGACTATATGACGGCGACAGCCCACTGGGTAGATGTATGGCCTCCCGCCGCAACAACAGCAGCGGCACCAGTAGCAGCATCTCGCGAACGCCAATTTGTTCCTAGGCAGGCTATGCTATGTATCACCGCTTTCCGTAAGAGGCACACCACTGACAACCTCTTACGGAAACTGAGGGACATCATTGCACAATGGCTTACCCCAATTAGACTCTCCTGGGGATTTGTGATATCGGACAACGCAACCAATATTGTGCAATACATCTGGGCAAATTCCAGCATGTCCCATTGTGTTGCATACAATTAATTTGGTGGTGCCGAATTTTTTAAAAAATTACAGCGGCATACAGGAGATGCTGTCGGTGGCCTTACAGAACTTACCTACTGTATCCCCACCCATAGTCGGGGTATATTTTAGATAGCCTAATGAGACACGCCTGCAGCATTGCCAATGATTCATGTATAACCTGTGTGCAAACAGTATCTCTATTGAATGTAAAGTACAGTAACAGTATAGTATACATTATTACCAGAGCCATACCTGACCAACATGATGCCCTAGGCTAGATTTTGGCTGATGCCCCCTTGCACAGATGCTAGTTCCGCCCATAACCCTGCACCCCTTTCCCAGCACCATCACCCATTTTGGCGCTCCTACCCCCTATATTTTAAATAGGAACAGTGTGCACATTTAGTGCCAGCCCAAAACAGTGGATGTTCTTGCTGGGAAGGGGCATGGCAACACAATAATTCCCCCAGTTGAAATGACACAACACAGTACTGCAACTTTATTCACATTATATCATGCAATAGTGTCTCTTATTCTCGTTACATCATATGATAGTACCACATTAATCCTCACAGTATTGCCCCTTATTCACATTACACCCCACCACATTGATCTTTATTTACATTAGACCATACAGTAGTGCCCTTTTTTTATGTTACGCCAGAAAATATTGTAGTACACCTTATACACATAATGCCGCACATTAGTAATGCATTTCATATTTCATTTCATAGAGCCGCATGTCACACACAGAATATAGGCATGTACTGTAGCATCTCATTTTATTCAGCAGAAGTTGATTATTCCCCGTTTGGCTAGTTTGCCGGCTCTGTATATTACAATAGAAAAAAAATCATAGTGTCAGTGAAAAAAACACCTCATGACAGATACTGTACACAAGCTCATGTCTAAATGTACAGTAAGCAGTGATCCCTTGCCATTGGCTTTATATTAAGCCTTAATGGCTAGGGGACTTGGCCGCTGACTTACTGTACTATACCACATCCCTGACTTTAATAAACCACACTGTTGATTAGACTCCTTGTTTTGGGTCTGTATACAGCATTTATTATTTGATCATTCTACGGGCCCTCATTGCCTCTGTGTACTTATTTAGCTAGGGGATTGTGACGCTACTTCCGCATTGCCCCGTAGCCTGCAAAACTTATGCCATCTCTCACTCCATATCCGAGCGCTGCCTGCCACGTGGTGGGGGTTCACGGTCGGCGGCCATTTTGTCAGTTTGCTATGCAATCAAGCCCGGTGTAACGTAATGTGCATAGACCTTGCTTATCCCTATTGCCCCTGTGTATTTTAGCTAGGGGATTGTGACGCTCCTTCAGCATTGCCCCGTAGCCTGCAAAACGTATGCCATCTCTCACTTCATATCCGAGTGCTGCCTGCCACATGGTGGGGGTTCACGGTCGGCGGCCATTTTGTCAGTTTACTATGTAATCGAGCCCGGTGTAACGTAATGTGCATAGACCTCACTTATCCCTATTGCCCCTGTGTATTTTAGCTAGGGGATTGTGACGCTCCTTCAGCATTGCCGCGTAGCCTGCAAAACTTATGCCATCTCTCACTCCATATCCGAGCGCTGCCTGCCACGTGGTGGGGGTTCATGGTCGGTGGCCATTTTGTCAGTTTGCTATGCAATCGAGCCCGGTGTAACTTAAGATGCATAGACCTCACTTATCCCTATCGCCCCTGTGTATGTTAGCTAGGGGATTCTGACGCTCCTTCAGCACTGCCCCGTTGCCCGCAAAACCTATGCCGTCACTCGCTCCATAGCTGAGGGCCTCCATGGGGCAAGGAGTCACAGGCGGTAGACATTTCAATTGAGTCTGCCCTGCTACAGAATTGTATGTGTACCGTATGGTGCATAGAACCTTAACAGTACATCCGCTCCTGCAGCTTTGCCCTGGTTTATGTGAATAAAAAATAATAATAAAGTGTCTGGAAAAAACTAACATGCATTCGTACTATAGGAATCGAACCCGGGACTCTGAATATGGGATGCGAAATACTTCACCACTTCGCCGCAGACAGATGAATAAATCCATTGGTTTTGATTATGCCATAATGGCTACCTGATTAGGATGCTAACATACTGTACAATGTTCCTAATATCATTAGGCAATAATGAACCTCTAACACGTCCATTTGCATCAGTGTACACTATTGGTTTTATGTTGCTTTGTCTGCGGGACTTGGACGCTTACATATTCCTAAAGTACTGCAAATGGACCATATATGCTGTACTATTTGCGTCTGTACTGTATATACTGTATTAAATAATGCAGTGTAATGAGATGCTGTACATACTGTATGCAGCATAACGAGACACACTGGTAAAGTAGTCTTTACTATACATTTCAGTATTGTATTTTACGGGAGACCACACGCATGCGCAGTGGTGATTGTAAAAAGCGACATCTGGTGGATGATCGCAGGTATTACACGTAAAGGTAACGCCAAATGCTCTGTCTGCCTCCGTGCGATTAGATACGCCTCTCTGTGACTAGGCGCGCCTCCCTACGCCCCGGTACACTGCGTTTGCTCGATCGGGACAAACGCCTCAGCCATTCAAGATAAAGGTGGCTACATTTGTACAATTAATTTGGTGGTGCAGAATTTTTTTAAAAATGACAGGGGCGTGCAGCACATGCTGTCAGTGGCCCGAAAAATTGCGGGACACTTTAGGCATTCAGCCACCATGTTCCGAACACTGGAGCACCATCAAACACTCCTGAACCTGCCCTGCCATCACCTGAAGCAAGAGGTGGTAACAAGGTGGAATTCAACACTCTCTATGCTTCAGAGGATGGAGGAGTAGCAAAAAGGCTATTCAAGCCTACACATCCACCTACAATATAGGCAAAGGAGGGGAAATGCACCGGACTCAAGCGCAGTGGAGAATGATTTCCATCTTGCGCAAGGTTCTCCAACCCTTCGAACTTTCCACACATGAAGTCAGTTCAGACACTGCCAGCTTGAGTCAGGTCATTCCCCTCATCAGGCTTTTGCAGAAGCAGCTGGAGAAATGGAAGGAGGAGCTAAGATGGAGCAATTCCGCACAGTATGTTGGACTTGTGGATGGAACCCTTCATTTCAAGGGTGATCAATCTGTTGAAATCAGAGTACTACATTTTGGCCACTGTGCTCGATCCTAGGTATAAAGCCTACATTGTATCTCTCTTTCTGGCAGACACAAGTCTGCAGAGGTTCAAAGACCCGCTGGTGAGAAAATTGTCAACTCAAGTGGAACGTGACCTGTCAACAGCTCCTCCTTCATTTTCTCCCGCAAATGGGGCTGCGAGGAAAAGAATACGATTTCCTAGCCCACCCGCTGGCAGTGATGCAGGGCAATCAGGAGTGAATGCTGACATCTGGTCCGGACTGAAGGACCTGCCAATGATTACTGACATGTCTACTGTCACTGCATATGATTCTATCACCATTGAAAGAACGGTGGAGGATTATATCAGTGACAGCATCCAAGTAGGCATGTCAGACAGTCCGTATGTATAGTGGCAGGAAAAATAGGCAATTTGGATGCCCTTGCAAAAACTGACTTTATTTTATTTTACCTAAGATGCCACCCCTCCATTGTGTACTTCGAAAGAGTGTTCAGTGCAGCCGGTAACCTTGTCAGCGATCAGCGTAGGAGGTCACTTCCACAAAATGTGGAGAAGATGATGTTCATCAAAATGAATTATAAATTCCTCCGGAAAGACCTTTACCAGCAATTGCCTCCAGAAAGTATTAATACTCTGTGAGGAGGAGGGTGTACACACTGAAAGGGGTGAAGAATCGGAGGATAAGGATGAGGTGGACATCTTGCCTCTGTAGAGCCAGTTTGTGCAAGGAGAGATTGATTGCTTCTTTTTTGGTGGGGGCCCAAACAAACCAGTCATTTCCCTCTGTACATTTCAGCAACAGTCATGTGGCAGACCCTGTCGCTGAAATGATTGGTTTGTTAAAGTGTGCATGTCCTGTTTATACAACATGAGGATGGGCGGGATAGTCCAAGGACAATTCAATCTTGCACCTCTTTTTCTTCTTTGCATCATGTGCTGTTTAGGGCGTAGTTTTTTTTAAGTGCCATCCTGTCTGCCACTGCAGTGCCACTCCTAGATGGGCCAGGTGTTTGTGCCAAACACTTGTGTCGCTTATCTTAGTCATACAGCTACCTCATTGCACCTCTTTTTCTTCTTTGCCAAGCTTTACAATTTTTTGAAGAGGTCTTTCCAACTTGAATTCTGAGAATTTTTGCTTTCATTGTTCATGTTTCCTGAATGGAAAATCTTGTGAACTTCACAGGTATAATTCATTCTGTCCAAAGGATTGTTAGTCGATCTACTACAATATGCAGAGTTCTTTACTGACCAATATTAATGGATGCTGGCTAGTCTGTAATAAATAATCAGGGTAAAGTAAAACAAACAATATATAATCTGTGATTATGTTTTTATTTTATTTTTTTAATCAAATTACCTTAGCCCCTTTATTATATTTGTTCTTAACCCTTTGCTTGCTGTAAACCACTTTGACAAAGTCATCTTGAATGTTGCTATTAACATATAAATTCCATAATTATCTTGATTTTTACTATTATCATGATAGGTGCAGGGACGTATGGTGAGTTAAATAGCTGTGGAGGCACTGGCTAGAACCAGAGCCAGATTTACACACAATATATGAGCCAAATGGTTCTTGTGGACATTACACCTGCTTTCCTCACTCGTCTCTCTGCTATCTCTTCTTGGCTGTCCCAGCGCTTTCTTAAACTTAACATATGTAAGACTGAGCTGATCATCTTCCCACCCTCCCGCACAACCTCCCCTCCCACAATTTAATTATCTATAGATGTTACTACTATCTCCTCTAGACCCCAATGGCGCTGTCTTGGAGTTTCCAGGATTAGACCCTTTCTCACCCAGGATGCCACCAAGACCATTATCCACTCACTGATCACTTCCAGTCTGGACGACTGTAATTTCCTCCTGACTGGCATCCCTAACACATACCTCTCTCCACTCCAATTATCCTCATTGCTGCTACCTGGATCATCTTCCTCACCAAATGCTTTACATCCACATCCCCTCTCTTTCAAGCCCTTCACTGGCTCCCCTTCAAAATCCAATTCAAGCTTCTCACATTCAATTACAAAGCCCTCACCCACTGCTCTCCCAGTTACATCTCTGACCTTATCTCCCTTTACACTCCCGCCCGTCCTCTTCGCTCTGCTTATGCACGCCGACTCTCCTGCCTACTGATTACCTCCTCCCACTCCTACCTCCAGACTCTCCACCTCTCTACAAAACTTCAAATGAGCTCTCAAGACCCACTTCTTCTCCAAACCCAGCCAAATCTCATCCTAACCCTCTGTGGCCCTCGTTCTCTTTTTACCCCATCTGTGTCACCCCTGTCTGTGTGCCCCTCTCCTGTAAAATGTAAGCTTTCATGAGCAGGACCCTCTTCCCTCATGTGCCTTTGCGTCTCTTACTTAACCGATCTTCTTTTCAGTACTTCCTTTGATAGCACCAAATCCCTCGGTTTTCTGTCACCCTGATACTTATTTCAGTGATGCCTACTGATGCAGCTGTGTTTATATACCCTGTACATGTCCTATATTGTATTGAATTGTAAGTCACTGTCTTCATGTTTTGCTTATTTTTTTACTCTGAAACTGGGCGTTGCGGATCCCATGTGGCGCCATATAAATAAAGGATAATAATAATATTATTCTGCTTGAAATTTGCTGAGTTTTGGTCAGAGATGTGCGGAAAAGGAAGGTGCCTCACCTGCCATAGACTTTTTATTCCAGAGTTTTGACTATAAAAATGATTAGAATAATACAGAGAAGCTATTTCTGATATAGTCCTTATACTTTTCTTATACTTTATTTAATCAAAACTCTGGTGTATATATTAGTATGACAGGAAAGGCTCTGCCTCACCTGTGTTACCCAACCATATGTCACTGGACAGGTGTAATACAGTGGTTTAAGGATCCCTATCCATTTATACTGCAGCCACTGGGGAGCCAAAGTTACCACTAGAGGTCCCAATCTTTCTAATTAAGCTAGTCACTATACATGGGCTTAGAAAGAACCATAGAAATCTCTGCAACAGGCCTGGTAGCCCCTGGCAAAGCGTACTTGGCCTTTAATTAAGTATTTTAACAACATATTCATTTATACCTTATTACAGTTGAAAAAAACCCGGGCTGTCATGTGCTGGCTGTTTATATTTCGAGTTGACTCTCTGCAGTTTTCTAATTCTTTCTATTTCCTTTATTACTCAACTCAGCATCCGTGATTGAAATGATGGTAACTGTCAATCACTTGCAGTCTTCCGTTACTCAGCCACATGTGTTTTCTTGAAGTGGCTGAAAGCTCACACTACATATGCTGCTGATTTATTCATTTAAGTCTGGCAGCGAACCTTCATTTTATTCACAACATGAAATTTTGCACCTCTGCAAATTTGCCTGTTCCACTATAAAATTAAAAATGTATAACGTATTTTGCCTCAACTTTCGTCACACTAGCTACATATCAATGATGTCATTTACATAAAATGAAACAGACCATGCATTTCCTATGTAGTGCTTTTCATGGGGGCCATGTTTTTTCAGATACTGAATTTAAAAACCCTCTGATGAAATGGCCATTAATAATTAGCTAAGAAACGTGTCAGCAATTGATTCAGGTGTTTGATTCTTGAAGGATGTTACACTGTACGGACACTTGGAGTTAGCATATTGCAGTTTCTGCTGGACACGCTTTACCTACTGGCTATACTTAATGTATTGCTGCACCTACCAGTTATGCAGTTTTACCTCAGTACAAGTCAGTGCTATTGCCACTTATATCAGTTCAGCTGTTATATATGTTGACATGTAGTAACATGGCAAAATGCTACAAGCTGTCTCTTAAATGAGTGTTACTGTGCATGACTCATCAGCCACAATAACATCACATGTCTGTGTTATTGTGTATAACTCATTAGCCACAATAGCATCACATGTCTAAGTCACTAGACATAAAGGTCAGGCTGAATAGACTGCAGGTGCACGTTGTTTACTTGGATTTATTAAATGGTCTGTACATTCCCAAACATGTCACTGTGTTATTGAAGCATCACAGTGCTGTACTGCTGTACATTACTTTGCCCACAAGAGATTGATACCTTATCATATTGACTGCTGTTTATTTTCTATCCCCTGTATCCTGTTATCTTCAATACAACGTACTCTGGTTTTGATTCAACATGTGGACTAACCTCATTGCTCACATTCTCTATGCACCTATCAATTTTTAGGAATATGCCAATAATATAATATATACAAAAATTCATGTATTGCTGCTCTTCCTGGTCACACTGTATCTGCCAGCACACAGCATCTAAGCCAACTTCCAAAGGGGGCCTCCTTACTGGCTCAGGATTTTACCTGCCAGTTTTCCCAGAGCAGTGGCGCTGTTCATCAGTACACATTGAGCTGGATAATGCCTTCTCCTTTCCCAGCATACTAGGTGAGTTTTTTACACACTTGTGACAATGTTAAAGGTCAGCTCTCCAGCAGCGGTGGACCTGTCATAGTAACATTTCACTAACTCACAACCGACTGAAAGGAATCTGAAAATTCGCTTTGTCAGACTACATGTTCTCCCTTTGGATGTTGATTTAACAGTATTTTCTATACCCACAATAACTATTTAACTCCTGCATATTTAATCCATTTACTATCACTAGCTGACCACTTATATTTCAGTGAGGCCTAATATTGTACAGTTGTGCTTACTGTATATAAGTTTATTTTTAACTTTTTAACTGAATATATATTTTTTAGACTTTACTAATTTTTACACACCTTTGTTGTTCCATTAGCAGACTCTTTCTGCCATTTTTGTTATAAATTTGTGTAATGATTCATGTTCGTTTATTAAGAATTAGTGGTTTCAAAATAAGATGTTAAGCTGGCTACACACTATACAATAATTGGACTGTCAGCCAAATATTGTGTGATCAGTATGATTATCATGTAGTGTGTAAGTATGAAGGATTTGGAGAAATGCTGATTAAATTATTCAGAAGCTCTCAGGTCCATTTATCCATCGTCTAGAATTCCTGACCTATGTCAGCCACGGGAGGTGGTTGATAGATAAACAGTCAAAAGGTCGACATCATAAAGTCAACAGGGTCAAAAGGTCGACAATCAAAGGTCATCAGTCAAAATCTTGATGCGATCTAAAGGTCTAAAGGTCAAAAGGTTGACAGGGTCAAAAGGTCAACACTTTTTAAAAGTTTTTTTTTAAAGATTTCTACAACTTTTGTAGCATTTACTATCCATGTCACAAACTATTATCTTTAGTAACCTTGTGACTGGTGAAGCGAGCCACCGCACCTGAAGTGTGGCGAGAGAGTGAGCCCGCAAGGGGACATATTTTAACAAATTGGGGTAAAAATGTTTAAAAACACAAAACAATGCCCATTTTTTGTGTGTGTTGACCTTTTGACCCCGACGGCCATTTTGACTGTCAAACTTTTGACCATGTCGACCTTTTGACTGTCGACCTTTTGACCCTGTCGACCTTTTGACTGGTGACCTTTTACAGTTGACATGATAATTTAAATCAATGTGCTTACAAACACATGTTTGTTGGTCTTGATATTAATGTGTAGTCTGGCTGAATAAGCCTTGGCTGATTCAGTCTGGGATGAAGTTATAAAAGGATGAATGTTTCTAAGGATGTTGTCTGTGACTTATCCTGGACTTAAACTGGACAAAAACTGAAACTAAACAACAAACAAATGCAAAAAAAACTTCAAAAGCCAACAATACTAAGACTGCGTCCCAACTACAAATGTATGTTCACTTCTAATATTCGCCAATCCTCACTGACTCATGAAACTATACAATCACTTTCTGCAAAAAAAACACCTGTAATGCAATGTTTACTCAGATCCTGCAAATACATGGAAAACAAATTTTTAACTGAGACACATGGTTAATGAATGAACACTGGCTAGCTGTTTGCAAACTCTGTGCAATTTTCCATCTTACATCCGCAAAACATTTGCCTTACTTGTATCCTGTATAATTTAACCACATTTTAAATAATTGCAAATCATCTTTATTTCTGCAATTCAACTGTTCTCTCATTCAGCCACCACTCCTCCTATTCTCATTTTACTACCAGTATTTACCCCATCCACACTATGGCCAGGCTGGCAACATCCCCCACTACTCCTAGCCTTCCTAATTCTTTATTTTGCCCCCTGGAACCACCTCTATCCTTCTCTCCCAGTCTCCTACATCTCATCCTCTCTCCTCTCACCTGTCTCCCATCTTCCCTTCTGCCTTCCTTCCCCTCCTCTTCCATTTCCCCATTGCAATTCATTTCTGCCCCGTCACATGCACTCTACCCCACAACTCAACCCTGCTCTCTCACTCCTCTGCCTGTCACCTCACCTATCCTCCACCACTATCATACTGCACACCCTCCATGCCTCACTGCTGCAGTCTCTCTTCCTAGCCAAGGACCCAGCACCAACACTACACCCTCTATATCCTTTTCTTCCAAATTAATCTTACCTAAATGCTACAGCAACCCTGATAATCTTATTCACATCTCTCCCACAAACTCCTACCCCCTATCCTGTGTCCTCTGGAATGCTAGATCTGTTTGCAACAAACTGGCACCCACTCATGACCTTTTCATTTCTAACTCCCTGCATCTCCTAGCCATTACTGAAACCTGGACTACCCACACTGACACTACTTCTCCTGCTGCTCTCCCTGCTGGGGGCCTCACATTCTCACACACACCCTGACCCAAGGGTCGCCATGGTGGTAGTGTTGTGGTCCTTTTACCGTCTAGCTACACGTACCAATTCATACCTCCAGAAACATTCCTTACTTTCTCTACATTTGAGGTCCATGCTATACGCCTCTACCAACCTACTAATCTTCAAGTTGCTGTCATTCACTGCATTTCCTCCAAATTCCTCGACAATGTGTAGTCTGTCTGAATAAGCCTTGGCTGATTCAGTCTGGGATGAAGTCTTCCAACCCCCGGTGCCTCTTTGCCACTGTCAACTCCCTCCTCTGAACACCACCACCTCCTCTCCCATCCTCAGTGTCTGCTCTTGACTTTGCCACTTATTTTACAACCAAGATTGACTCCATACGTCAGGACATCACATCCCACCAGACTAGCAACCATCCACCACCCATCCCTTACCATCCCTCCAAATCCCTCTCACCAACTCTGACATTTTTCTCCCATGTTTCTGGTGTGGAAGTCATGGCCCTCATCCGTTCTCCCCCCCCCCCCCCGCACACACACACCTTCCCACTTGACCCTATCCCCTCCAACCTCCTCCGCTACCTCTCTCCTTCTGCCTGTTCCCATCTTGCCCACCTTTTCAATCTCTCCCTCTCATCAGGCACTGTCCCCTCTGCCTTCAAGCATGCTCTTTTCTCCCCTATTCTTAAAAAACGTACCCTTGATCCAAACACCCTCTCCAACTACCGACCCATCTCTGTCCTCCCTTTTGCCTCTAAACTCCTTGAGCGTATTGTCTATAACCGCCTCACTGCCTTTCTTTCCTCCCACTCACTGCTTGACCCATTCCAGTATGGTTTCAGGTCTCTCCACTCCACTCCACTGAAACTGCCCTCACAAATGTCTGCAATGACCTCCATGCAGCCAAATCTAAGGAGCACTACTCTCTGCTTATTTTTCTTGACCTCTCTGCTGCTTTTGACAATGTGGACCACCGTCTCCTTCTGCAAATCCTTCATTTTCTTGGTCTGCATGATACTGCCCTCTCCTGGCTGTCCTCATACCACTGAACGTTCCTTCTCTGTCTCCTCACATGACACTACCTCCTCTCCACTTGGGTGAGGAGCCAGATTTACACAAAATATAGGAGCCAAATGGTTCTTGTGGGCATTACACACAGGTACATTACACCTGCTCTCCTCACTCGTGTATCCAACTGTCTCTCTGCTATTTCTTCTTGGTTGTCCCAGTGCTTTCTTAAACTCAACATGTCCAAGACTGAACTGATCATCCACCCTCCAAACAACCTCACCTTCAACAATCTCGTTATCTATTGATGGCATGACTGTCTCCTCTAGCCCCCATGTACGCTGTCTTGGCATAATCATTGACTCCTCCCTATTCTTCAATCCACGCATTCAGCCCCTCTCACAAACCTGTGATTTTCCTCTCACAAATAGTTCCAGGATTAGACCCTTTCTCATCCAGGATACCAATAAGACCATTATCCACTCACTGACCACTTTACGACTGGACTACTGCAATCTCCTCCTAACCGGCATCTCTGACAATTACCTTTCTACACTCCAATCTATCCTCAATGCTGCAGCCCGGCTCATATTTCTCAACAAATGCACTATGTCCACCTCCCCTCTCCTACAAGCCCTTATCTGGCTTCCCATCCCTTTCAGAATCCAATTCAAACTTCTCATACTCACTTACAAAGCCCTCACCCACTCCTCTCCCATTTCCATCTCTGACCTTATCGCCCTTTACACTCCCACCCGTCCTCTTCGCTCTGCTAATGCATGCCGACTCTCCTGTCTTTTGATTACTTCCTCTCACTCCTACTGTATCTCCTAGATTTTTCGCACATGCTGCTCCCTTACTCTTGAATTTTCTACCTCTCCCCCTCAGACTCTCCACCTCTCCACAGAACTTCAAACGGGCTCTTAAGACTCACTTATTTACCAAACCCAGCCAAATCTCATCCTAACCCTCTGTTCCACGCTCAGTCTACCCCATCTGTGTCACCCCTGTCTGCTTGCCCCTCCCCTTTAGAATGTAAGCTCTCACGAGCAGGGCCCTCTTCCCTCATGTGCTTATCCTTTTCTTACTTTAATATTCCTCAACTGGCCCAAATCCTGCAGTTTTCAGCCACCCTGATGCTTATCTCAATGTCATCTGCTGATGTAGTTATGTTTAGTTACCCTGTACTTGACCTATATTGTCTTCAGCTGTAAGTCACTGTTTTCCTGTTTTGAGTATTTGCTTATGTACTCTGTAATTGGGCGCTGCGGAACCCTTGTTGCACCATATAAATAAAGGATAATAAATACTAATGATGACTGTCTAACTTTTTAATGTCTATTTTCTGTATCACACCCGTCGGCCATGATGTATCAATATCATGTAGTGTTTGGGAATTTCTGATAATCTGACCATTTCCCCTTATATTTTTTGTTTAATGTCATCATCCTTGTGGGCCTAGATATGCAAATTCACTGTGGTGAAAGAACAATGCATCAGAAATCAGAAAAATCAGTAAAAAAATGTTTAGTTTTAGCACGAATATCAGGAGCTTTCACTGGTAGTAAAATCGTAAGTAGGAAAAGTACTGTACTATGTAACTTTATTCTTTCATTTGCACTACTTCCACTTTTTATTAATTTACAGGGGCAACTGTAGTCAATACAAAGATGGGCATGTTATCTATAGAATATAATTGCCACTTTAAATCCAATAAATGAAAATGCTCAAGACATGATGGCTATGAATAGCGCTGCATTGTTAATTTAGACAAATGTGTTGTTATTTTTACAGGAGATATATATATTGTATGCTTAAAATGCATAAGGAAATTCAATATAGGACCTAAATAGAGAAACTAATAGCAAAGCAAAATGAGGAGTTACTTTACAGCTTGGCAAAACCATGTTGCTCTGCTGGTAGGGCGGTTGTAAAATGTGCAAAAAATATGGATAAAGGTGGGGTGTGTCCTAACTTCACTCTAAATTGCAATGTAAAAATACAGCTGTACGGCATTTGTGGGGTACATGCAAAAGCAGCCACTTTTACCCTATGTAAAAACTATAAATGAATTTGTGAACCCCTTGCATTGCAGTATGTTTTTTTCCAAATGCAAATTTACTTTGCTCCCAACTCTCAATCAGCCCAAAGTACATTTATTAAAGGAAATGCTGCAAGTGGTAACTAAGAAATTCAATTTAAAGTTTGAATAAATGTATAATTGATACTAGGCAGTGGCACATTTTACCTATGGACTGCAGCCCCCCAGATAAAATCCACCACCTAGCTCATTGTCAGTGAAGCCAGATGCAGACCGTGACTGCACTGGCTTCACTGTGAATGGTCAGTCACAGACATCACAGGCAGTTCCATTGGGAGGTGTATTCTCCCTCTGGAACTTCCAGATCGGGCTGTGATAAGCAAATAGCTGGATTCCTAGAGGAAGCAACTCCCTGCCTTTGGCACTACTCAATCCAATCCAGCTTGTGTGGGCTGCAGACGATGCAGTCCATAGAAGCCAAGGGTTTGCTCATGTGCAGTCGCACCATGGTGTCTACACATGCCGGATCCATTGCGCAGGTGCCGGGTTCCGGTGCGGAAGGCTGTCTGTCTCCTCTCCTCTTCCTGGCATGGGGGATGTAGCGACAGCCCTCAAACTGAACATAAGTATGAGCTGCCACCGATACTAGGGCACATCCAACACCATACAGTCATCTCACAAACTACATTTTTTCTATTACATCACACAAAAGGAGAAAAAAAATAACTACCAACATCTTAAACAAAAGTTACACAGTTCAAAGGATAACATGTCTCGGCACATTGGCATTAATATCATGATACCATTGTCAGCCCTAGTGTTTGAGATCCAATTATTGTTACTGGACCAAAAATTAATTGCACAAAATGATAACACCTAAGGCTTCTGTGGACTGTCTCTCCTATCTTTCTATATTCCAAAATAAACCTTAGCAGATGGATGGGAAAGGTCTTGTGGATAGCTGTTAGATAACTATTGGCCAAACTACTAGCTGCACAATTCTTCCAATGGGTAGGAAATATTTGATGGTACTTTCAGAAATAGACAGACAGATTTTAAACTAGTTTTTAGTGCTACTACTTTTTTTGTAATCTATATAATATTTTCATAAGTTCTATTCCATCTGCAGAATGTATGTGAAGGGCAACCCGGGGCACAAGCCCCAGCGGCTCCCACTGTGAAGGAGATGGGACAGACCTACAGATCTTAGCTGGCCACCAGCGGTAAGTAAGGAAACTGGGTTGTGGGACAGAGTAAGGGGGAGGAAAAGAGTGGGGGCAGTTAGTATGGGGTGGATCTGGGTGGAAATCTGGACAAGGACAGGGAGTGAGCTGTAATCAAAGAAGGAAAGGGTGGAGCAATGGAAAGAGGGGTTGCAGTAGACTGAGATGACCCAGTATATGCTAGTTCCCTTTACTAGTTTACAAACGTATTTCTTCGTTCCATCACCCACCAGTTCTCAGACAGCTTCCTTATCGGATGTTTACATTCTGAAGCCAAGCATTTGCCTCCGTCTTCCGTCATATTTATCCTTTAATTGATAACCATGGACAGCTACACCCATTATGTTCCTTTCATTTTAGCTCTATTGGATGTAATGAGAATCAGTGAAGCATAAACAAACATTTCAAGAGATGCAAGAAAGTAATTTTCTACCAGCGTAGCAAAAGAAAATATATCATTTGTATCTGAATTTGTAATGCTTCAGTCTATTGAAAAACTCATAACAGGCAATTGGGCAGGTCAGAACAGTTACATTGTTAATTTTAACTTGCTTTCTATGCACGTAGAGAATGATTTTCACATAATCAAAGTTTGATATTTCTGGAGAGATCAAAAGAGACTGTGAAGTGGAGAGCAGGTGCAGCAGACATCTTAAAGGATCTCAAAATGCAATTAACCAGCAAATGAGGCTTGGAAAACCTAGTCTTCCTGAACAGATGAGCACAATAAAATCTACTGAGAAATTAGATGGCCAAAGCACTCAGATAACAGCAGTGAGGAATAGGCAGCTGCCCTGTATCTTGACCTTTTGAAATACAGAACAAATCGGATACAGAGAGGGTAGTAGATATAATTATGTAAATATCCTGGCCTCTTAGAAATGATTAAAGAGTTTGCTGATTGTTTTTACGCAGACTCTCTGCTGAGCAGAACACAGCCGCCCTGTCTGTATACTCTTGGAGAGAATTAGTTGCTGAATTGTGCTACCTGCTGGGCAAAATGCTCAGGAAAGTGAATAACAACAAGTGGCAATTGGGATATTTTCACGTGTGAGTGACATATATTATATTCCTAACAAAAGAGTTAGAAGAGGCTTAAACCAAATAGCTTAATCCTAACCCTTCCATAGACACGAGAATTAAAATGTGCCAGACTGCTTATAGGGATAGCAGATTAGCCAGACTATATATATATATATATATATATATATATATATATATATGTATATATATATATATATATAAGATAGATCGATAGATAGATAGATAGATAGATAGATAGATAGATAGATAGATAAAGATATAATTGGAGAAGGTCCCGTCTCCTCAAAGCGTGCACTCGTGGCTCCCAGTGCAAGGGAAATGGGGCAGACTTCATGCATGAGGACTAACTGCTGGGGAAAGTATGGGAGGGGGCTCGGAACGAGTCACGGGGATGCATGGGGGGTTGGGAAGTCACAGAGAAGAGAGGGCCTGGGTATCAGCGGTGACGGGGTAGGGCCAGCCACAGCAGGGGTGAGGATGAACAGGGGGCAGAGATTGAGATAACATATGCTGGGTCCGTTATACTAGTATATACTCATATATATATATGTTGAGTAAACACAGATAGGGTATTGTGGGCGACCTTTGGTGTCGTGAATTATATAAATACACTAAAATAGTATATATAAAAAAATAACAATTATTTATTAAAATAAGAGACAGCAAAGTTAATATGCCAAAACAAGAGACAATGAAACAAAGCAAATCAGAATAAAAAGACTGTTTAAAAAAGGGGCGGGGTATTATTTAGAAAATATAGATCAATATATAAATATCATGCACTGTGAACAGAGCTAGTATACTGATCAAAAGACAGTGCTTATCTTTAGAGGTGAGGTGTAGTCAGGATACCCAACGCATTTCATCCAGTGGACTTTATACCCTTGATAAAGTCCGCCGGAAGAAACGCATTGGGGATCCTTACTACACCTTACCTCTAAAGATAAGTACTTTATTTAAATATATTTATATAATCCACGACACCAAAGGTTGCCCACAATACCCTATCTGTATTTACTCAACATTAATTTCTGCAGGTGACTCACCCATCGCCTGCATTTACTTAGGGTTGGAGCTGTCTCCCCTTTTTTTACTTAGGGGAGTGTCAATTCAGATTATTGTGTTAACTGTTGTATGGGACGTACCTATGGCGCCAGGGAAAAAAAATTCTGTGCAATATATATATATATATATATATATATATATATATATACACTCGTATATATCTACCATTCTATTGATCATGTCTTGTGAAAGTTGTAACTTTTCATGACTGTTTCTACCATGTACTGTACTCTACAGCTATCTAGAATGTGTAAGCTACCAGGAGAGATAAGGTAATGATTTAAAATTGTTTAGCACATAGTAGTGCAGCAAAGAATCTGTCGCTAGACTGATGAAGGAAAGTTGTTTACATGGTAAATATACAGTAAAATTAATACAAGAGACAAAGAAATATTTATGGAACAAAACATAGTATAATATCTTGGGAATAAGGATAAAGGATCTGCACTCTACTTAGCAGTTCCTTTAGCATTATTCTCTTGCATAGAAACATTGAATTTGACAGCAGATAAGAACCACTGGGCCCATCTAGTTTGCTCCTATCTTACCTTTTTGTAAACTCAGTAGCACTATTATCAGGGCCGGTTCAAGGGCGCAGAGCGCCCCGGGCAGGAAAGGGGCGTGTCCTAATACAGGGGGCGTGGTGAGTCACGCCCCCTGTACATTGAAAGCGCCGCTTGAATGCTGAGCGGTGCGCGATGACGTCATCGCGCACCGCACAGCAAAAGGTCCTCTCCATGAAGAGAAACTAGACGCTATGCGTCTAGTTCCCTTCGTGGAGAGGACCTTTGCTGTGCGGTGCGCGATGACGTCATCGCGCACCGCTCAGCAGTTACTCTCCACGAAGGGAAACTAGACGCATAGCGTCTAGTTCCCTTCACAGGAGGCGCCGAGGACGGGGACGGCAGCAGGCAGCGGAGGCGGACGGGGGACACAGCGGGCAGCAGTGGCGGATCTTGCCACGGTGCGGCGCCCTCCGGATGGCGCCTGCGCCCTCCGGAAGGCGGCGCCCCGGGCAAAAGTCCTGCTTGCCCGTGGCAAGAACCGCCACTGACTATTATAAAACATAAAGAAGTTTTATATGGAACAGCTGCTGAACTAACCAAAATGTTTGTACAGGTTGAGTCTCCCTTATCCAAAATGCTTGGGACCAGAGGTATTTTGGATATCGGATTTTTCCGTATTTTGGAATAATTGCATACCATAATGAGATATCATGGTGATGGGACCTAAAGCTAAGCACAGGATGCATTTATGTTACATATACACCTTATACACACAGCCTGAAGGTAATTTTAGCCAATATTTTTTATAACTTTGTACATTAAACAAAGTGTGTGTACATTCACACAATTCATTTATGTTTCATATACACCTTATACACAAAGCCTGAAGGTCATTTAATACAATATTTTTAATAACTTTGTGTATTAAACAAAGTTTGTGTACATTGAGCCATCAAAAAACAAAGGTTTCACTATCTCACTCTCACTCAAAAAAGTCTGTATTTCGGAATATTCCGTATTTCGGAATATTTGGATATGGGATACTCAACCTGTATATTGGATATTCATTAGAGATGAGCGGGTTCGGTACCTCGGAATCCGAACCCCCACGAACTTCACCCATTTTACACGGGTCCGAGGCAGCCTCGGATCCTCCCGCCTTGCTCGGTTAAACCGAGCGCGCCCGAACGTCATCATCCCGCTGTCGGATTCTCGCGAGATTCGTATTCTATATAAGGAGCCGCGCGTCGCCGCCATTTTCACTCGTGCATTGGAGATGATAGGGAGAGGACGTGCAGCGTTCTCTCAGTTGTGTTCAATGTGCTGCAAATATCTGTGCTCAGTGTGCTGCAAATATCTGTGCTCAGTGTGCTTGCAAATATCTGTGCTCAGTGTGCTGAAAATATCTACGTTCTCTGCCTGAAAAACGCTCCATATCTGTGCTCAGTGTGCTGCAAATATCTGTGCTCAGTGTGCTTTATTGTGGGGACTGGGGACCACCAGTATTATATAGTAGGAGGACAGTGCAGAGTTTTGCTGACCAGTGACCACCAGTATTATACGTTCTTTGCCTGAAAAACGCTTCATATCTGTGGTGCATTGTAGTATATAGTAGGAGGACAGTGCAGAATTTTGCTGTGACCACTAGTATATATATATATATATATCAGTACGGTACAGTAGTCCACTGCTCTACCTCTGTGTCGTCAAGTATACTATGCATCCATACCTGTGGTGCATTTTAGTTGTGCGCAGTATATATAGTAGGAAGACAGTGCATAATTTTGCTGACCACCAGTATATAATATATAGCAGTACATTACAGTAGTCCACTGCTCTACCTACCGCTGTGTCGTCAAGTATACAATCCATCCATACCTGTGGTGCATTTAAGTTGTGCGCAGTATATATAGTAGGAGGACAGTGCATAATTTTGCTGACCACCAGTATATAATATATAGCAGTACGGTACATTAGTCCACTGCTCTACCTACCTCTGTGTCGTCAAGTAAACTATACATCCATACCTGTGGTGCATTTAAGTTGTGCGCAGTATATATAGTAGGAGGATAGTGCATACTTTTGCTGACCACTAGTATATAATATAAAGCAGTATGGTAAAGTAGTCCACTGCTCTACCTACCTCTGTGTCGTCAAGTATACTATCCATCCATACCTGTGGTGCATTTAAGTTGTGCGCAGTATATATAGTAGGAGGACAGTGCAGAATTTTGCTGTCCACCAGTATATAATATATAGCAGTACGGTAAAGTAGTCCACTGCTCTACTTACCTCTGTGTCATCAAGTATACTATCCATCCATACCTGTGGTGCATTTAAGTTGTGCGCAGTATATATAGTAGGAGGACAGTGCATAATTTTGCTGACCACCGGTATATAATATATAGCAGTACGGTACAGTAGTCCACTGCTCTACCTACCTCTGTGTCGTCAAGTATACTATCCATCCATACCTGTGGAGCATTTTAGTTGTGCGCAGTATATATAGTAGGAGGACAGTGCATAATTTTGCTGACCACCAGTATAAAATATATAGCAGTACGGTACAGTAGTCCACTGCTCTACCTACCTCTGTGTCATCAAGAATACTATCCATCCATACCTGTGGTGCATTTTAGTTGTGCGCAGTATATATAGTAGGAGGACAGTGCATAATTTTGCTGACCACCAGTATAAAATATATAGCAGTACGGTACAGTAGTCCACTGCTCTACCTACCTCTGTGTCGTCAAGTATACTATCCATCCATACCTGTGGAGCATTTTAGTTGTGCGCAGTATATATAGTAGGAGGACAGTGCATAATTTTGCTGACCACCAGTATATAATATATAGCAGTACGGTACAGTAGGCCATTGCTATTGATATATTACTGGCATATAATTCCGCACATGAAAAAATGGAGAACAAAAATGTGGAGGGGTAAAATAGGGAAAGATCAAGATCCACTTCCACCACGTGCTGTAGCTACTGCCACTAGTCATGGCCGAGACGATGAAATGCCATCAACATCGTCTGCCAAGGCCGATGCCCAATGTCATAGTAGAGAGCATGTAAAATCCAAAAAACAAAAGTTCAGTAAAATGACCCAAAAATCTAAGATAAAAGCGTCTGATGAGAAGCGTAAATTTGCCAATATGCCATTTACGACACGGAGTTCATGGCTAGTGGTTCAGATTCACATGAGGAAGGAAGCACTCATCCTCTCGCTAGAAAAATGAAAAGACTTAAGCTGGCAAATGCACAGCAAAGAACTGTGCGTTCTTCTAAATCACAAATCCCCAAGGAGAGTCCAATTGTGTCGGTTGCGATGCCTGACCTTCCCAACACTGGACGGGAAGAGGTGGCGCCTTCCACCATTTGCACGCCCTCTGCAAGTGCTGGAAGGAGCACCCGCAGTCCAGTTCCTGATAGTCAAATTGAAGATATCACTGTTGAAGTACACCAGGATGAGGATGTGGGTGTTGCTGGCGCTGAGGAGGAAATTGACAAGGAGGATTCTGATGGTGAGGTGATTTGTTTAAGTCAGGCACCCGGGGAGACACCTGTTGTCCGTGGGACGAATATGGCCATTGACATGCCTGGTCAAAATACAAAAAATATCACCTCTTCGGTGTGGAATTATTTTAACACAAATGCGGACAACAGGTGTCAAGCCGTGTGTTGCCTTTGTCAGGCTGTAATAAGTAGGGGTAAGGACGTTAACCACCTAGGAACATCCTCCCTTATACGTCACCTGGAGCGCATTCATCAGAAGTCAATGACATCTTCAAAAACTTTGGGTGACAGCGGAAGCAGTCCACTGACAACTAAATCCACACCACCAACTCCCTCAGTGTCAATTTCCTCCTTAGACATGAAAGCCAATAGTCCCGCAGGCCATGTCACTGGCAAGTCTGACAAGACCTCTCCTGCCTGGTATTCCTCCGAGGCATCCTTGAGTGTAACGCCTACTGCTGCTGGCACTGCTGTTGTTGCAGCTGGGAGTCGATCGTCATCCCAGAGGGGAAGTCGGAAGACCACTTGTACTACTTCCAGTAAGCAATTGACTGTCCAACAGTCCTTTGCGAGGAAGATGAAATATCACAGCAGTCATCCTGCTGCAAAGCGGATAACTCAGGCCTTGGCAGCCTGGGCGGTGTTAAACGTGTTTCCGGTATCCACCGATAATTCACAGGGAACTAGAGTATTGCTTGAGGTACAGTGTCCCCGGTATCAAATACCATCTAGGTTCCACTTCTTTAGGCAGGCGATACCGAGAATGTACACAGACGTCAGAAAAAGAGTCACCAGTGTCATAAAAAATGCAGTTGTACCCAATGTCCACTTAACCACGGACATGTGGACAAGTGGACCAGGGCAGACTCAGGACTATATGACTGTGACAGCCCACTGGGTAGATGTATTGCCTCCTGCAGCAAGAACAGCAGCGGCGGCACCAGTAGCAGCATCTCGCAAATGCCAACTCGTTCCTAGGCAGGCTACGCTTTGTATCACCGCTTTTCAGAAGAGGCACACAGCTGACAACCTCTTACGGAAACTGAGGAACATCATCGCAGAATGGCTTACCCCAATTAGACTCTCCTGGGGATTTGTGACATCGGACAACGCCACCAATATTGTGCGTGCATTACATGTGGGCAAATTCCAGCACGTCCCATGTTTTGCACATACATTGAATTTGGTGGTGCAGAATTATTTAAAAAACGGCAGGGGCGTGCAAAAGATGCTGTCGGTGGCCCGAAGAATTGCGGGCCACTTTCGGCATTCAGCCACCACGTGCCGAAGACTGGAACACCAGCAAACACTCCTGAACCTGCCCAGCCATCATCTGAAGCAAGAGGTGGTAACGAGGTGGAATTCAACCCTCTATATGCTTCAGAGGATGGAGGAGCAGCAAAAGGCCATTCAAGCCTTTACAGCTACCTACGATATAGGCAAAGGAGGGGGTATGCACCTGACTCAAGCGCAGTGGAGAATGATTTCAACGTTGTGCAAGGTTCTGCAACCCTTTGAACTTGCCACACGTGAAGTCAGTTCAGACACTGCCAGCCTGAGTCAGGTCATTCCCCTCATCAGGCTTTTGCAGAAGAAGCTGGAGGGATTGAAGGAGGAGCTAAAACAGAGCGATTTCGCTTGGCATGTGGGACTTGTGGATGGAGTCCTTAATTCGCTTAACCAGGATTCATGGGTGGTCAATCTGTTGAAATCAGAGCACTACATTTTGGCCACCGTGCTCGATTCTAGGTTTAAAGCCTACGTTGGATCTCTCTTTCCGGCAGACACAAGTCTGCAGAGGTTCAAAGACCTGCTGGTGAGACACTTGTCAAGTCAAACGGTACGTGACCCGTCAACAGCTCCTCCTTCACATTCTCCCGCAACTGGGGCTGCGAGGAAAAGGCTAAGAATTCCGAGCCCTTCCGCTGGCGGTGATGCAGGGCTGTCTGGAGCGAGTGCTGACATCTGGTCCGGACTGAAGGACCTGCCAACGATTACTGACATGTCGTCTACTGTCACTGCATATGATTCTGTCACCATTGAAAGAATGGTGGAGCATTATATGAGTGACCGCATCCAAGTAGGCACGTCAGACAGTCCGTACGTATACTGGCAGGAAAAAGAGGCAATTTGAAGGCCCTTGCAGAAACTGGCTTTATTCTACCTAAGTTGCCCCCCCTCCAGTGTGTACTCCGAAAGAGTGTTTAGTGCAGCCGCTCACTTGTCAGCAATCGGTGTACGAGGTTACTTCCTTAAAATGTGGAGAAGATGATGTTCATCAATATGAATTATAATCAATTCCTCCGTGGAGACATTCACCAGCAATTGCCCCCAGAAAGTACACAGGGACCTGAGATGGTGGATTCCAGTGGGGACGAATTAATAATCTGTGAGGAGGGGAATGTACACAGTGAAAGGGGTGAGGAATCGGATGATGAGGAGGAGGTGGACATCTTGCCTCTGTAGAGCCAGTTTGTACAAGGAGAGATTGATTGCTTCTTTTTTGGTGGGGGCCCAAACCAACCAGTCATTTCAGTCACAGTCGTGTGGCAGACCCTGTCGCTGAAATGATGGGTTTGTTAAAGTGTGCATGTCCTGTTTATACAACATAAGGGTGGATGGGAGGGCCCAAGGACAATTCCATCTTGCACCTCTTTTTTCTTTAATTTTTCATTGCATCATGTGCTGTTTGGGGACTATTTTTTAAATCTGCCATCATGTCTGACACTGCAGTGCCACTCCTAGATGGGCCAGGTGTTTGTGTCGGCCACTTGGGTCGCTTAGCTTAGCCATCCAGCGACCTTGGTGCACCTCTTTTTTTCTTTGCATCATGTGCTGTTTGGGGACTATTTTTTGAAGTGCCATCCTGTCTGACACTGCAGTGCCACTCCTAGATGGGCCAGGTGTTTGTGTCGGCCACTTGGGTCGCTTAGCTTAGTCATCCAACGACCTCGGTGCAAATTTTAGGACTAAAAATAATATTGTGAGGTGTGAGGTGTTCAGAATAGACTGGAAATGAGTGGAAATTATGGTTATTGAGGTTAATAATACTGTGGGATCAAAATGACCCCCAAATTCTATGATTTAAGCTGTTTTTGAGGGTTTTTTTTTAAAAAAACACCCAAATCCAAAACATACCCGAATCTGACAAAAAAATTTCAGGGAGGTTTTGCCAAAACGTGTCCGAATCCAAAACACGGCCGCAGAACCGAATCCAAAACCAAAACACAAAACCCGAAAAATGTCCGGTGCACATCACTAATATTCATATAACCTCTATATGAGCATTGGGACAAAAATATTTTTCTTTTGTTGGTATAATAACTCATCTAAAGTAGTGTTGATGCAGAGCTGGATGTAAAATGATCATACTGTATATTATTCAAATGAAATGTGATTAGAAAATTCAAATATACTGTATGTGCAGATCTGTATTCATATTGTCAGCATACATGCCTGGTTTAATACAAGTCATCATCATCTTCAGCTCTATTAATAAATGTAGATACCATCCAAAATCATTTGATTCTGCATGTGCATGTCCTGTTTTGTTTATACAACATAAGGGTGGGTGGGAGGGCCCAAGGATAATTCCATCTTGCACCTCTTTTTTCTTTTCTTTTTCTTTGCATCATGTGCTGATTGGGGAGGGTTTTTTGGAAGGGACATCCTGCGTGACACTGCAGTGCCACTCCTAGATGGGCCCGGTGTTTGTGTCGGCCACTAGGGTCGCTAATCTTACTCACACAGCTACCTCATTGCGCCTCTTTTTTTCTTTGCGTCATGTGCTGTTTGGGGAGGGTTTTTTGGAAGGGACTTCCTACGTGACACTGCAGTGCCACTCCTAGATGGGCCCGGTGTTTGTGTCGGCCACTAGGGTCGCTAATCTTACTCACACAGTCAGCTACCTCATTGCGCCTCTTTTTTTCTTTGCGTCATGTGCTGTTTGGGGAGGGTTTTTTGGAAGGGCCATCCTGCGTGACACTGCAGTGCCACTCCTAGATGGGCCCGGTGTTTGTGTCGGCCACTAGGGTCGCTAATCTTACTCACACAGCTACCTCATTGCGCCTCTTTTTTTCTTTGCGTCATGTGCTGTTTGGGGAGGGTTTTTTGGAAGGGACATCCTGCGTGACACTGCAGTGCCACTCCTAGATGGGACCGGTGTTTGTGTCGGCCACTAGGGTCGCTTATCTTTCTCACACAGCTACCTCATTGCGCCTCTTTTTTTCTTTGCGTCATGTGCTGTTTGGGGGGGTTTTTTGGAAGGGACATCCTGCGTGACACTGCAGTGCCACTCCTAGATGGGCCCGGTGTTTGTGTCGGCCACTAGGGTCGCTTATCTTTCTCACACAGTCAGCTACCTCATTGCGCCTCTTTTTTTCTTTGCGTCATGTGCTGTTTGGGGAGGGTTTTTTGGAAGGGACATCCTGCGTGACACTGCAGTGCCACTCCTAGATGGGCCCGGTGTTTGTGTCGGCCACTAGGGTCGCTTATCTTTCTCACACAGTCAGCTACCTCATTGCGCCTCTTTTTTTCTTTGCGTCATGTGCTGTTTGGGGAGGGTTTTTTGGAAGGGACATCCTGCGTGACACTGCAGTGCCACTCCTAGATGGGCCCGGTGTTTGTGTCGGCCACTAGGGTCGCTTATCTTTCTCACACAGTCAGCTACCTCATTGCGCCTCTTTTTTTCTTTGCGTCATGTGCTGTTTGGGGAGGGTTTTTTGGAAGGGACATCCTGCGTGACACTGCAGTGCCACTCCTAGATGGGCCCGGTGTTTGTGTCGGCCACTAGGGTCGCTAATCTTACTCACACAGCTACCTCATTGCGCCTCTTTTTTTCTTTGCGTCATGTGCTGTTTGGGGAGGGTTTTTTGGAAGGGACATCCTGCGTGACACTGCAGTGCCACTCCTAGATGGGCCCGGTGTTTGTGTCGGCCACTAGGGTCGCTTATCTTACTCACACAGCGACCTCGGTGCAAATTTTAGGACTAAAAATAATATTGTGAGGTGTGATGTGTTCAGAATAGGCTGAAAATGAGTGTAAATTATGTTTTTTGAGGTTAATAATACTTTGGGATCAAAATTACCCCCAAATTCTATGATTTAAGCTGTTTTTTAGGGTTTTTTGAAAAAAACACCCGAATCCAAAACACACCCGAATCCGACAAAAAAAATTCGGTGAGGTTTTGCCAAAACGCGGTCGAACCCAAAACACGGCCGCGGAACCGAACCCAAAACCAAAACACAAAACCCGAAAAATTTCCGGCGCTCATCTCTATTGTATTTGCACAAGATACATTATGGAAACTGCATATCGTATGTTTAATTCTTCATCAGCACCCGAGTCAGTAAGACATTTTTTACTGTCACTGCACCCATGTGAAGAATGGACACCTTACCAAAGCAACAAATCAGTAAATGTATTTATTACTTTACACAGCCAGACACACATCTATCTTCTGATCGGTTACAGTGATTTACTGCAAATTTTTATATGAGCTGTTTCATGGCTGACAGCAGAAATCTTGGGGCCCAGTACAAAAGATATCTCTTATGCCCCCACAACCCTCCTTGACCCCCCCCCCCCCACCCTTTTAAAGCAGAGGGTGGTATTACAAAAAATCTCTAGATAGATAGATAGATAGATAGTTTCAGCTCAGCACTCCCTTGTCAGAGTACACAGCTTTCCGGGTGCCTTCACCGTAAATTTCCATTTACTCAAATATGTTCCCATAAGAAGCGGCAATCCATGGTGTAGAAATGACACACACACAGGACAGTGTGTATAGCAACGTTTCGTTGAATAAACCGAAATGTTGCTATACACACTGTCCTGTGTGTGTGTGTCATCTCTACACCGTCCTGTGTGTGTGTCATTTCTACATTGTGGAGTGCCGCTTCCTATGGGAACATATATATATATATATATATATATACAAACACACATACACAGTGATATATATATATATATATATATATGTACATACTGAACATACACACATATGCATATACTGTATACTATAAATATATATATTTACCTGGCTTTTTGTTAGCAGCAGCAGGGCTACAGATAGGGCAGGGGTGGCACAGCATCATGTGTAATGACGGAGACGCACTGAGAACCACCAGGACTGGACCAAGTGACGGGGTTGCCATGGGGTGGGCGGGTACAGTTGGTGCAGCCTGTTGATTGTATTTTAATTCAATTTGCGACCAGCTCGAGTGGTACAGTTTATTATTAAGTGCTGTGACATAGTTTTTGTTCCCTGATCATCACGGCCCCCCTGAACCTCAGGGCCCTGATTAAGGTCCACGTGGGCCTGGAGGTGAATGCATGAAGGGCCTATTGTGAGCTACTATAGGGGGTGTGATCAGCACTGTCAGGGTGTGACTACAGAAGTGGGGGGGGCGGTCCACACAGGAGCTGTGGTCAATACCGTGGGATGGAGGACACGTATGTATGTGTGTTTATATGTGAGTCAATTTCCCAGCAGCACAGCTATTCACAGGTCAGCTGTACCGCTAGTTATTCCGCCCGGTAATTAGCTGTGAATGCTGCCCGATAGGAGCTAAGCTCCGATCACTGAAGCACCTGAGTGATGAGCCCATGCGGTGGTGAGAGTGGAGGAGGGGTGAATAGCCCGACCCAGCCCAACCTAGCCCGGCCCAGCCCACCCTAGCCCGGCCGAGGGTAACTTCTGGTATGTCGGGTGTTTGAACTGCTGGCAGGGGAAGGGATGTTGGAGTGGGCAGGAGGCCGCCAGGTATTTAGTGGGCTGGGCCGCAGACGGACGCTGGCAAACTGTGTAGCAGGAAAAAAAGTTTCCGGTCTACACTAGCAGTGCAATGCTGTTGGCCTATTTTGATGGGGGGAACCTGGAGCTGCAGCTCCACCCGCCCCATTGTTAATCCGGCCCTGTCTGTCTCTGGGCCAGAGTCCTTCTGACTTAAGGGGATGGGCCCTACTTCTTCCTTAATATGGTTGTTACCACCCAGTAACGTGCAAATAATTTTTGGACTAAACAGATATGTTCATTTGATCAACAGTGGGATGATGATGCCGTGCAATGACATACAAAAATATTTTTACATATGTTTTACAATTTTTTACATTTGTTGTGTATCCCAGATTGCCATTTTAGTCACATGATACAGGAAGCCAATCAAAATTGTATTTTGGTTTACATTTTGTGTGATACTGTACACCAGCTAAAAGTCTAGCTACCTTATCTAATCTCGCTCTAATATAAGTTCCTTCCTAAAATACAAATTTCCTTAAAAAAATACTGATGGAAACTTTTGATTCTGGATATAATGAAGTATACAGTTTAGTGTATGTCACAGTAATGACAACGGTTGGAGTTGCAAATATAACAACTGTAGAAAGGAAAGAAAGGAATCACTGGTACGCTGATAATATTCTGTCTGACAGTTAACCTGGGGCTTTTATACTGTACAGCACAGCTTTAATTACCTATTCCGATGTAAGCGTTATACATACTGTATACCCTCACCCCATCAATAACCCTGCTGCATTCTTACCCTCTTACACTACTATATGAAAACTCCTGCAAAACGCCTGTGTTAGACATTCACATGACGGCATCAACAATTACTTTTTTTTGTATTTTAAAAGGAAACCCTAACCTCCATCAAGTTTTCATAATTCTATATTCATTTAACGTATTTTATCATAAGAGGACTGTGAACCGCAGTGCACCCAGGCAAATTATTAATCATGTTCCTAATTATTTATTTATCAAGACACAGGACAACACCACCTGCTGAGGAAACATTTACATTTGCAATTAGCAGGTCTGTGGCAGTTGATTAGTGGGTACAATTTCCGTAACTATCTTGGCGTGAGAATTGTGCATACTGTTTACTGGCCATTATTCCAAGGCTGGTAATAGTACATGCTGAAAATAAATAGCAAAAATGTGTCATTTTATTGTTTGAAAGGCATAAAAGGAAGGAGTAAAAAAAAAGTAAAAACAAGAAACATTCTGATTTGTCTTCCAACCTCCATGGAGCTGTTGTATAAACAAAACATAATGCTCTGTAAAATATTGGTATTATTATATATTTATTAGCAGTAGTAGTACAGATAACGAGGATGATGATAATAATAATAATAATAATAATAATAACAACAATAATAATAATCCCTTTATTGTAATGATCAAAGCAACCTGTATTTTCATTCACTGATGACAACTGGGAATAAAAAAAATCCTTCTCTCTATCTATCTATCTATCTATCTATCTATCTATCTATCTATCTATCTATCTATCTATCTATCTATAGGTTCAATGACCAATGGTGTCAATCTTTACAGGGAAATATCTCATAATTATAAATAGACATGGTAATCAAGATAAAAATTTAACAAAGAGTTTTTATTTATCGTTATACAGAGTATAAGGTAAAAAAATATATTAAAAAGTTCAGCTAATCTGAATAAAAACACAATACTAAAATCAAGACAGATAAAAGAGCATAAAATAGCTTAACTGAGGTAGTGGGCGGTCAGTAGGGGAAAGCCCAACGCGTTTCGTCCTTCTGACTTCTTCAAGGGGTAGTGGGACCGGGCTCTTACTTATACTCCCTCTAATAAGGTATCTAATTATGACCTCATATCCTGTTAGGGGCATGTGATTATCAGTAAATCTAGTTATACATATTAAAACATATTAAAAAAGTAATAGGTATTTCAAACAATATGATTTACGTTAGGACAGATTTTAAAACAAGGATTTTTCTATAAGTATAATGGTACACAGAGAGTTATTTCAGAATCACTTCACTTTCACCACACTTCAGGTAGCAGGAGTTCCTTATGCGCATATACATAGTCCATGTCCTCCTTCCCATGGTACTCCATGTCTTTTGATGTCTAGCCAGACCCGGATGCGGCGCATCACTGGAACGCATCACGTGGTCCATGATGCGTCTTCTCCCTCCCGTGTACGACATTGTCATGGCAAACGATATATGGCTCGTCTATTTCAGCGTTGTCATGTCGACCGCTGTACACAGAGATTTGATGATGTCTCAGTGCATAATGAGAATAAAAAAGATAGGTTATAATGTGTATAGGTTATAAAGAGTATAAGTAAGAGCCCACTCCCAGCATGCCACTACCCCTTGAAGAAGTCTGAAGCATGAAACGCATTGGGATTTCCCCCATTGACCTCCCACTACCTCATTTAAACTATTTTATGCTCTTTTATCTGTTTTGATTTTAGTATTGTGTTTTTATCTAGATTAGCTGAACTTTTAAAAAAAATTTTACTTTAGACTCTGTATAACGATAAATAAAAACTCTTTGTTAAATTTGTATCTTGATTACCATGTCTATTTATAATTATAATTATGAGACATTTTCCACATCCAGATTGACAGCATTGGTTGCTTGAACCCGTATCCCCATTACCACATACCTTCACAGTAATCAACCAACACTGTATATTTAAGGGACAGCTGATGCCCACTAAATTGGGAGTGTCATTTTAATATTAATTTAATTATTACAAAAGTAAGACTGGCAGATATAATCTCATAAGTGGCGCTGCATTTCTCTTTTTTCACACACACACACACACACACACACACACACACACACACACACACATATACTGTGAAATAACGAGGCAGCACTCGGTGACTGTAAATCATCCAATACGGTATATTTACGTGATAACATTACGGGGATGTGCTCCCCTTCTTCAGACATCCCCGAAACATTACCATGTAAATACACAGTTTTGGATGATTTACAGTCTCCGAGTGCTGCCTCATTATTTCACAGTATGCATTAATGGCTAATCCCTGGGGAAGGCATTGGAGCAAGCAAGCCCAGTCAGGGCAACAGGAGTATATATATACAGTGAGAGTGGATCGAACACACCTCGAAAACAGTCTTGTGGGTGCCCGGTGATATGTTTAATATGTCAAGAATGTGCAGAAATCCGCATACAGGGTGTGAACCAGCACACCGCTCTAGGTAGCAAAATATTAATCCATTTTAATTTCCTTTAAAGTGCATCGTGCAAATAATTGCAATGGTCATAGTTCCATAAAAAGGTTATAATACTCAGCATTTTCAATGCATCACAGCGTGTGGCACAGCGGGTGGCAACTCCTACAGCTGTTTCAGTGCAACAGCACCTTCTTCAAGGGAAACGCCATCAGTCTAACATGTCAAAGCCGAGCGGGTTCGGATCCTCGGGATCCAAACCCGCCCGAACTTCACCTTTTTTTGCATGGGTCCGAGCAACTCGGATCCTCCCGCCTTGCTCGGTTAACCCGAGCGCGCCCGAATGTCATCATCCCGTGGTCGGATTCTCGCGAGATTCGTATTCTATATAAGGAGCCGCGCGTCACCGCCATTTTTCACTCGTGCATTGGAGATGATCGTGAGAGGACGTGGCTGGCGTCCTCCCAGTTTCTATGTTCAGTCGGCTGCAAATATCTGTGCTCAGTGTGCTGCAAATATCTGTGCTCAGTGTGCTGCAAATATCTGTGCTCAGTGTGCTGCAAGTGCAAATATCTACGTTCTCTGCCTGAAAAACGTTCCATATCTGTGCTCAGTGTGCTGCAAATATCTGTGCTCAGTGTGCTAATTGCTTTATTGTGGGGACTGGGGACCAGCAGTATTATATAGTAGGAGGACAGTGCAGAGTTTTGCTGACCAGTGACCACCAGTATTATACGTTCTCTGCCTGAAAAATGCTCCATATCTGTGCTGCATTGTTTGTAGTATATAGTAGGAGGACAGTGCAGAATTTTGCTGACCACCAGTATAACTATATATATAGCAGTACGGTACAGTAGTCCACTGCTCTACCTACCTCTGTGTCGTCAAGTATACTATCCATCCATACCTGTGGTGCATTTCAGTTTTGCACAGTTTGCTGACCACCAGTATATAATATATAGCAGTACGGTACAGTAGGCCACTGCTCTACCTACCTCTGTGTTGTCAAGTATACTATCCATCCATACCTGTGGTGCATTTCAGTTTTGCACAGTTTGCTGACCACCAGTATATAACATATAGCAGTACGGTACAGTAGGCCACTGCTCTACCTACCTCTGTGTTGTCAAGTATACTATCCATCCATACCTGTGGTACATTTCAGTTTTGCACAGTTTGCTGACCACCAGTATATAATATATAGCAGTATGGTACAGTTGGCCACTGCTCTACCTATCTCTGTGTCGTCAAGTATACTATCCATCCATACCTGTGGTGCATTTCAGTTTTGCACAGTTTGCTGACCACCAGTATATAATATATAGCAGTACGGTATAGTAGGCCACTGCTCTACCTACCTCTGTGTCGTCAAGTATACTATCCATCCATACCTGTGGTGCATTTCAGTTTTGCACAGTTTGCTGACCACCAGTATATAATATATAGCAGTACGGTACAGTAGGCCACTGCTCTACCTACCTCTGTGTCGTCAAGTATACTATCCATCCATACCTGTGATGCATTTCAGTTGTGCGCAGTATATATAGTAGTAGGCCATTGCTATTGATATATTACTGGCATATAATTCCACACATTAAAAAATGGAGAACAAAATAGGGAAAGATCAAGATCCACTTCCACCTCGTGCTGAAGCTGCTGCCACTAGTCATGGCCGAGACGATGAAATGCCATCAACGTCATCTGCCAAGGCCGATGCCCAATGTCATAGTAGAGAGCATGTAAGAGCATGCAAAATCCAAAAAAATAAAGCTCAGTAAAATGACACAAAAATCTAAATCAAAATCGTCTGAGGAGAAGCGTAAACTTGCCAATGTGCCATTTACGACACGGAGTGGCAAGGAATGGCTGGGGGCCTGGCCTATGTTCAGGGCTAGTGGTTCAGATTCACATGAGGATGGAAGCACTCATCCTACTGCTAGAAAACTGCAGTGCCACTCCTAGATGGGCCAGGTGTTTGTGTCGGCGACTTGGGTCGCTTAGCTTAGTCACACAGCTACCTCATTGCGCCTCTTTTTTTCTTTGCATCTTGTGCTGTTTGGGGACAATTTTTTTGAAGTGCCATCCTGTCTGACACTGCAGTGCCACTCCTAGATGGGCCAGGTGTTTGTGTCGGCCACTTGGGTCGCTTAGCTTAGCCATCCAGCGACCTTGGTGAACCTCTTTTTTTCTTTGCATCATGTGCTGTTAGGGGACTATTTTTTAAATCTGCCATCCTGTCTGACACTGCAGTGCCACTCCTAGATGGGCCAGGTGTTTGTGTCGGCCACTTGGGTCGCTTAGCTTAGTCACACAGCTACCTCATTGCGCCTCTTTTTTTCTTTGCATCATGTGCTGTTTGGAGACAATTTTTTTAATCTGCCATCCTGTCTGACACTGCAGTGCCACTCCTAGATGGGCCAGGTGTTTGTGTCGGCCACTTGGGTCGCTTAGCTTAGCCATCCAGTGACCTTGGTGCACCTCTTTTTTTCTTTGCATCATGTGCTGTTTGGGGACTATTTTTTGAATTGCCATCCTGTCTGACACTGCAGTGCCACTCCTAGATGGGCCAGGTGTTTGTGTAGGCCACTTGTGTCGCTAAGCTTAGTCACACAGCTACCTCATTGCGCCTCTTTTTTTCTTTGCATCATGTGCTGTTTGGGGACTATTTTTTTGAAGTGCCATCCTGTCTGACACTGCAATGCCACTCCTAGTTGGGCCAGGTGTTTGTGTTGGCAACTTGGGTCGCTTAGCTTAGTCATCCAGCGACCTCGGTGCAAATTTTAGGACTAAAAATAATATTGTGAGGCGTGAGGTGTTCAGAATAGACTGGAAATGAGTGGAAATTATGGTTATTGAGGTTAATAATACTATGGGATCAAAATGACCCACAAATTCTATTTAAGCTGTTTTTGAGGGTTTTTTTGTAAAAAAACACCCGAATCCAAAACACACCCTAATCCGACAAAAAAATTTCAGGGAGGTTTTGCCAAAACGCGTTCGAATCCAAAACACGCCGCGGAACCGAATCCAAAACCAAAACACAAGACCCGAAAAATTTCCGGTGCACATCACTAATTTACACACACATGTGTTAAGTGAATCACATCACCTGTGTTGTCCCCATGTTGCGCCAAAATGAACTACTTCAAAATCCCGGCACCGTACTCACAATGCTCCCACTGTCCGCAACACCACGCCATGCTCACCGCACTCTGGAGTTTGTACAGCAGCCCCGCCGGTTTCCTCTTCCGGTATCCGGAAACCCGAGGCTATACTCACAGTGTTTGTGAAAAGACGGCGGGTATCCGCACCCGGTAGTGACATGACGTCCGACATCATCCCCCCGTACAGGAGCTGTTCTCGTTTGGCAACCATGGGCATGTCCGGGCTATGCATGAGCTCATCTCCCAGTGAACAGAACCAATGACAGCGGCTATCGCGGCAAGGATATACAAAGTGATCACGGCCCAAGGATCACAATATCAAATAACACACATATAAAATACACATTCAAAGTACACACATTATTATTAATACTATAGTTGTATACATTGGTTACTAATCACTGACCTTGATAATGTGTCTATATTAACTGCTTATGCGCAGGTCATTTACGCCTCTATTATGATAACAAATCCGGTTGCTAAGCAGCCAATAGCAATATTGTAACTGCAGACAAAATAAAGTCCAGGATCATTTCTCATTAAGGAGGAAGGAGTCTCATAAATCTTAAAAAACATGGATAGAGTGTATATCCATCAAATATTTATCACAATCAGACTTTTGGACCCATCAGAACTGTATCGTTGCAGCCAACGAATATACATCAAATCACAAAAATGGAGTAAAAATGAGTTCCTCATTTAATCAACCAGGTGCCACAGCTTTTAAATTGTAAATCCATTTGCACTCTTTTTGCAATCGAACTTTGTTCTTATCACCCCCTCTTCGAAGTGGCAAGGCTTGTTCAGTTGGCTTAACTCTCAGGTCTTTAATTGTATGTTTGACCATAGAAAAATGATGTGCTACTGGTGGTGTACTGGTATCTGTTTTGATCAAAGCCTTCTTGATAGAGCAGCTCTATCAATTAAAGACCTGAGAGTTACGCCAATTAAACAAGCCCCGCCACTCATAGTGCTTCTAGTGGCCCGTATTCTTCCATCCATGAGTATTTCTCCAGTGTAGATACTGCCAGTCCACCTTCTGTTCCGGTGGCATTACTAGCTACCTGTCACAACTGAGGGCCTGAGCTGACGGGAGGCAGCCTCAGTTGTAGGGGCTGAGATGTACCGGAACCTGGGAGGTTGTATCAGACCCCTGGACATGTAAGTAACATGAATAATAACTGCCCGAAGGCGTGACCACGACAACTTAGATAAAAGTCAATGATGTTTATTATGACAACTCCGCAACACAGCAGCAGTAAAAGAAAACGTAAAAGTCAGCAAATAATAAATACAGTTCCTGGGTACTACAGGATGGCAGGAGCCACAGGGCACTGGTAGTGTGAGATAGTTCTTATGATCTTCTAGATGGAAAGTCCTTACCAGGCCCGACTGTAGCAATGGAGATAACCCAGGATTGTGCCAGCTGGTGTTCCAGGAAAAGCTGGGTTGCTGAAGGTAAAACAGCTGCTGTGGATACTGGCTGGAACCAGACTGTTGTTAGCACGGAGTGGATACTGGCTGGAACCAGTTAAATAATAAATGAACTTGGGAGCGATGAAATATGAACTGAAATGTAGAACTTGAGAGCGGAGAAATAATAATACCGGTGGAGAGTGGTAAAGTGTAGAAAGGACACCGGCCCTTTAAGGGAAGCTGTACTCTGCTGGAAGCTGAGCTGGAAGCAGGTAATGTTGTAGCTGGAAACAGATGAATCCACAATGGATTGGAGAGTCAGGCTACACCGCAGGTGGAATGCTGGTGCGGGTCTCTATGGTGGAAGTCTTGAGACAGGAGCTGGAACCTGGAAGACAATCACAGGAGAGAGACAAACAGGAACTAGGTTTGACAACCAAAGCACTGACGCCTTCCTTGCTCAGGCACAGTGTATTTATACCTGCAGCAAGGAAGGGATTGGCTAGGCAATTATGCAGATTAACAATACTGACAACAGATTGGAGGAAATGATCAGCTGACAGAATCCAAGATGGCTGCGCCCATGCAGACACTTGGAGGGAAGTTTGGTTTGTAATCCATGTGGTAATGAAAACAGTAATGGCGGCGCCGGCCACTGGAGACAGGAGACGCCAGGCTGACAAGTGCACATCCAACCACGCGGACACAGCGGAGGCCGCGGCTGACGTAATCGCCACTCTGACACTCTGCATGCAGAAGCTCAGGGACGGCGGCGGAGGCCGCGGGAGACGCCATGCCAGATGTAATAAGGCGTTACAGTGACAGCGTCTCAGAGAGACAGGAGAGGATGCAGGAATGTGAACATTAGGATAACAGATGGGATCCGGTCCTGGAGCGCTGAGCCAGCCTTAGGAGACATCTGATGGGTAAGAAATGGCGTCCAGATACCCGGATCGTGACAGCACCCCCCCCTTTAGGAGTGGCCCCAGGACACTTCTTTGGCTTTTGAGGAAACTTGGAATGGAATCTCCGGACCAAGGCAGGAGCATGGACATCAGAAGCATTGGTCCATGAATGTTCCTCAGGACCATAACCCTTCCAGTCAATAAGATATTGTAGTTGACCGTAACGGTGACGTGAGTCCAGGATCTTGGCCACTTCATACTCAACGCCTCGTTGAGTTTGGACTTTCGGAGTTGGAGGAAGTGAGGAATGAAACCGATTCAAGATCAGCGGTTTCAACAGGGAAACATGGAATGTCCTGGGTATTTTTAAGAAGGGAGGCAACTGGAGTCTGCAAGCAACAGGATTGATGACTTGTTCAATCTTGAAAGGACCGATATAGCGAGGTGCAAACTTCATACTGGGAACTCTTAACCTCAGATTCTTCGTGGATAACCATACCCGATCACCCACCTTGAGAGCAGGAACTGCTCGACGCTTCTTATCCGCAAACTTCTTGTACCTGAACGATGCCTTGAGCAGAGCTGATCGTACGCTCTTCCAGATATTGGCAAACTGATGCAAGGTGATATCCACTGCGGGAACAGAAGTTGCTGGAAGCGGTTGGAACTCAGGGACTTTAGGGTGGAATCCAAAGTTAGTGAAGAATGGTGTTGAAGCAGATGAAGAATGATACTGGTTGTTATGACAGAACTCGGCCCAGGGAAGTAATTGAACCCAGTCATCTTGAGAGGAGGACACATAGATGCGGAGGAAGGCCTCCAAGTCCTGATTCACCCTCTCGGTTTGACCATTGGTCTGAGGATGGTAAGCCGTGGAAAACTTTAGCTTGACTTGGAGGACTTGACATAAACTTCGCCAGAATTTGGCTGTGAATTGAACTCCTCGATCTGAGATAATTTCTTCAGGAAGACCGTGGAGTCGGAAGATCTCTTGTATGAATACTTGAGCCAACTTGGAAGCTGACGGAAGACCGGTGAGAGGAATGAAGTGTGCCATCTTGGTGAACCGGTCAACTACCACCCAGATGGTATTGAACTTGTTGCACATGGGTAAGTCTGTAATGAAATCCATCGACAAGTGGGTCCATGGTCGACGGGGAACGGATAGTGGAACCAGTTGCCCCGCAGGCGACTGGCGGGATACTTTATGTTGGGCACACTTTGGGCAAGATGCAATAAACTCCAAGACGTCCTTTTTCAGAGTTGGCCACCAATAGGACCTAGAGATAAACTCCAGGGTTTTTTGGATACCTGTATGTCCGGCAAAACGGGAAGCATGGGCCCAATGCATGAGCTTCTTCCTTAGCATCGGCTTCACAAAACTTTTCCCTGATGGGGGCGTAGAGTCCATCCCTACCGTGGAGAATGCCAACGGATTTATAATAGGATGCTTGTCTGAAGACTCTGACTCATTTTCTTGCTCCCATGAGCGGGAAAGGGCATCGGCCTTGCGATTCTGAGAGCCCGGACAGAACTGGAGTTTAAAGTCGAACCTGGAAAAGAAAAGTGCCCATCTGGCCTGACGAGGGTTGAGACATTGTGCGCCCTTCAGGTATAAAAGGTTCTTGTGGTCTGTAAGTATGGTGATTAAATGAGAAGCTCCCTCCAACAGATACCTCCACTCTTCTAGAGCGAGCTTGATGGCTAGCAACTCCTGGTCGTCAATGGCATAGTTGCGCTCAGCTGGGGAGAACTTCCGGGAGAAGAAACTGCAAGGATGTAAATGGCCATCTTTAGCCCTCTGAGATAACACCGCTCCTACTCCAACGGAGGAGGCATCCACCTCTAGGATGAAAGGAGAGTCGATGTCAGGCTGTTTCAGGACAGGCGCAGAGATGAACCTCTGTTTTAAAAGATGAAAAGCTTGCATGGCTTCTTCAGACCACTTGGACGGGTTAGCACCCTTCTTGGTGAAAGCAGTAATAGGCGCCACAATGGTGGAAAAGTCTCGTATAAACTTTCGGTAATAATTGGCGAACCCTAAGAACCTCTGGACCCCTTTGAGGGTTAAGGGTACCGGCCAATTCTGAATTGCTTGTAGTTTCTCAGGATCCATCTCTAGTCCGGAACCGGACACAATGTACCCTAGAAACGGAATGGACTTGACTTCAAAGACGCATTTTTCTAATTTGCAATAGAGATGATTGACACGGAGACGGGACAGAACCTCTTTAACCCAAAAACGATGTTCCTCTAAATCGTTGGCAAAAATGAGGATATCGTCTAGATAGACCACGACATGACGGTATAGAATGTCTCTGAAAATCTCATTGACAAAATGCTGGAAGACAGCTGGAGCATTGCTCAATCCGAAGGGCATGACGAGGTACTCATAATGTCCGTCACGGGTGTTAAAGGCGGTCTTCCACTCGTCACCCTCACGGATCCGGATGAGATTGTATGCACCTCGCAAGTCCAGCTTTGTAAAGATGGTAGCTCCGCTAACTCTGTCAAAGAGCTCAGTAATCAGGGGTAAAGGATAACGGTTCTTGATGGTAATGTCGTTCAAACCTCTGTAGTCGATGCACGGCCGCAGACCACCATCTTTCTTTTTTACAAAAAAGAAGCCTGCGCCGGCTGGGGAAGAAGAAGGTCGAATGAACCCCTTTGCTAGGTTCTCTTTAATGTATTCCTCCATAGAATGCGTCTCAGGCAGAGACAACGGATAAGTTCGGCCTCGAGGTGGAACCTTCCCTGGAACGAGATCAATCGGGCAGTCCCATTCTCTATGAGGAGGAAGGATATCAGCAGAAGCTTTACTGAACACATCCGTGAAATCTTGATATGGAGGAGGTGGAACATCAGACGACCTGGGGGAGGAAGAACAGACAGGCAATACTTTAAACAAACATGTCTCTGCACAGGAGGAACCCCATGCCAGGATTTGCGTAGTCGTCCAATCAATTGTAGGATTGTGAAGACGGAGCCATGGAAGGCCCAGGACCACAGGATGTGTGGCTCTTGGAATCACTAAAAGTGAAATAAGTTCGGAATGAAGAACTCCCACTCTCAGACGAACTGGTAGCGTCCTTAGAGCAATAACAGTATCAAAAATTTTACTGCCATCCACGGCAGTTAAGGAAAAGGAGGAAGGAAGTCTCTCGGTGGGTAGGGACCACCGTTTAACATAGGCTTCAGTAATAAAGTTCCCAGCTGCTCCGGAATCAAGGAGAGCAATGACGTTCCGATAACGTTGAGCAACTTGAAGCGAGACTGGGAGATTACAATCATGAGGAGATGGAGAGGAGATCATTACTCCTAGCCGGCCCTCTCCTGGGCGAGCTAGGGTTTGGAGTTTTCCCGGACGTTCGGGACAGGCATTGATGGTGTGAGACGGAGCTGCACAGTAAAGACAAAGAGACTCAGAGAGACGTCTTCGGCGCTCAGCAGGAGTTAAACGGGAACGGCCAATTTGCATGGGCTCATCTTTAGATGGTGACAGTTGACGAGGAGGAGGAGCAGAAGATTTTGGAGCAGATGATCTTCCACGCTCAGTTGCTCTCTCTCTGAAACGTAAATCAACTTTCGTGCAGAGTGAGATTAGCTCATCTAACTTAGAAGGTAAGTCTCTGGTAGCTAACTCATCTTTAATAAGCTCAGATAAGCCATGCCAGAATGCAGCATACAGGGCCTCGTCGTTCCATGCCAGTTCGGATGCCAGGATCTGGAACTGTATCAGATATTGTCCTACAGTACGTGACCCCTGGCGTAAACGGAGAATCTCGGATGAAGCTGAGGTTACCCGGCCTGGCTCGTCGAAGATGCGCCTGAATGTTGACACGAATGCAGTGTAAGAAGATAGCAGGGTGTCGGACCTCTCCCATAACGGTGATGCCCAGTCAAGGGCGGAGCCACTGAGAAGAGAGATGATGTAGGCAATTTTTGTACGGTCACTGGGAAAATTGCCAGGTTGTAGCTCAAACTGAATCTCACACTGGTTGAGAAATCCCCTGCAGAATCTTGGAGATCCGTCAAATTTTGCTGGCGTTGGAAGATGAAGACGTGGAGCAGAAATGGGTAAGGTGGGTGGGGTTATAGCTGGAGTCACTGTGGTTGACGCACCAGATGCGCCTGATCCACGGAGAGTTGTCTGAATCCCATCCAGCCGAGTAGAGAGATCCTGGAGACAGCGGATGATGTGGCCCTGTGCAGCCTCCTGATGTTCTAGTCGGGCTGCCAGTTCTTGCATCGGCCTGGCCGCTTGATCCTGGTCTCCGGCTGGATTCATTAGCTCAGTGCTTACTGTCACAACTGAGGGCCTGAGCTGACGGGAGGCAGCCTCAGTTGTAGGGGCTGAGATGTACCGGAACCTGGGAGGTTGTATCAGACCCCTGGACATGTAAGTAACATGAATAATAACTGCCCGAAGGCGTGACCACGACAACTTAGATAAAAGTCAATGATGTTTATTATGACAACTCCGCAACACAGCAGCAGTAAAAGAAAACGTAAAAGTCAGCAAATAATAAATACAGTTCCTGGGTACTACAGGATGGCAGGAGCCACAGGGCACTGGTAGTGTGAGATAGTTCTTATGATCTTCTAGATGGAAAGTCCTTACCAGGCCCGACTGTAGCAATGGAGATAACCCAGGATTGTGCCAGCTGGTGTTCCAGGAAAAGCTGGGTTGCTGAAGGTAAAACAGCTGCTGTGGATACTGGCTGGAACCAGACTGTTGTTAGCACGGAGTGGATACTGGCTGGAACCAGTTAAATAATAAATGAACTTGGGAGCGATGAAATATGAACTGAAATGTAGAACTTGAGAGCGGAGAAATAATAATACCGGTGGAGAGTGGTAAAGTGTAGAAAGGACACCGGCCCTTTAAGGGAAGCTGTACTCTGCTGGAAGCTGAGCTGGAAGCAGGTAATGTTGTAGCTGGAAACAGATGAATCCACAATGGATTGGAGAGTCAGGCTACACCGCAGGTGGAATGCTGGTGCGGGTCTCTATGGTGGAAGTCTTGAGACAGGAGCTGGAACCTGGAAGACAATCACAGGAGAGAGACAAACAGGAACTAGGTTTGACAACCAAAGCACTGACGCCTTCCTTGCTCAGGCACAGTGTATTTATACCTGCAGCAAGGAAGGGATTGGCTAGGCAATTATGCAGATTAACAATACTGACAACAGATTGGAGGAAATGATCAGCTGACAGAATCCAAGATGGCTGCGCCCATGCAGACACTTGGAGGGAAGTTTGGTTTGTAATCCATGTGGTAATGAAAACAGTAATGGCGGCGCCGGCCACTGGAGACAGGAGACGCCAGGCTGACAAGTGCACATCCAACCACGCGGACACAGCGGAGGCCGCGGCTGACGTAATCGCCACTCTGACACTCTGCATGCAGAAGCTCAGGGACGGCGGCGGAGGCCGCGGGAGACGCCATGCCAGATGTAATAAGGCGTTACTGTGACAGCGTCTCAGAGAGACAGGAGAGGATGCAGGAATGTGAACATTAGGATAACAGATGGGATCCGGTCCTGGAGCGCTGAGCCAGCCTTAGGAGACATCTGATGGGTAAGAAATGGCGTCCAGATACCCGGATCGTGACACTACCTTAGTGTAATCCCCGTACCCTTTTCCCTTTTATTATACGGCTGTCTCCTGCTCTCCCCAACAGACAAGTTTGGGCTCTGCCTGACTTTTGTCCTTCACATTTTGGTTGCAATATGGATGTGTATTGACTGTAATTTTTTGCTACCATTGTTACGTCTTGCGCACGTAATTGGGTGCTTTAAATGTTCACATAATGTCTTCAATAGCACTCTATTTAAGGGTGTGATTATTGGAATTCTGTCTGATTGTTTTCACAGTGATACACATCGGCGTGTCCGGAGGATGCTGCGAGTTACCTAGGCGACCCGACGTCCTGACCGCCATTGCCATAGCCACCCGCCCCCCAGCCACACCGACATCATCACTCTGCGCCAACCGGATGATGTGCTCAGCGCGTTCCCCGCTCGACATCCCACATCGGTGGTGGACTCTTCTCCTATTTAGGTAAACTTTTCTCTGTTGTATGTGTCTGCTCACCTTGACAAAGGGGCATGTGTGGCCCTGAAACGTTGGTGTAACATGCATCTTTGAAATACATTTCTAAAGCTAGTACAAGTCTCGGAGTGCCGCCATTTTTGTCATCTTTAAATATATATATATATATATTTAAATATATTTATATATATATATATATATATATAGTATATATGACTATATCTATCTATTTTTCTATCTTTCTTTCTACCAAAATCACTAACCACCGACTGCTAACCCTGCAAGTCTCCTCGTCAGCCGACGAGTCGAGCGGCCAGTTACTCAGTAACTGTCTACGGGACCAGCGCTATAGCCTGAGTTTCTGGAAGTCAGTGAAGAGACCAGCGGTCCCCCAGGCAACCAGCCACGGGAGAAGAGACGCGGACACCTGGAGGATAACAAATCGCAGCTAACACCCTAAATATCCAGAAAATGCACATCCTGCACATCGGAGGGGTAAGTTCGGCGGAGAGTGGGGGGTACGGGACGCCAGCCCTCCCACGTGGAACCCATACCATCCACCCTCATAACCATCATTAATCCACGGAATATAACTACCATCAGTATCATCTTACCAGAATCCAAACCTGAGATTGTAACTTTGAAATTCCTTTATGAACTTGAAATGGACAAACTTGCTTTATTGCCTATGTTTTTTCTTTCTTATTTTTACTGTTACTTTTTGTGTTGCATACCACAACATATAACTGTGTGTTACTGTGTAAACTTTTGATGTTTTATTGCACCAAAATAAATTCATGTTACGCACATGCCTTTTACGTATACCTCTATAGAACACCTACCATAACGCAAGTCACATACAGTAGATATAAGTACGAGTGCTGCATAACCAATCTTCCTTGTACTCAATCCAGTGAGGCCTGGTATCCTCATATATGCTAGCAGCACGACAAACAATACAAAAGGACTCTATGTACAAGGCAGGGAAGTGCAGTGAAGTAAATGGCTCAGGAGGCACTAGCTAACACCAGAGCCAGATTTACAGAAATATATGAGCCAAAGGGTACATCTGGGCATTATACACAGGTGCGGCAGTATAAACTCCTAGAAATTTGTTGAGTTTTGAGCAGAGAGGTCCAGAAAAGATAGGCAGCGTAGGCACTTCCTCACCTGCCATAGACTTTTTACTCCAGAGTTTTGGCTATAAAAATGATTAGACTAATGCAAAGAAGATATTTCAAACAAATTCTTTGTATTTTTTATATATTTTATACAGTCAAAACTCTGACACAAACATTAGTATGACAGGAAAGGCTCTGCCTCACCTGCCTCACCCCACCGCACGTCACTGGCGCAAGGCCCATCCAGCCTTTCCTAACAAAATCATATACTTGGCTACAGTTCTTACAATGCTTAGTCTCACCTTTGACTCAGGGCCTGATTCAGAGTTGGATGCTATTTGGTGCCTTTCTACAGTCTGGAAATCAGACAGAGAATGCTGCCTGGCTACTCTGATAAGGTGTAATTCACAATCAGAGTTGCCAGGCAGCATTCTCTACCTGCCTCCCAAGATACTCCAGATGCACCAACTCAGGAGGCAGATGCCCTCTGGCCCAGCCCGCCCCTGTCAAAAGCTCCTAGAATCATGGGGCCCTGGGCATCTGCCAAGTCTGCCTATACAGTCCGTTAAGATGGCAGAGTCCGACCAATTTAACTGTGTATGCAGTTTGTTAGTATATGTACTAGGAGAGTTTGATTGGAACCAGTAGCGGGTCTTGACACGGGCAAGCTGGCATTTTGCCCAGGGTGCCGTTGTTCTGAGGGCGCCGGCGCCGCCGTGACAAGAGCCACTATTGGTCCGTGTGGTGCGCCTGATGTCATTGCGCACCGCATGGCATTGTGGGAGTGGTCGTAGAAGCTAGAGGTCATACTTGACCTCTAGTGTCTGTGCGGTGCTATGGAAGAGACTTCATGACGTCTCTCCCATAGATCCGAGGAGTGGCGCCGGCGGCTGGAGACGGAGGGCAGCAGCGGTCGGGAAGCAGGAGCGGGGCTGGTGAGTTTATTTTTGTGTGTGTAAGCGGCACTACTAGGGTCATAAATACAGGGGGCACAGCTACAGGGGGCACAACTACTGGGGGCACAGCTACAGGGGGCAAAAATACTGGGGGCACAGCTACTGAGGGCACAACTACTGGGGCCAAAACTACTGGGGGCACAGCTACTGAGGGCACACATACAGGGGGCACAGGAACAGGGGGTGCAGCTACAGGGGGCACACTACTGGGGCACAGCTACAGGGGGCACAACTACTGAGGGCACACTACAGGGGACACAACTACTGAGGGCACACTACAGGGGGCACAACAACTGGGGGCATAGCTACTGAGGGTACAGATACAGGGGGCAAAACTCTGTAGCTGTGCCCCCAGTAGCTGTGCCCCCTGTAGCTACAGGGGGCACAGGGAGCACGCTACTGGGGGCACAGCTACAGAGGGCACAACTACAGGGGTCAAAACTACTGAGGGCACACTGCTGGGGGCACAGCTACAGGGGGCACAGATACAGTAGGCACAACTACTGTGGGCACAACTACTGGGACCAAATCTACTGGGGGCACAGATACAGGGGGCAAAACTAATGGAGGCACAGCTACTAAGGGCACAGCTACAGGGGGCATAACATGCCCCAATTTTTTCCACACACTAACCCTGTTTTCTCTTACGTCCTAGAGGATGCTGGGGACTCCGTAAGGACCATGGGGTATAGACGGGCTCCGCAGGAGATAGGGCACCTAAAAAGAACTTTGATGATGACTCCTCCCTCTATGCCCCTCCTCCAAACCTCAGTTAGATCTTGTGCCCAGAGGAGAATGGGTGCATTGCAGAGAGCTCTCCAGAGTTTTCTGTGGAAAAATAATTTTGTTAGGTTTTTTATTTTCAGGGAGTCCTGTTGGCAACAGGCTCCCTGCATCGTGGGCCCGAGGAGAGAGAAGCAGAGCTGGCTTGTCAAGTTGGGCACTGCTTCTAAGGCTACTGGACACCATTAGCTCCAGAGGGAGTCGGAACACAGGTCTCACCTGGGGTTCGTCCCGGAGCCGCGCCGCCGTCCTCCTCACAGATGCCGAAGATAGAAGCCGGATAGAGAAGGCAGAAGACATCTTAGGCGGCAGAAGACATCAGATCTTTATGAGGAAAGGCCGCTGCGCGCCATTGCTCCCAGTCACACACACACAGAGCAGCACTGAAGGGTGCAGGTCGCAGGGGGGGGGCGCCCTGGGCAGCAATAAACCTCACATTTGGGCAAATACAGTATGATTAGGCTGCGGAGGCAGTAAATCTATGATCCCCTGCCATTTTTATTGAAAAATCACTGGGACCGAAGCCTGCCGTCGGGTGGGCGGGGCTTGATCCTCAGCACTAACCAGCGCCATTTTCTCCACAGAAGCTGCATGAGGAAAACGCTGGCTCCCTGGTCTCTCCCCTGCTGAACTTCACAGGCTGGAAAAAAAAGGAGGGGGGCACATTAGCGACGCAGTGAGTGGGAACTGGCATATTATATATAGAAAAGCGCTATCTGGACATATTTTTTCCAGTGTTTTTAAGCGCTGGTGTGTGCTGGCATACTCTCTCTCTGTCTCTCCTTAGGGCCTGGTTGGGGTTTTGTCCCCTTATAGGTTAATCCCTGTTTGTGTGAGGTGTCGGTACGTGTGTGTCGACATGTCTGAGGCGGAAGGCTTCTCCAAGGAGGAGGTGGAGCAAATGAGTGGTGTGTCCCCGTCGGTTGTGCCGACTCCAGATTGGATGGACATGTGGCATATGTTGAATGCAAGTGTGGCATCTTTACATAAAAGGCTTGATAAGGCTGAATTAGGGGGGACATCAGGGGGTCAATCCTCGGATTGGACCGACTCACAGGGCCCGTCGGGGTCTCAAAAGCGTCCCTTAACACAAGACACTACTACCGACACGGATTCTGATTCCAGTGTCGACTATGACGAAGTAAAATTGCACACTAGGGTGACTAAAACCATTCAGTGTATGATTGTGGCAATAAGGGATGTGTTGCATATTGTGGATGAACCCTCGGTCCCCGACACAAGGGTACACATGTTTAAGGAAAAGAAACAGATTATTAACTTTCCCACATCTCATGAATTGAATGATTTCTTTGGAAAAGCTTGGGAGACTCCGGATAAGAGACCGCAGATCCCCAAAAGAATTTATATGGCATACCCCTTCCCTAAGCAGGACAGGGAGATTTGGGAATCACCCCCCACTGTGGACAAGGCCCTGACGCGCTTGTCCAAGAAAGTGGCGCTACCGTCTCCTGACACAGCAGCCCTTAAGGACCCTGCAGATTGCAGGCAATAAACTACATTAAAGTGTATTTATTCTCATATGGGTGCTGTGCTAAGACCGACAATTGCGTCAGCATGGGTGTGTAGCGCAATTGCAGCTTGGACAGATGAGCTGACAGATAAATTTGATAATATAGATAAGGATACTATATTCCTAACTCTAGCCCATATTAAAGACGCAGTCTTATTTATGAGGGATGCTCAAAGGGACATTGGATTGCTAGCTTCTAGGGCCAATGCCATGTCTGTCTCAGCGAGAAGATCCTTATGGACTCGCCAATGGACGGGTGATGCGGATTCCAAAAAAACATATGGAAGTACTACCCTATAAGGGTGATGTATTGTTTGGGGATGGGCTGACGGACCTGGTTTCCACAGCTACAGCAGGTAAATCAAATTTTTTACCATATATTCCCCCACAGCAAAAGAAAGTAACACCCTATCAGATGCAGTCCTTTCGGTCGCACAAGTCCAAAAGAGGTCGGGGATCCTCTTTCCTCGCCAGAGGTAAGGGCAGAGGCAAGAGAGCACCTGCTTCGGCAGGTGCCCAGGAACAAAAGTCCTACCCGGCTGCTCCAAAACCCACAGCATGACGCTGGGGCTCCCCTGAGGGAGTCCGCACCGGTGGGGGCACGTCTTCGACTTTTCAGTCAGGCCTAGGTCAGTTTGGACCTGAATCCCTGGGTGTTGGAAATAGCTTCCCAGGGTTACAAATTGGAATTCGAGGAGGTGCCCCCGCGCCGATTTTTCAAATCGGCCCTACCAGCTTCCACATCGGAAAGGGATATAGTGTTAGCTGCAATTCAAACGCTGTGTATACAGCAAGTGATAATCAAGGTTCCCCTGCACCAGCAGGGAAGAGGTTACTACTCAACCCTATTTGTGGTCCCGAAACCGGACGGTTCGGTCAGACCTATTTTGAATCTGAAATCCCTAAAACTGTACATAAAAAGATTCAAATTCAAAATGGAATCTCTCAGAGCGATAATAGCCAACATGGAGGAGGGGGAGTTTATGGTGTCTCTGGACATAAAGGATGCGTACCTTCATGTCCCCATATATGCCCCCCATCAGGAATACCTGAGATTCTCTGTACAGGATTGTCATTACCAATTTCAGACGTTGCCGTTTGGACTTTCCACGGCCCCGAGGATTTTCACCAAGATAATGGCGGAAATGATGGTGGTCCTGCGCAAGCATGGAGTCACAATTATCCCATACTTGGACGATCTCCTGAGAAAAGCGAGATCAAGGGAGAAATTGCTGAGCAGTGTGGCGCTCTCTCCGAGAGTACTCCAGCAACACGGTTGGATTCTAAATCTACCGAAGTCACAGTTGATTCTGACAACTCGACTACCGTTCCTAGGTATGATACTGGATACGGAACAAATGAAGGTCTTCCTCCCAATAGAGAAAGCCCAAGACATCCAGAACATGGTCAGAGACCTGCTAAAACCGAAAAGGGTGTCAGTTCACCAATGCACTCGAGTTCTGGGGAAAATGGTGGCGGCCTACGAGGCCATTCCCTTCGGAAGGTTCCATGCAAGGACTTTTCAATGGGACCTTCTGGACAAGTGGTCCGGGTCGCATCTGCACTTACATCGGAAAATAACTCTGTGTCCAGGGACCAGAGTGTCCCTCCTGTGGTGTTTGCAAAGTGCTCACCTCCTGGAGGGTCGCAGGTTTGGAATTCAGGATTGGATCCTGGTTACCACGGACGCGAGCCTCCGAGGATGTGGAGCGGTCACACAGGGAAAAAATTTTCAGGGTCTTTGGTCAGACCAGGAGTCCGGTCTACACATCAATGTGTTGGAACTCAGGGCCATTAACAACGGCCTTCGACAAGCGGAGAGTTTTCTTCGAAACCTACCGGTTCTGATTCAATCAGACAATGTCACAGCAGTGGCTCACGTGAACCGCCAAGGCGGGACAAGAAGCAGAGTCACGATGGCGGAAGCCACAAGGATCCTTCGCTGGGCGGAAAGTCATGTAAGCGCTCTGTCGGCTGTCTTCATTCCGGGAGTGGACAACTGGGAAGCAGACTTCCTCAGCAGACACGATCTCCATCCAGGAGAGTGGGGACTTCATCAATAAGTCTTTGCAGACGTAACACGTCTTTAGGGAACTCCTCAAATAGACATGATGGCGTCACGCCTCAACAAAAAACTTCGGAGGTATTGCGCCAGGTCTCGGGACCCTCAGGCAGTAGCAGTAGACGCTCTGGTAACACCGTGGGTGTTCAAATCGGTCTACGTGTTTCCTCCTCTTCCTCTCATCACAAAAGTGTTGAGGATCATAAGACGAAGAAGAGTACAGACGATACTCGTTGTCCCAGACTGGCCTCGAAGGGCCTGGTACTCGGATCTACAAGAGATGCTCACAGGAGATCCCTGGCCTCTTCCTCTTAGGGAAGACCTGTTGCAGCAGGGGCCTTGTGTATTTCAAGACTTACCGCGGTTACGTTTGACGGCATGGCGGTTGAATGCCGAATCCTAGCGAAAAAGGGGATTCCGAAAGAGGTCATCCCTACTTTAATAAAGGCTAGGAAGGAGGTGACGATAAAACATTATCACCGTATTTGGCGAAAGTATGTGTCTTGGTGTGAGACCAAGAATGCACCTACGGAAGATTTTCATTTGGGTCGTCTACTCCACTTACTACAGACAGGAGTGGATATGGGCCTGAAATTAGGCTCTGTTAAGGTACAGATTTCAGCCCTCTCGATATTCTTTCAGAAGGAATTGGCTTCTCTTCCAGAAGTCCAGATGTTTGTAAAGGGAGTGCTGCACATCCAGCCCCCTTTTGTGCCTCCAGTGGCACCATGGGACCTGAACGTGTTCCTAAAATCACACTGGTTTGAATCGCTTAACAAGGTTGAGTTGAAATTTCTTACCTGGAAGGTGGTCATGTTGTTGGCCTTAGCATCAGCAAGGCGAGTGTCAGAATTGGCGGCTTTGTCACACAAGAGCCCCTACTTGATTTTTCATGTGGATCGAGCTGAATTGAGGACACGTCCGCAATTTTTGCCTAAAGTGGTTTCTTCGTTCCATATGAATCAACCTATTGTGGTCCCTGTGGCTACAAGTGACTTGGAGGATTCCAGATCCCTGGACGTAGTCAGGGCCTTAAAAATTTATGTAGCCAGGACGGCTAGAATTAGGAAAACAGAGGCTCTGTTTGTCCTGTATGCGGCCAATAAGATTGGTGCTCCTGCTTCGAAGCAGACTATTGCTCGCTGGATCTGTAATACGATTTAGCAGGCTCACTCTACGGCTGGATTGCCGGTACCAAATTTGGTTAAGGCCCATTCCACTAGGAAGGTGGGCTCTTCTTGGGCGGCTGCCCGAGGCGTCTCGGCATTACAACTTTGCCAAGCGGCGACTTGGTCGGGGTCCAACACTTTTGCTAAATTCTACAAGTTTGATACCCTGGCTGATGAGGACCTAGCGTTTGCTCAGTCGGTGCTGCAGAGTCATACGCACTCTCCCGCCCGATTGGATGCTTTGGTATAAACCCCATGGTCCTTTCGGAGTCCCCAGCATCCTCTAGGACATAAGAGAAAATAAGATTTTAAACCTACCGGTAAATCTATTTCTCCTAGTCCGTAGAGGATGCTGGGCGCCCGTCCCAGTGCGGAAACTCTGCAAGACTTGTATATAGTTGTTGCTTACATAAGGGTTATGTTACAGTTGACATTGGTCTTGGACCGTTACTGTCGTTTGTTCATACTGTTAACTGGTTATGTATGTTCCAGGTTACATGGTATGATTGGTGTGGGCTGGTATGAATCTTGCCCTTGGATTGCTAAATCCTGCCTTGTACTGTCCATCTCCTCTGGGCACAGTTCTCTAACTGAGGTCTGGAGGAGGGGCATAGAGGGAGGAGCCAGTGCACACCCATAGTCAAAGTTCTTTTTAGGTGCCCTATCTCCTGCGGAGCCCGTCTATACCCCATGGTCCTTACGGAGTCCCCAGCATCCTCTACGGACTAGGAGAAATAGATTTACCGGTAGGTTTAAAATCTTATTTTACCTGCCCGGGGGGAAGGTTTGGGGGTTGGGGGGGGGGGGAGCGCCAAGGGAAACTTTCGCCCTGGGCGCAGAACTGATCCTGGTTGGAACAACAAGGTTTATCAGCCAAAATATTACCGTATGCTGGCATCTGTAAGATATCTTTCTCCTTTAACATGGATTTTGTTGAAAGTCCCTTACTTTTCTCTGAAGAAACAACTGCTTCAATTGGCTGTCTCTATAACCTATCTCACGGCCCCATCTTCTTCTGTCGGTATTTTGTCCATGGGGATTTTGATTGTAGGTAACTTGACTGCACCCCACACATACATCCATTTTTATATAGAGAAATTTGTTCTACCCACTATCAAGAGATGCAGTTTTGAGGCACCTTACAAATCAACAATGATGAAGAAGATATTTCTATGATAATGTGCACAGAATTAGAGGTGCCAAATTCAATTAGCCATGTTTAATTACCACAAGTTACTTGATCTGTTGGGGCTATTCAGTTATAGCCCGTGGCATCCCGTGATCAGCCCACTGGCTAAAGTCAATGCAAATTACAGTTCAAGCCATAGGAGGCTCAAACAGAAATCTGCATTACCTGCTCTGATCATGGGTGTCACAAAGCTGTTAACTGCCTGTAATTGAATCTGACCCTAGTGCTAGGCCATATGTACAAGTAATACTACAGTATATCTTTACCTCTTTTGGATCTGATCATGTACTTCATATGGATTGGGTGGACACTGCTTTTTTTACTAAAGGTTGATTTTCATCAATGAAAATCTATCTCAATCCATGTTTGGTTCTAATGGCTGAAACACGTTTACTGTCATGTGATTTTTATTTTTATATTAATTTTTAAAGTTAGTACATGTGTTTTAGCCCTGGAAGAACAACATTGTTTTAGATCAATTTCCACCAGTTTGCAATCTATAAAAAAACTATGGAAATTGAACTTTAGTAAATATACAGTACCACTACAATATTTTTCAATGGGGGTACTACATTACTTGTATTTTATCCCCATAGATTTCTATGCCAAAATGTAATCTAATACTTGTGTCACACCACCTGGTAAACGCTGCAAGCTGTAGACGTGATCGCTCAATTCTGGAGGGTGATCCACTTTGCACCTTTTCTGTTGAACCCTGGGAATGTCCTATTATTTCCTCATGTTTACCTACAACCAAAGACTTGCTGTTCCCTAATGTCCTTTTTTATACTGGTTGTTTTGTTTTACACATAGATTTATGTTGAAGTTATTTATTGAACTGCTTATATGACTGGAATGTAAGGATGGCCATCGGTGGGTTATCCATCTATGGTCACCATCAATGGTAACATTGATGGCTAACATGGATTGTATGAAACCATCTGCTAGGGGACCATCAATGGTTTCACTCACCGATGGTCATCCCTTCTTTACTATGGAGTGGGCTGCTGGTCAATCAGTGACTGGGGCTTGGCTTTGCGAGTGTCAGAGATGAAGCTTTTCCCCATGTCCTGACACAATGTAGAGCTAATATAAAAACTATCCAGTTGGTCTATACCATCGATGGTGTAACACCAAGGGGTTGGTGGGTATGTGATTGAGAGAGGTATTACAGGTGGTTGGTGGCTATGTGATGTACCTTTCCCCTGAAATGTTGCTCCCCATACCTTGTCCTGCAGTGCCATGTTCAGACAGGTAGCATAGATTGATACAAACAGGAGTGAGTCAGCAATATCAACAGGATGTCTTTTATTGCGCTGCAATGAACTCTGGATTGATGATGATGATTAAAAGGCATTAAATTTGGATAATCACAAAAAAGAATAATTTGGGGTATAAAACATGAACAAATAGAAGACAATTGGCTACAGTTCACAACACAAAGGAGCATTCAATATGCAAAAGAAGAAGAATCACATAAGAATGGCAGAATATCATTGATATCACAGATGGACATATTAATTAGAATCACAAATACTAGCATGAAATAATTGGAATCATATAGTTTGGTGATGAGGAGAGTGATGAAAAATACAGTTAGCAATAATCAACACTAACTTTCTAGCTTTCGTAGCCAAAGTATGGAAATTAACGTTGGAGCTCAGGTAGAAGTCTGCTGGGTAATTGGCACACAAATGAAAAGGCTAATCCTGGATGATATCAGAGTCAATTGTACACAGTTCTATGCAAAGAGGATGTAACTAGCGAAGGGATGGTAGTGTATCTTAACAGATATAATTTACTTAGCAATGAGGGTCTTTCCAATGCAACAAACTGTCTCTTTTCCCGCTTACAAGGCTGTACACAAAACTCAGTCTCTTAAAATCAATGGGGGTCATTCCGAGTTGTTCACTCGCAAGCTGCTTTTAGCAGCTTTGCACACGCTAAGCCGCCGCCTACTGGGAGTGAATCTTAGCTTATCAAAATTGCGAACGAAAGATTAGCAGAATTGCGAATAGACACTTCTTAGCAGTTTCTGAGTAGCTCCACACTTACTCGGCATCTGCGATCAGTTCAGTGCTTGTCGTTCCTTGTTTGACGTCACAAACACACCCAGCGTTCGCCCAGACACTCCTCCGTTTCTCCAGCCACTCCCGCGTTTTTTCCAGAAACGGTAGCGTTTTTTCGCACACGGCCAGTTTCCGCCCAGAAACACCCACTTCCTATCAATCACATTACGATCACCAGAACGAAGAAAAAACCTCGTAATGCCGTGAGTAAAATTCCTAACTGCATAGCAAATTTACTTGGCGCAGTCGCACTGCGGACATTGCGCATGCGCATTAGCGACTATTTGCTCCGTTGCGAGAAAAAAATAACGAGCGAACAACTCGGAATGACCCCCAATATCTGTGTTGATACCACAACTCAGTTTTACTGAATCTCATAGTTTCAGTGTGGTAGAGGGAAGGGTTGCCTCAATAAACTCCTTGCAGTGCTTAGCTGGTGGAATTGTGGCACTGCAGTGTCTAACTTAAGCAATGTGGCATTTTGCTGTCCACACACTTTACATTTACAGTTATGGATAGGGGTAACCCGGTTATCAAGCTTGACCAGGGCTTTTGATGTTTGTATACTTTTGTACTCACTCAGACCCTCTTAAGTGGAGGGCTTAATGGCTCCTTTCAGAAACCAAGATGGCCACGACATCTGTGCCTTTCCCCAGGACTGGCAGTGTCTGGTCTCTGGCTGCAGAGTCTCAACACCCACTCACATGACACTTGTCTATCCAGCAGCTGCTCACACTCTGCAGCGCAGCTCTCACCGCTCAGCGTCCCGTTGCTGTAACTTGGTCTCTCAGCTCCCGCTCCGCTCCGCATGCCGGCTTCGTTCCCACACCTCCTCTCACTCTGCACTGCTCCACCTTCTTTTCCCCACAAGTCTCTCTTCTCCCCGGCTGCCCCTGTCCAATCAGCGGTCTCCATCTCGACCATGTAATTGGAATGGGTCTAGGCTTTAACTTCTGCTGTGCCATGCTCTCCCCCTGTGCTACTGTGTACCTGTGAATCAGGTCTTAAAGGGTCCTCATCATTTCTCAGGGTACCACAATGGCAGGAAACCATCTTGTTCTTCCCCATCTATGGCTAAAGTATTCAACACTGGCCATAGACCATCAATGATTTTGAATCATCGATGATTAATGGCCATTACTACTGGAATGTTTGCACCGTATTTCTGTCCTCTTTTTGAACTTTGTGCAAGTACTTCAATAAAAAGGTTAAAAAAAACATTAAAAGATTAAAAAAAACAGAATGCAACTGCATGAACTGGATTAGTTAATAAGGCTCTGCACATGTTTTAAATCTGCCTAAGTAACTGGACTGTTCACTTATGCTTCTTCACATTGGATTATTATAATTTACATCAGATCACTTATAATACTATGCTATGGTTATTGTGTTTCCTCTCCATTCTTTGTTTACAAGGTTCCTGTAAGGTTATAGCTCCAGTGTCCTCTGTAATGTGATTACACAGCTGATTTATGATTTAATTTGACCTATATTTGGGAGTCAGTGAACCTATACAGGTCATTTTGCAAACTTCAAAGATTAACACATTAAGTCTTGCTACTTAATTTATTGTTTGTAATTTCCTTCAGTTCTACATGTTCTTGCCTAATGGAATTATTAAAGTAATATATATATATAGTATGTAGGATCTCCTAACATTTAAGTAGACATGTACATGCCCTTGAAGAGATGGATAATTCTAACCACAAATATTCACTTATCTTGCGAAGACAGTTAATGATAATGTAATGACAGGCCACCACAAACTCATGATACAGATATTCCTCACTACCACCGCTCATATTAAATGCACAACTACTTGCCACATGGAAGATATATCACAGTCACAAAGTCACAAGAATATGAGAAGATGTAATCATGCATGCTAAGCTAATTATCATAGAGAAGCTTACTATAATGAAATGAATTGATAAATATTCGACCTGTGCATATCACATGCATATATTATTTATTTAATCATTTCAGAATCCATCTGGTCTCATTGGTGATATATGTGCATAAGATATCTATGTACTCAGTTAAGCATGTTACTAGTGTTTGTGTAGATTTACTCCGGGTACTCCAGTTTGCTTCCACATTACAAAAACATACTGGTAGGGTAATTCTGACAGTATTAGCCCTAGTGCTTATGTACGTATGTGTGCACACTTGAATGCATACTGTAGGCAGAACGACTGAAGTTAAATTAGAAGCTTGGGCAGTGAAATGGAGAATGTGCTTCAATACAGACAAGTGTAAGGTAATGCACTGTGGTAACAAGAACAAAAATAACACCTACCTACTAAATGGGGTAAAATTAGGAGATTCTGTACTGGAAAATGACTTAGGTGTCCTCATAGATGGCAAACTAAGCAGTAGTACCCAAAGTAGGACTGCAGCAAAGAAGGCTAATAAGATATTTTCTCTGACGTCCTAGTGGATGCTGGGAACTCCGTAAGGACCATGGGGAATAGACGGGCTCCGCAGGAGACTGGGCACTCTAAAAGAAAGATTAGGTACTATCTGGTGTGCACTGGCTCCTCCCTCTATGCCCCTCCTCCAGACCTCAGTTAGAATCTGTGCCCGGCCAGAGCTGGGTGCTCCTAGTGGGCTCTCCTGAGCTTGCTAGAAAAGAAAGTATTTGTTAGGTTTTTTATTTTCAGTGAGATCTGCTGACAACAGACTCACTGCTACATGGGACTGAGGGGAGAGAAGCAAACCTACCTGCTTGCAGCTAGCTTGTGCTTCTTAGGCTACTGGACACCATTAGCTCCAGAGAGTTCGAACACAGGGCCTGACCTCGATCGTCTGTTCCCGGAGCCGCGCCGCCGTCCCCCTTGCAGAGCCAGAAGACAGAAGAGAAGACTCCTGTCTTCATTAAGGTAGCGCACAGCACCGCAGCTGTGCGTCATTGCTCCCACAGCACACCACACACTCCGGTCACTGTAGGGTGCAGGGCGCTGGGGGGGGGGGGGGGGGGCGCCCTGGGCAGCAATTATAATACCTTTTGGCACTTAAAATACACATAATACAGTCTGCAAACCGCCATTAAGTTACATAAAACGCGGGACAGAAGCCCGCCGCTGAGGGGGCGGGGCCTTCTTCCTCAGCACACCAGCGCCATTTTCCCTTCCGCTGGAAGCAGCTCCCCAGGCTCTCCCCTGCAGTATCCTGATACAAGAAGGGTAAAAAAGAGAGGGGGGGCACATAAATTTAGGCACAAATAAGATATTTAAGCAGCTATTGGGTAAATCACTTTTTATAGTGTAAATCCCTGTGTTATATAGCGCTGTGGTGTGTGCTGGCATACTCTCTCTCTGTCTCCCCAAAGGACTTTGTGGGGTCCTGTCCTCAGTCTGAGCATTCCCTGTGTGTGTGCGGTGTGTCGGTACGGCTGTGTCGACATGTTTGATGAGGAGGGTTACGTGGAGGCGGAGCAGGGGCAGATAAGTGTGGTGTCACCCCCGACGGGGCCGACACCTGATTGGATGGCTATGTGGAAGGTCTTAACCTACAGTGTCAACTAGAGATGAGCGGGTTCGGTTTCTCTGAATCCGAACCCGCCAGAACTTCATGGTTTTTTTCACGGGTCCGAGCGACTCGGATCTTCCCGCCTTGCTCGGTTAACCCGAGCGCGCCCGAACGTCATCATGACGCTGTCGGATTCTCGCGAGGCTCGGATTCTATCGCGAGACTCGGATTCTATATAAGGAGCCGCGCGTCGCCGCCATTTTCACATGTGCATTGAGATTGATAGGGAGAGGACGTGGCTGGCGTCCTCTCCATTTAGATTATAAGAGACTGAGAGAGATTTACTGGAGCTGACTAGGAGGAGTACTGTTACTGTAGAAGTGTAGAGACTGAGTGGAGAGAGTTTACTAGTGAGGACAGTGCAGTTTACTTTATAATCCGTTCTCTGCCTGAAAAAAGCGATACACAGCACACAGTGACTCAGTCACATACCATATCTGTGTGCACTGCTCAGGCTCAGGCCAGTGTGCTGCATCATCTATTATCTATATATAATATATATATATCTGTCTGACTGCTCAGCTCACACAGCTTATAATTGTGGGGGAGACTGGGGAGCACTACTGCAGTGCCAGTTATAGGTTATAGCAGGAGCCAGGAGTACATAATATATTATATAGTGAGTGACCACCAGACACACAGTGCAGTTTATTTAATATATCCGTTCTCTGCCTGAAAAAAGCGATACACACAGTGACTCAGTCAGTCACATACCATATCTGTGTGCACTGCTCAGGCTCAGGCCAGTGTGCTGCATCATCTATTATCTATATATAATATTATATATATCTGTCTGACTGCTCAGCTCACACAGCTTATAATTGTGGGGGAGACTGGGGAGCACTACTGCAGTGCCAGTTATAGGTTATAGCAGGAGCCAGGAGTACATAATATATTATATAGTGAGTGACCACCAGACACACAGTGCAGTTTATTTAATATATCCGTTCTCTGCCTGAAAAAAGCGATACACACAGTGACTCAGTCAGTCACATACCATATCTGTGTGCACTGCTCAGGCTCAGGCCAGTGTGCTGCATCATCTATTATCTATATATAATATTATATATATCTGTCTGACTGCTCAGCTCACACAGCTTATAATTGTGGGGGAGACTGGGGAGCACTACTGCAGTGCCAGTTATAGGTTATAGCAGGAGCCAGGAGTACATAATATATTATATAGTGAGTGACCACCAGACACACAGTGCAGTTTATTTAATATATCCGTTCTCTGCCTGAAAAAAGCGATACACACAGTGACTCAGTCAGTCACATACCATATCTGTGTGCACTGCTCAGGCTCAGGCCAGTGTGCTGCATCATCTATTATCTATATATAATATTATATATATCTGTCTGACTGCTCAGCTCACACAGCTTATAATTGTGGGGGAGACTGGGGAGCACTACTGCAGTGCCAGTTATAGGTTATAGCAGGAGCCAGGAGTACATAATATATTATATAGTGAGTGACCACCAGACACACAGTGCAGTTTATTTAATATATCCGTTCTCTGCCTGAAAAAAGCGATACACACAGTGACTCAGTCAGTCACATACCATATCTGTGTGCACTGCTCAGGCTCAGGCCAGTGTGCTGCATCATCTATTATCTATATATAATATTATATATATCTGTCTGACTGCTCAGCTCACACAGCTTATAATTGTGGGGGAGACTGGGGAGCACTACTGCAGTGCCAGTTATAGGTTATAGCAGGAGCCAGGAGTACATATTATATTAAAATTAAACAGTGCACACTTTTGCTGCAGGAGTGCCACTGCCAGTGTGACTGACCAGTGACCTGACCACACTGACCACCAGTATAGTTAGTAGTATACTTATATTGTGATTGCCTGAAAAAGTTAAACACTCGTCGTGTGACTTCACTTGTGTGTTTTTTTTTTTTTTATTCTATAAAAATAAAACTCATTCTGCTGACAGACAGTGTCCAGCAGGTCCGTCATTATATAATATATAATATATACCTGTCCGGCTGCAGTAGTGATATATATATATTTTTTATATCATTTATCATCCAGTCGCAGCAGACACAGTACGGTAGTTCACGGCTGTGGCTACCTCTGTGTCTCTGCACTCGGCAGGCAGTCCGTCCATAATTGTAATACCACCTAACCGTGGATTTTTTTCATTCTTCTTTATACATACATAGTTACATAGACATCTTCTCTTTATCAACCAGTCTATATTAGCTGCAGACACAGTACAGTACGGTAGTTCACGGCTGTGGCTACCTCTGTGTCTGCACTCGGCAGGCAGTCCGTCCATAATTGTATACCACCTAACCGTGGTTTTTTTTCATTCTTCTTTATACATACATAGTTACATAGACATCTTCTCTTTATCAACCAGTCTATATTAGCTGCAGACACAGTACAGTACGGTAGTTCACGGCTGTGGCTACCTCTGTGTCTGCACTCGGCAGGCAGTCCGTCCATAATTGTATACCACCTAACCGTGGATTTTTTTCAGTCTTCTTTATACATACATAGTTACATAGACATCTTCTCTTTATCAACCAGTCTATATTAGCTGCAGACACAGTACAGTACGGTAGTTCACGGCTGTGGCTACCTCTGTGTCTGCAGTCGGCAGGCAGTCCATAATTGTATACTAGTATCCATCTCCATTGTTTACCTGAGGTGCCTTTTAGTTGTGCCTATTAAAATATGGAGAACAAAAATGTTGAGGTTCCAAAATTAGGGAAAGATCAAGATCCACTTCCACCTCGTGCTGAAGCTGCTGCCACTAGTCATGGCCGAGACGATGAAATGCCAGCAACGTCGTCTGCCAAGGCCGATGCCCAATGTCATAGTACAGAGCATGTCAAATCCAAAACACCAAATATCAGAAAAAAAAGGACTCCAAAACCTAAAATAAAATTGTCGGAGGAGAAGCGTAAACTTGCCAATATGCCATTTACCACACGGAGTGGCAAGGAACGGCTGAGGCCCTGGCCTATGTTCATGGCTAGTGGTTCAGCTTCACATGAGGATGGAAGCACTCAGCCTCTCGCTAGAAAAATGAAAAGACTCAAGCTGGCAAAAGCAGCACAGCAAAGAACTGTGCATTCTTCGAAATCCCAAATCCACAAGGAGAGTCCAATTGTGTCGGTTGCGATGCCTGACCTTCCCAACACTGGACGTGAAGAGCATGCGCCTTCCACCATTTGCACGCCCCCTGCAAGTGCTGGAAGGAGCACCCGCAGTCCAGTTCCTGATAGTCAGATTGAAGATGTCAGTGTTGAAGTACACCAGGATGAGGAGGATATGGGTGTTGCTGGCGCTGGGGAGGAAATTGACCAGGAGGATTCTGATGGTGAGGTGGTTTGTTTAAGTCAGGCACCCGGGGAGACACCTGTTGTCCGTGGGAGGAATATGGCCGTTGACATGCCAGGTGAAAATACCAAAAAAATCAGCTCTTCGGTGTGGAGGTATTTCACCAGAAATGCGGACAACAGGTGTCAAGCCGTGTGTTCCCTTTGTCAAGCTGTAATAAGTAGGGGTAAGGACGTTAACCACCTCGGAACATCCTCCCTTATACGTCACCTGCAGCGCATTCATAATAAGTCAGTGACAAGTTCAAAAACTTTGGGTGACAGCGGAAGCAGTCCACTGACCAGTAAATCCCTTCCTCTTGTAACCAAGCTCACGCAAACCACCCCACCAACTCCCTCAGTGTCAATTTCCTCCTTCCCCAGGAATGCCAATAGTCCTGCAGGCCATGTCACAGGCAATTCTGACGAGTCCTCTCCTGCCTGGGATTCCTCCGATGCATCCTTGCGTGTAACGCCTACTGCTGCTGGCGCTGCTGTTGTTGCCGCTGGGAGTCGATGGTCATCCCAGAGGGGAAGTCGTAAGCCCACTTGTACTACTTCAAGTAAGCAATTGACTGTTCAACAGTCCTTTGCGAGGAAGATGAAATATCACAGCAGTCATCCTACTGCAAAGCGGATAACTGAGGCCTTGGCATCCTGGGTGGTGAGAAACGTGGTTCCGGTATCCATCATTACTGCAGAGCCAACTAGAGACTTGTTGGAGGTACTGTGTCCCCGGTACCAAATACCATCTAGGTTCCATTTCTCTAGGCAGGCGATACCGAAAATGTACACAGACCTCAGAAAAAGAGTCACCAGTGTCCTAAAAAATGCAGCTGTACCCAATGTCCACTTAACCACGGACATGTGGACAAGTGGAGCAGGGCAGGGTCAGGACTATATGACTGTGACAGCCCACTGGGTAGATGTATGGACTCCCGCCGCAAGAACAGCAGCGGCGGCACCAGTAGCAGCATCTCGCAAACGCCAACTCTTTCCTAGGCAGGCTACGCTTTGTATCACCGGTTTCCAGAATACGCACACAGCTGAAAACCTCTTACGGCAACTGAGGAAGATCATCGCGGAATGGCTTACCCCAATTGGACTCTCCTGTGGATTTGTGGCATCGGACAACGCCAGCAATATTGTGTGTGCATTAAATATGGGCAAATTCCAGCACGTCCCATGTTTTGCACATACCTTGAATTTGGTGGTGCAGAATTTTTTAAAAAACGACAGGGGCGTGCAAGAGATGCTGTCGGTGGCCAGAAAAATTGCGGGACACTTTCGGCGTACAGGCACCACGTACAGAAGACTGGAGCACCACCAAAAACTACTGAACCTGCCCTGCCATCATCTGAAGCAAGAAGTGGTAACGAGGTGGAATTCAACCCTCTATATGCTTCAGAGGTTGGAGGAGCAGCAAAAGGCCATTCAAGCCTATACAATTGAGCACGATATAGGAGGTGGAATGCACCTGTCTCAAGTGCAGTGGAGAATGATTTCAACGTTGTGCAAGGTTCTGATGCCCTTTGAACTTGCCACACGTGAAGTCAGTTCAGACACTGCCAGCCTGAGTCAGGTCATTCCCCTCATCAGGCTTTTGCAGAAGAAGCTGGAGGCATTGAAGAAGGAGCTAAAAGGGAGCGATTCCGCTAGGCATGTGGGACTTGTGGATGCAGCCCTTAATTCGCTTAACAAGGATTCACGGGTGGTCAATCTGTTGAAATCAGAGCACTACATTTTGGCCACCGTGCTCGATCCTAGATTTAAAGCCTACCTTGGATCTCTCTTTCCGGCAGACACAAGTCTGCTGGGGTGCAAAGACCTGCTGGTGACAAAATTGTCAAGTCAAGCGGAACGCGACCTGTCAACATCTCCTCCTTCACATTCTCCCGCAACTGGGGGTGCGAGGAAAAGGCTCAGAATTCCGAGCCCACCCGCTGGCGGTGATGCAGGGCAGTCTGGAGCGACTGCTGATGCTGACATCTGGTCCGGACTGAAGGACCTGACAACGATTACGGACATGTCGTCTACTGTCACTGCATATGATTCTCTCAACATTGATAGAATGGTGGAGGATTATATGAGTGACCGCATCCAAGTAGGCACGTCACACAGTCCGTACTTATACTGGCAGGAAAAAGAGGCAATTTGGAGGCCCTTGCACAAACTGGCTTTATTCTACCTAAGTTGCCCTCCCACAAGTGTGTACTCCGAAAGAGTGTTTAGTGCCGCCGCTCACCTTGTCAGCAATCGGCGTACGAGGTTACATCCAGAAAATGTGGAGAAGATGATGTTCATTAAAATGAATTATAATCAATTCCTCCGCGGAGACATTGACCAGCAGCAATTGCCTCCACAAAGTACACAGGGAGCTGAGATGGTGGATTCCAGTGGGGACGAATTGATAATCTGTGAGGAGGGGGATGTACACGGTGATATATCGGAGGGTGAAGATGAGGTGGACATCTTGCCTCTGTAGAGCCAGTTTGTGCAAGGAGAGATTAATTGCTTCTTTTTTGGGGGGGGTCCAAACCAACCCGTCATATCAGTCACAGTCGTGTGGCAGACCCTGTCACTGAAATGATGGGTTGGTTAAAGTGTGCATGTCCTGTTTTGTTTATACAACATAAGGGTGGGTGGGAGGGCCCAAGGACAATTCCATCTTGCACCTCTTTTTTCTTTTCTTTTTCTTTGCATCATGTGCTGATTGGGGAGGGTTTTTTGGAAGGGACATCCTGCGTGACACTGCAGTGCCACTCCTAGATGGGCCCGGTGTTTGTGTCGGCCACTAGGGTCGCTAATCTTACTCACACAGTCAGCTACCTCATTGCGCCTCTTTTTTTCTTTGCGTCATGTGCTGTTTGGGGAGGGTTTTTTGGAAGGGACATCCTGCGTAACACTGCAGTGCCACTCCTAGATGGGCCCGGTGTTTGTGTCGGCCACTAGGGTCGCTTATCTTACTCACACAGCGACCTCGGTGCAAATTTTAGGACTAAAAATAATATTGTGAGGTGTGAGGTATTCAGAATAGACTGAAAATGAGTGTAAATTATGGTTTTTGAGGTTAATAATACTTTGGGATCAAAATGACCCCCAAATTCTATGATTTAAGCTGTTTTTTAGTGTTTTTTGAAAAAAACACCCGAATCCAAAACACACCCGAATCCGACAAAAAAAATTCGGTGAGGTTTTGCCAAAACGCGTTCGAACCCAAAACACGGCCGCGGAACCGAACCCAAAACCAAAACACAAAACCCGAAAAATTTCAGGCGCTCATCTCTAGTGTCAACTCCTTACATAAAAGGTTCGATGACGCAGCAGCCTTGGGACAGCCGGGGTCTCAGCCCGCGCCTGCCCAGGCGACTCAGAAGCAGTCAGGGGCTCATAAACGCCCGCTAGCTCAGATGGTAGACACAGATGTCAACACGGAGTCTGACTCCAGTGTAGATGAGAATGAGACAAATGTACAGTCTACAAAGGCCATCCGATGCATGATTACTGCAATGAAAGATGTATTACACATTTCTGACATTAACCCGGTTACCACCAAGAGGGGTATTATGTTTGGGGAGAAAAAGCAGCCAGTGACTTTTCCCCCATCTGATGAATTAAATGAATTGTGTGAAGAAGCGTGGAGTTCCCCTGATAAGAAACTAGTGATTTCTAAGAGGTTACTGATGGCGTACCATTTCCCGCCAGCGGATAGGTTACGTTGGGAAACATCCCCTAGGGTGGACTAGGCGCTAACACGCTTATCTAAAAGGGTGGCACTGCCGTCTCAGGATACGGCCGCCCTAAAGGAGCCTGCGGATAGAAAGCAGGAAGCTATCCTGAAGTCTGTGTATACACACTCTGGTACTCTACTGAGACCTGCTATTGCTTCAGCCTGGATGTGTAGTGCTGCAGCAGCATGGACTGATACTCTGTCAGACAACATTGATTCCCTCGACAGGGATACTGTTTTGCTAACCCTCGGACATATAAAAGACGTCGTCTTATATATGCGGGATGCCCAGAGGGACATTTGCCTGCTGGCATCTAGAATTAATGCAATGTCCATTTCTGCCAGGAGAGTATTATGGACTCGGCAGTGGACAGGTGATGCTGATTCTAAAAAACACATGGAGGTTTTGCCTTATAAGGTTGAGGAATTGTTTGGGGACGGTCTCTCGGACCTCGTATCCACAGCAACTGCTGGGAAGTCGACTTTTTTACCTCTGGTTCCCTCACAGCCTAAGAAAGCACCGTATTATCAAGTGCAGTCCTTTCGACCTCAGAAAGGCAAGCGGGTCAGAGGAGCATCCTTTCTGGCCAGAGGCAAGGGTAGAGGAAAGAAGCTGCACCAGGCAGCCAGTTCCCAGGAACAAAAATCCTCCCCTGCTTCCACTAAGTCCACAGCATGATGTTGGAGCTCCACAGGTGGAGCCAGGTGCGGTGGGGACGCGTCTCCGAAACTTCAGCAACCAGTGGGTCCGCTCACAAGTGGATCTCTGGGCTGTACAAATTGTATCTCAGGGATACAAGCTGGAGTTCGAGGCGACTCCCCCTCGCCGTTACCTCAAATCAGCCTTGCCAGCTGCTCCCAGGGAAAGGGAGGTAGTACTGGTGGCAATTCACAAGCTGTACCTCCAGCAGGTGATAATCAAGGTCCCCCTCCTTCAACAGGGAAGGGTTACTATTCCACAATGTTTGTGGTACCGAAACCGGACGGTTCGGTGAGACCCATTCTGAATTTAAAATCCTTGAACACTTATATAAAGAAGTTCAAGTTCAAAATGGAATCGCTCAGGGCGGTTATTGCAAGCCTGGAAGAGGGGGATTTTATGGTGTCGCTGGACATCAAGGATGCTTACTTGCATGTCCCCATTTACCCACCTCACCAGGAATACCTCAGGTTTGTGGTACAGGACTGTCATTACCAATTCCAGACGTTACCGTTTGGTCTCTCCACGGCACCGAGAATATTTACCAAGGTAATGGCCGTAATGATGATACTCCTTCGGAAGAAGGAAGTTAGAATTATCCCGTACTTGGACGATCTCCTCATAAAGGCGAGGTCCAGAGAGCAGTTGTTGGTCAGTGTAGCACTCTCTCAGGAAGTGTTGCAACAGCATGGCTGGATTCTGAATATCCCAAAGTTGCAGCTGATTCCTGCGACGCGTCTGCTTTTCCTGGGCATGATTCTGGACACAGAACAGAAGAAGGTGTTTCTCCCGGTGGAGAAGGCCCAGGAATTGTCATCTTTGGTCAGGGACCTCCTGAAACCAAAACAGGTGTCGGTGCATCACTGCACGCGAGTCCTGGGAAAGATGGTAGCTTCTTACGAAGCAATTCCCTTCGGCAGGTTCCATGCAAGGATCTTTCAGTGGGATCTGTTGGACAAATGGTCCGGATTGCATCTTCAGATGCATCGGTTGATCACCCTGTCCCCAAGGGCCAGGGTGTCTCTGCTGTGGTGGCTGCAGAGTGCTCATCTTCTCGATGGCCGCAGGTTCGGCATACAGGACTGGGTCCTGGTGACCACGGATGCAAGCCTCCGAGGATGGGGGGCAGTCACTCAGGGAAGAAACTTCCAAGGACAGTTGTCAAGTCTGGAGACTTCACTGCACATAAATATACTGGAACTAAGGGCCATTTACAACGCCCTGAGTCAAGCAGAGCCCCTGCTTCAAAACCAGATGGCATCCCGCCTCAACAAAAAGCTAAAAAAATATTGCGCCAGGTCAAGGGACCCTCAGGCGATAGCTGTGGACGCACTAGTGACACCGTGGGTGTACCAGTCGGTTTATGTGTTCCCTCCTCTGCCTCTCATACCCAAGGTACTGAGGATAGTAAGAAAGAGAGGAGTAAGAACTATACTCATCGTTCCGGATTGGCCAAGAAGAACTTGGTACCTAGAACTACAAGAAATGATCTCAGAGGACCCATGGCCTCTGCCTCTCAGACAGGACCTGTTACAGCAGGGGCCCTGTCTGTTCCAAGACTTACCGCGGCTGCGTTTGACGGCATGGCGGTTGAACGCCGGATCCTAACGAAAAAGGGCATTCCAGATGAAGTGATTCATATGCTGATAAAAGCTAGGAAGGATGTGACAGCAAAGCATTATCACCGCATATGGCGGAAATATGTCGCTTGGTGTGAGGCCAGGAAGGCCCCAACAGAGAAATTCCAGCTGGGTCGATTTCTGCACTTCCTACAGTCAGGGGTGACTATGGGCCTAAAATTGGGGTCCATAAAGGTCCAGATTTCGGCCCTATCTATTTTCTTTCAAAAAGAACTGGCTTCACTGCCTGAAGTTCAAACGGTTGTAAAGGGAGTGCTGCATATTCAGCCCCCTTTTGTGCCTCCAGTGGCACCTTGGGATCTTAATGTTGTGTTGGATTTCCTGAAATCACGCTGGTTTGAGCCACTTAGGACCATGGAGCTAAAGTATCTCACGTGGAAGGCGGTCATGCTGTTGGCCTTAGCTTCAGCTAGGCGTGTGTCAGAATTGGCGGCTTTGTCATGTAAAAGCCTGTATCTGATCTTCCATATGGACAGGGCAGAATTGAGGACTCATCCCCAATTTCTCCCAAAGGTGGTATCAGCGTTTCATTTGAACCAACCTATTGTGGTGCCTACGGCTACTCGGGACTTGGAGGATTCCAAGTTGCTGGACGTAGTCCGGGCTTTGAAAATTTATGTTTCCAGGACGGCTGGAGTCAGGAAAACTGACTCGCTATTTATCCTGCATGCACCCAACAAGCTGGGTGCTCCTGCTTCAAAGCAAACTATCGCTCGCTGGATCTGTTGCACGATTCAGCTGGCACATTCTGCGGCTGGACTGCCGCATCCTAATTCAGTAAAAGCCCATTCCACAAGGAAGGTGGGCTCTTCTTGGGCGGCTGCCCGAGGGGTTTCGGCTTTACAGCTTTGCCGAGCTGCTACTTGGTCGGGTTCAAACACATTTGCTAAATTCTACAAGTTTGATACCCTGGCTGAGGAGGACCTTGAGTTTGCTCATTCGGTGCTGCAGAGTCATCCGCACTCTCCCGCCCATTTGGGAGCTTTGGTATAATCCCCATGGTCCTTACGGAGTTCCCAGCATCCACTAGGACGTCAGAGAAAATAAGAATTTACTCACCGGTAAATCTATTTCTCGTAGTCCGTAGTGGATGCTGGGCGCCCGTCCCAAGTGTGGACTCTCTGCAATACATGTATATAGTTATTGCTTCACTAAAGGGTTATTGTTATGAGCCATCCGTAAAAGGAGGCTCAGTTGTTGTTCATACTGTTAACTGGGTATGGTTATCACAAGTTGTACAGTGTGATTGGTGTGGCTGGTATGAGTCTTACCCTGGATTACAAATCCTTTCCTTGTTGTGTCAGCTCTTCCGGGCACAGTTTCCCTAACTGAGGTCTGGAGGAGGGGCATAGAGGGAGGAGCCAGTGCACACCAGATAGTACCTAATCTTTCTTTTAGAGTGCCCAGTCTCCTGCGGAGCCCGTCTATTCCCCATGGTCCTTACGGAATTCCCAGCATCCACTATGGACTACGAGAAATAGAATTACCGGTGAGTAAATTCTTATTAGCATGCATAAAACGGGGAATTGATGCTAGGGACGAGAGTATTATACTCCCTTTATATAAATCACTTGTGAAGCCACACCTTGAATACTGTGTACAATTCTGGGCACCATACTACAAAAGGATATCCTGGAGCTAGAAAAGGTTCAGAGGTGGGCGACCAAACTAATTAAAGGTATGGAAACGCTGGAATACGAGGAAAGGCTTGCAAGTCTAGGCATGTTTACACTGGAAAAGAGGAGATTAAGAGGAGACATGATCAAATTCTACAAATATATAAGGGGACAATATACAGATCTTGCGCAGGACCTGTTTTTGGTTAGATCAACACAGAGAACTAGTGGACACTCGCTCAGGTTAGAGGAGAGGAGATTCCGCACAATACGGTGTAAAGGCTTTTTTATGGTAAGGACGATACGTGTTTGGAATTCCCTGCCTGAGGGAGTTGTAATGGCCGACTCAGTCAACACCTTTAAGAATGGGTTAGATAAATTCCTGATGGATAAGGATATCCAGGGTTATGGAGCATAGTAACGCACTATGGTTATTATAAAAAAGAGGGGTAAAATGTAACGGCAGTCATCAACATCAGTCAAAATTTTATACAAAATAATCCTTCATAGTAGACCACAAATAGGTTGAATTCGATGGACAATTGTCTTTTTTCAACCTTAGATACTATGTTACTATGTTATTTCTATAATGGGTGCGGTTTGTGTGGTGCACATGGGGGGCCACACGACACATACTGCACCCATATAGTATACTTACCCCTCTGGAGTCCCTTCAGTGGTGGTCCTGCAGTGCGGGTACATATCCAAATGGCCCCTTGACCCAGAGGCGTCACTCACCTCTTCTGAACCCAGTGCGGCAGTGGGCGCAAAGGGGGCTTGGCTTCGTGGAAGACCCACGGAGGGTGTGTGGCTTCACGGGAGGGGCGTGGCTAAGCACCCCGACCCCCGTTTTCGGCACTCTGGGGGTCCGGGAGTTGCTGATTGCCCCTGGAGACTAAGGTGTCTGCAGTGCCAGCTCCTACATGGTGACAGGAGCCGGGTTGCTGCATGTAACGTTACAGTGCAGCAACCGGCTTCTGTAACTGAGCAGGAGCCGGCACTTTGGTGTCACCCCTCGGCAGATGACACCCGGGTGCGGGCCGCACCCTCCGCACCCAGCTTGTGACGCCAGTGCCTTGACCATTTCTGAGTAATTTGCTCATGCACACTGGGGATGTCCCTGGGAACAAGGCATTAACACAATGTTCCTGGAGACCTGCGCATGCGCGGTAGACTCTGGCATTATGCCAGCATCTAATAGCTGCCGAAGAGGAGGGGACCCGCAACGGAGGCTGCAAACGGGTCATCTCCTCTGTTTCAAGCCCCTGCTTGTATGTCAGGCAATATAGATTATAAGCTCCAATGGGGAAGGGACTAGTACCAATTACCAATGTTCTCGGTACAGTGTTGCAACAAATTGGTAGTAATAATAATAATAACAATAATAATAATAATGATATTAATACTAGAATTAGAAAAATGATAACTTCGTATCTTACAAATAGGCAACACTGAATAATTCTTACAATACACCCTTTTATTAAATTATCACAAATTGGATGTATATCATTTTTTTTACATATACAACTGCATTTGACAGTACAATTCTTTTGCATCAGTTTCACACTATCTCCTATGACTACTGTCTGCCTCTGCAGTTGGAGGCATTGGCATTTCTCTAATGGGTGCAATGTGTGTGATGCACACAGGCCCCTGGGTCCAGGAGGGGCCCCACACCACGCACACTGCACCCATATTTGAATTCTTACCTTTCTGGAGTTTTGCATCGGCTGTACAGCTGCGGCGAAAACCACAGCCAAAATGGCCGCCACTCATGCGCAGTAGCGAAATTAGTCTCCAGAACATGGACATGAACAGCTCATGATTGGCTGCCGGTCCGTGAGCTCCGATTGGCTCGCGGCCGGCTCAATAGAAAGAATACACACTGCTGCTCTGTGTGCCTCCGTGGCTGACTGCCCTGACGGTGTGCACCGCGTAGGCAGCTGGCCTGTACCCGTGATCCTTACTGCTGCCACCCAGGACCCCTTTGGTAAGCTTTGGGGGAGCTAGGGCTCGAGGGGGGGGGGTGCCCTTCCAAGTTTGTCAGTCCCAGGCCCCATCATTTCTGATGGCAGCCCTGCTTACCACAGTGACACCTCGTGTGGCACTGTGAAAAAGGGGTGGGGCTTCACGTGAAGAGACGAGGCTTCACGTTCCAACCCCCATTTTTGTCACTCCAGGTGTACTGGAGATGGGGGCTGCCCCGGGGAGTGCTGTGGCTGCAGTGTTGGCTCCTACACAGTGACAGGAGCCTATTGTGCCACATATTGTTACAGTGCAGTACCCGGCTTTTGTCACTGAGCAGGAGCTGGCATTATGTTGTCACGCCTCGATGAGTGACACCCAGGTGGGGGTTGCACCCCCCGCAACCTTTGTGACTACACTGTGTGCATGTGAAGGTCTCATAGAAAATGGCTTGGCCACCATTTTCTCAGTGATTTTACTACTGCGCATGCGCAAAATGCCGGGAAAATGGCCGTCGATTTCTTCAGGGACTCCGGAAGGTACAGCAAGTATTGGATAAAAAATGGGTGGAGTGGGTGCGGTGTTGGACCCCAGGAGCCTGTGTACACCGTACACACTATAGCCATTATAAATATGCCAGTGATCCTTTCAGTGTAAGATGTAAGTTGAACATTGTCCCTCAAATGAAATAATTTTAACAGAAGTAGATGGACAGGTGACATTGTCTCAACCGACTGCACTGCTGACCGATCCTTATTGGTGCTGCCAGACAGGGCCATACCCTGGGGAACCAGGCGCCCTTAGCAAAGTGAAGGACATGACACCCTCTCCATTATCTATATTAGTGATGTGCACCGGAAATTTTTCGGGTTTTGTGTTTTGGTTTTGGATTCGGTTCCGCGGCCGTGTTTTGGATTCGGACGCGTTTTGGCAATACCTCCCTGAAATTTTTTTGTCGGATTCGGATGTGTTTTGGATTCGGGTGTTTTTTTACAAAAACCCCTCAAAAACAGCTTAAATCATAGAATTTGGGGGTCATTTTGATCCCATAGTATTATTAACCTCAATAACCATAATTTCCACTCATTTCCAGTCTATTCTGAACACCTCACACCTCACAATATTATTTTTAGTCCTAAAATTTGCACCGAGGTCGCTGGATGGCTAAGCTAAGCGACCCAAGTGGCCGACACAAACACCTGGCCCATCTAGGAGTGGCACTGCAGTGTCAGACAGGATGGCAGATTTAAAAAATAGTCCTCAAACAGCACATGATGTAAAGAAAAAAAGAGGTGCAATGAGGTAGCTGTGTGACTAAGCTAAGCGACCCAAGTGGCCGACACAAACACCTGGCCCATCTAGGAGTGGCACTGCAGTGTCAGACAGGATGGCAGGTTTAAAAAATAGTCCCCAAACAGCACATGATGTAAAGAAAAAAAGAGGTGCAATGAGGTAGCTGTGTGACTAAGCTAAGCGACCGAAGTGGCCGACACAAACACCTGGCCCATCTAGGAGTGGCACTGCAGTGTCAGACAGGATGGCAGATTTAAAAAATAGTCCCCAAACAGCACATGATGCAAAGAAAAAAAGAGGTGCACCAAGGTCGCTGTGTGACTAAGCTTAGCGACCCAAGTGGCCGACACAAACACCTGGCCCAACTAGGAGTGGTACTGCAGTGTCAGACAGGACGGCAGATTTAAAAAATAGTCCCCAAACAGCACATGATGCAAAGAAAAAAAGAGGTGCAATGAGGTAGCTGTGTGACTAAGCTAAGCGACCCAAGTGGCCGACACAAACACCTGGCCCATCTAGGAGTGGCACTGCAGTGTCAGACAGGATGGCAGATTTGAAAAATAGTCCCCAAACAGCACACGATGCAAAGAAAAAAAGGTGCAATGAGGTAGCTGTGTGACTAAGCTTAGCGACCCAAGTGGCCGACACAAACACCCGGCCCATCTAGGAGTGGCACTGCAGTGTCAGACAGGATGGCAGATTAAAAAAATGATCACAGGTATTTGCAGCACACTGAGCACAGATATTTGCAGCACACTGAACACAGAAACTGAGAGAACGCAGCCACGTCCTCTCGCTATCATCTCCAAAGCACGAGTGAAAATGGCGGCGACGCGCGGCTCCTTATATAGAATACAAATCTCGCGAGAATCCGACAGCGGGATGATGATGTTCGGGCGCGCTCTGGTTAACCGAGCAAGGCGGGAAGATCCGAGGCTGCCTCGGAACGGTGTAAAATGGGTGAAGTTCGGGGGGGTTCGGATCCCGAGGAACCAAACCCGCTCATCACTAATCTATATAATAATTTTTGCTTATAACTTGGCTATCCATTCTATTTAGAGCATATTATTGAAGACCATGTCCATAAAAAATTAAAATGCAGAAGGAGGGTAATATACATTAGGAGAAGGTGGGACAATGGGCTTAGTGGTCCTTAGGGGAAACTGAGGCAGATAAGACTGTGCAGTAACAGAGGCAAGAGGTTTAGGGTGTTGGGTAGGAAGAATGGAAAAGAGGATGGGCGGAAGAGGTGTAGTATAATAGAGGGGATAGTGTAAAGAGGGGGTGTGACCTGTAGCTGTATCAATAAAGCATTACCTTGTGGAGTCCATCAGCTCCAAGTAACATGAAGGCAGTGCCATACTGTGATCTGTAGCTCTCTAATGAAAAATATCAACCGCTTATTACCATGATACCTATTGCCTTAAGGTATGAGAATGAGGCCTGGCACCAGGGCTGGCTATTCTCAGGTGGGGGCCCTGCACACTTTTTGTGGGCCTCTTCCCTAGAAAATCAGCCCAGGTGCCAACTGGCATGTGGCTGCCTGGAATCATGGTAGGGTAACCCCATGCTGCAGGCACTTCCCCTATGGTTCCAGTAGCCCAAATTGGCAATTTCAATTGCTGGTTATCCAGAAATCGAGATGGGGGACAACAACACCTTTTTCCTCTCGGTTTCTGGATACCCAGTATTTGGCTGAAAACACCAATTCTGGTTATGGTTCCAAAATGGGAAAAAAATCTGACTGCTGTGAAAATCACAAAATCCTTAATTTAAACAGAAAATTGTCTGGCCGGATAAAAAAGTTGGTTTAGTGTGTGGATTGTATGGCCCCCTTTATTCTTATTTTTAAAATAGGACTATTTCCTTTTAAGGACATTTCATTACAATATAAAATAACTTTGCTTTGAGGTAGAATTTATTTATTTTATAATTTATTTATATAGAATTTTGTATACATCATATAATACAATATAAATGTTTACGCAATTCAAGATACAACTTACACCTAAGTATAAATCCGTTAACATCATACAAGAATATTCTGCAACATTAATACTGCCAAAGTATTCTTATCACCTTATTATATAATGGAGCCAGTGCTGTAAATTCGGGAACAAAAGAGTTAATTAAAATGTAGGTTAAAAATGTACTTAACCCAACTGCTTCTTCTTTCTACTTCATTGCTTCCAAGTGATCCTTTATCAATCTATCTGTTGCATCTGTTCTTCTTTTTGAAGTGGTTCTTTATCTCTTAAACAGCTTTCTATAGAGGGTAAAGACAAAATAACAGAGGGAAAACTGCTGTTAAAAAGAGCTATTGAAAAAGAACTAGCCAGTGCCATCTAGTGGACACCAACATATAAATTGTGTCTCAAACTGTATGTTTCATTGACAGTGTATAAACATCTGGGTTAATAGAATGATAACCTGTTGTTTTGTATTATGATAATAATTAAGCTCACACACGATAATGTTTCATGTATTGTAGTTTCAAAGTATATTAGAATTCACAGAGGTGCTGTATGACCATTTGAAGCTCCATGTAACTGCCCTATTGCTTTTATACTGTACAGGTCACTGAACTCCAAGGCGACTCCTATACATTATATGCCAAACAGTAAAGTCTAAATAATACTTATAAACTTATTGTTGGAGTTTTATAGTCAATAAAATAGACTGAGTCCTGTTAGTAGTTGCTGGGTTTTTTTTTACAAAAAAATTTGAAAAATACAGTAAGCGGATCTGTTGTTAGTGAAAGAGGCGGATGTAGAGTGGTAGATGTACTTTTTATGCACTCACTTTCTAGGTGTGTCTAGGTAAGGCTGCCGATGGAAGGAGCCAGAGGACAATTCATTTTTGCAGGATTAACTCCCTTGCAACATAACTTGCAATGTAATTTAGCCTCCTCCTGTTAAACCATTGATGGTATGCTAGTGCTCTTGCAAAGTGGACAGCTGAAGTTGGCATATGGGCAAACGATACTCCTTCATGGTGTAGTCAGTAGTAGATATGTCAGCAGTCTTTGGAGAGAATCATGCAGTGTTGGTAACCATCGCAATCCCCGGCATCGATGGGTGTCAACCATTGGTTTCCGATGGTCATCCATACAGTATATTGGGGGTTTCCTGATTAAATGAGCCATAAACAAAGGAGGTTGAAACTGGCAGAGTGGTGATTAGCTCCTGCAGTCATGCACCATCAATCCACCGAAATAAATATGATTTACTCCTGGCACTGGGATATTAAAAGCAATGGCAAGTTAAAGTGGCTTATTGGTGTGGCCAGAGGCGTAGCGTGGAGACATGACACCCGGAGCAGGGTCATGTCACAGCGCCCCCACCCACCACCACACATACATACGTACATACATAGATTCACACACATTTAGGCACAGACATACATTAACACACAAATTCACACAGATATACAGTATATACACACACACACACACACACACACACAACTATACACACACAGACATACACACATACACAAAGACATACATAAACACACACATATACTCACACATACTGTAAACAAAGATATATATATATATATTATATATACACATAAACACACATACATGTATACACATTAGCACACAGACATATACACACACATTTACACACAAACACAGACATATATACATAAACACACAGTATACACAGACATAAACACACAGTATACACACATTAATTCTCACCAAGAGGCCAGCAGCAGAGCAGCTACTTGTTCCAGCCTGGGGGGGCGGAGCTTCTAAGTGATTGACAGGCTGGGCCTCATGGGTAGAAGGAAAGGACTGAGGAAAGGGAAAGGGTGGCCACCACACTACCTGCATGTTCCAGATCACTGAATGCAGATCCCTGACAGCCAGGAAAGTTCTGCTGACAAGCCTCCAAACCTCCCTTCTTCCCTAACAACACAACACTGCACTGCACTGGACTCTCTGTACTGTGCAATCAGTGATATGCAACATGCAGGCAGTGTGGTGGCCACAAAGATAAATTAACTGCTGAAAAAGCGCCTCAGCAGAAGATATATCACATGAGTTATAAATATATATTAAAGACAAATTTCTGAAATGCTGCGCTAGCCGAACAACTATGTGTCATAAATGTAGCAGGAAGGATAACAAGAAAAAACGGCTGCGCTGAATGTCAGAAATAAAATAAAAAGAGAGCCAACATATGAAAATGTATAATTTTAATACATGATAATGATATAAATATCTAGTAGTAATACCAATAAAAACACTGAAAAATAAAAAATGTGAAAAATACCCACAAAACTTGTCTCAGAATGTCTGTACGAATAAAAGACTTCTGTTATGCTGCAGCTTTAATAAAGAGCTGGAGTCCATATTCCAAAACTGCCAATATGCACTGCTGAATATGCACAAACAATGGACAATAGGTGCAATAATTGTAATCTCCAAGAGTGGAATAACTGTGCATCACCAGTTACAGTTCAATGGTTAATACCTCTCAGGTGGGCTGGTCCGTGTACCGGGCGTCCCCGGTCGGATGTCCTGCGTTGCCCACAAGTGCTGTGCAGCGGAGAGGAGATGTAGTGCTCTGTGCTGTTGGGCTGGCTGCGGCGGTTAGTGCGGTAGCCGCCGCTGGAACTGGAGAGGCAGTCGGAGACGTGCTCGTCTGGAGTAGCACCAAAGTGAGACACCTGAGCAAGGTGTGTGGAGAGGCGGGTCCTAACGCGTTTCGTCACGCTCCACGTGACTTTTTCAAAGGTGAGTTCCTGCCTTCAGCATGTCCGATATTTAAGCTGTATTATGCTCAGCATGGACAGCTGTCTACAATCAGTATCAAATTAAGAAACAAATGAAAACTATTTAAACAATGTTGGCTCTCTTATAAATAAAAAACACTAATAATATTTATACACAGCAGACTTGACTCGCTAAAATAGGAATATGAAATAATAAAAAAAATGAAAATAAAGATAAAAATAAGGCCCAATCTATATTAAAGACTCATTAGAAAAGGATCACAGTGCATGTCCATAAAGAATATATATGAAACACAGAAGGCTCGTTATTCCCATATGCGGGAGCAGAATATTTAACCCTATAAATAGGTCAGAGTACTATGCTTAGAAGACATTCTCTAACCTGAATTTTCATCCCGCAATGGGTCGGAATCTACATGTGATCCAATATATCATATGATTAAAGCATCCAGGTAAATTTGAACTTAAAAAGATATATATAATGAAGGAATGCATAATTTGACCATACCACATAATAATTAAACTATTAACACTTTACTGTCCTGGTTCAGATACGAACTCAGGATCCTTCAGACTCAAAGGTCTGTCACTTAACCATGCACGCCACCGGGCAAACCAAGTGTCCAGTGTGTGTATATTAAAAATATACCGCCATCTATTGCGTTCTCTCCCGCCATAGTATAAATAAGGTCAAAAGGAATGATTGAATCATATATATAACTAAGGAGTCTAGATAACTAATATAATTAATGAGAACATATGTATATGAGTGCGAACTCCTGTAGTTATACCGATACGTGTCCACAGAACGAGTTCAAAAAAAATGACTCTCACTTTTATACTATTATAATGAAATGTATCAACGTAAGAATAGAAGCGCTGACAACAGCGCCGCATGTAACAATGTATAATGAGGAAAAACAATGGAAGATGCACACACAAAGTGCACCAGAGACAACTCTGGATATTTCTCGCGACCGGTCTCCCAATATCGGCTAAATAGAAAAAAACAATAAATAGCAGAATAGAGAATAAAGAATATTCTCTATTCTGCTATTTATTGTTTTTTTTCTATTTAGCCGATATCGGGAGACCGGTCGCGAGAAATATCCAGAGTTGTCTCTGGTGCACTTTGTGTGTGCATCTTCCATTGTTTTTCCTCATTATACATTATGTTATTTGCGGCGCTGTTGTCAGCGCTTCTATTCTTACTTTGATACATTTCATTATAATAGTATAAAAGTGATAGTCATTATTTTGAACTCGTTCTGTGGACACGTATCGGTATAACTACAGGAGTTCGCACTCATATACATATGTTCTCATTAATTATATTAGTTATCTAGACTCCTTAGTTATATATATGATTCAATCATTCCTTTTGACCTTATTTAAACTATGGCGAGAGAGAACGCAATAGATGGCGGTATATTTTTAATATACACACACTGGACACTTGGTTTGCCCGGTGGCGTGCATGGTTAAGTGACAGACCTTTGAGTCTGAAGGATCCTGAGTTCGTATCTGAACCAGGACAGTAAAGTGTTAATAGTTTAGTTATTATGTGGTATGGTCAAATTATGCATTCCTTCACTATATATATCTTTTTAAGTTCAAATTTACCTGGATGCTTTAATCATATGATATATTGGATCACATGTAGATTCCGACCCATTGCGGGATGAAAATTCAGGTTAGAGAATGTCTTCTAAGCATAGTACTCTGACCTATTTATAGGGTTAAATATTCTGCTCCCGCATATGGGAATAACGAGCCTTCTGTGTTTCATATATATTCTTTATGGTCATGCACTGTGATCCATTTCTAATGAGTCTTTAATATAGATTGGGCCTTATTTTTATCTTTATTTTAATTTTTTTATTATTTCATATTCCTATTTTAACGAGTCAAGTCTGCTGTGTATAAATATTAATTATTAGTGTTTTTATTTATAAAAGAGCCAACGTTGTTTAAATAGTTTTCATTTGTTTCTTAATTTGATACTGATTGTAGACAGCTGTCCATGCTGAGCATAATACAGCTTAAATATCGGACATGCTGAAGGCAGGAACTCACCTTTGAAAAAGTCACGTGGAGCGTGACGAAACGCGTTAGTACCCGCCTCTCCACACATCTTGCTCAGGTGTCTCACTTTGGTGCTACTCCAGACGAGCACGTCTCCGACTTCCTCTCCAGTTCCAGCGGGGGCTACCGCACTAACCACCGCAGCCAGCCCAACAGCACAGAGCACTACATCTCCTCTCCGCTGCACAGCACTTGTGGGCAACGCAGGACATCCGACCGGGGACGCCCGGTACACGGACCAGCCCACCTGAGAGGTATTAACCATTGAACTGTAACTGGTGATGCACAGTTATTCCACTCTTGGAGATTACAATTATTGCACCTATTGTCCATCGTTTGTGCATATTCAGCAGTGCATATTGGCAGTTTTGGAATATGGACTCCAGCTCTTTATTATAGCTGCAGCATAACAGAAGTCTTTTATTCGTACAGACATTCTGAGACAAGTTTTGTGGGTATTTTTCAAATTTTTTATTTTTCAGTGTTTTTATTGGTATTACTACTAGATATTTATATCATTATCATGTATTAAAATTATACATTTTCATATGTTGGCTCTCTTTTTATTTTATTTCTGACATTCAGCGCAGCCGTTTTTTCTTGTTAGTGTGGTGGCCACCCCTTCCCTCTCTTCTAGTCTTCTCCTCCTACCCCTGCCCGAGATCCCGGCTCTCACCTGTGCAGTGTCTGTGCAGTGAGCCGGCGCCTTCTGTCCCCAGCAGCGCCTGGAGCTCGAGCTCCACTTGTTCTACCCTCCCTACACCCCTGGGTGTGGCAGAATGTGATTCCCAACAATACAATACTGCCCTAAGCCCCTCAAAACTAGATCATTCTGCAAAGAGTCATGATTTCATTAGGAGACCTACACAGTGCAATGGAAATGGGCCAATGATGAAGCCCTTCTCCAATTCAGCTGAGGGCTATGAACAGAACGCAATGTGGTTATGATAGCAGAAATGTGTATAGTAACCTAATGTATGTTGAACTAACATATTATATAGATATTCTGTACCAAATTGTGTCTATGTATTATTATCTCCTATGTTTTACTGCGTGAACACACTTCCACACTTTGCATAAAAGGAACTTAATTTAAATCAGTTTAGTATTGATTCTCCCTCTTTAATACTTGCTAGTAAAATGTAATTGTTTAAAAAATAATAATAATATTTTTTCTGTTTGCCGATGACACAAAGCCTACTGCCCAAGCAGCAATTTTGATGTATAATTTGGCTAATGTAAACCAAAGTAGCCCCTAAACTGTCAATCCAGCACATGCATTAAAGGTCAAACAAAATAATTTTAGCCACATGAGTGGCCAAACTAAACACAGATTATTTTATAATCATCATAAAAGACATGGGGAGAGGGGGGCATTTTGCCAAATTGCGATTTAGTAAAACTAATGGATTATCGGCTATTTTTCTGGTTGTTTTTCAAATTGTAAAATTAGAATTTGCTGCTCTTGACTTTTACCTATCATTTTTTAGAATGTCCGTGATAAATGATAGCTAGAAGCTGATTGGACAAATTCTCCACTTGTCCACTTTTTCACTCTTTAGAAGCTTTGATATATCACTATCACAGAGATCCTTTTCAGTCCGGAGGTGGAATATGGAGAGGAAAGAAAAATGTGTCCTGCAAAATATGTAAGTCCAGGACTTATTGGATATATCTGTATAAATCAGAGATGGGGAACAAACATGGCATTTTGGCTCTAAAGCTACAAAGACCTTTGCTATTCTCCTGGGCATGTGTAACCATGGTCATTTTAAGACTGAAGGAAGCTCATGTCCTTTGGACCCCTCCACCATAAAAAACAAATTCTGCTTATGTGCAGAACTGTATGTCACAAACAGGGGCGTATTAAGAGAGGATGTGACCCATGTGCTGTCTCCATCCAGCACCCTTCCTCTATCACAGGCAGTGGCAGTGACAGTAACTCTGAGCACTAGTTGGTATGTAGGTCTTCGGGAAAATGGTTCAGTAGCTATTTTCCTGGTGATTTTCCCTACTGTGCATGCGCAAAATGCTAGGAAAATGGCCACCATGCCATTTTGCCAGAGAGATGCGCACCACCTAGTTCTCAAAGTCACTGACGCTGCCATAAGACTCTCGTGGGGCAAGTATTGAAAGAATGGGTGCAGCATGTGTAGTGTGTGGGCACCTCTGGACCCTGGAGCCAGCATGCACGGCACACACTGCACCCATTATAGATACATCACCAGTCACAAAGACCAGTGTCTTCAGCGCATCCACAATAATTTGTGTCAGTGTCATATCAGTGGTGATTACTTCAGCAATATGGTTCAATGTCCATATTTATGAAGATATCAATGGAATAACGTCATGGGCAAGAGATAAGTAACTGAAATGGCAGCAGGTTGTGCAGATTTGTCCCCACACCTTGAACCTTTGTAAGTACTCCATTGTGTGCAGGGACAGTACATGCAGAGAGTTGAACCATTTTGTCAGCCATGAGGAACTGAAAGCATAAACATGTCTTTACTGAGCATGCTCTGCTCCCCACATAGGGCCTGAAGAGTAGAGTTGGGGCCCACGATACAGTAGGTTCTTTCAATTCACCCTAAGTTTTTCTAGTTACACCTCCAACCTCTGTTAACCTAGTGAGATGAAAAGTATAACTGAACAAAATGTGAGATACAAAGTAGAGTAAATGTAAGGCTTGCTTTATTTTAATACAATATATTTCCCTGCTGAATTATAATCTCGGTCATGTGCCATGACTTGTAATATGAACATGTGATTTTGTTTCTCCACTTTGAACACACAGATGGCTATAAATACAATAAGAGTACAATCAAGAAATCAGAAATGACCACATTGGTATTCACAGAGGGGCAGGTACTTTGGAGCAATTTAGAGATTATGTCAATCATAAACTAATCAGTGGAACTAATTAGACGCCATGATAAAAAATAAATAATCATATAAAGGAAACAGCTGCAGATAAGTCAAAATAACATCTTTGTAGAAATTGTATGAATAGCGCAATATTAAACATTTTATTTTATCTTGCTTGTAAATGAGAATGTCATGAAAGTACAAGAATCTACAGATAATAATAAAAAACAAGTATAGCATAGAAATAATAATCAAGAAAAGTACTTTTGCACATATATATACTGTAGGAATATATTGCTTGCAGGTGAATTCAGACTTGTTATCTTATTCACTGGGATGCTCAATGTACTGTACGGTAGTCACTGAGATGCTATATTTAGTATAAAATGGTCATCTGGATGCTGTCTGTCCAGTATAGCAGTCACTTGGATGCTCAATGTACTGTACAGCATTTACTGGGACACTGCCTGTACTGTGTGATGCTTACTGAGATGCTCAATGTACTGTATGGCAGTCATTAAGATGCTTTGTACACTGTACAGTGGTCACTGGGATGCTCTCTGTGCTTTATGCAAGTCACTGGGATGCTGTCAGTCTGGTGTTCACTGTAATGCTGAATGTAATGTATGGCAATCACTGGCAGACTCAGCGTACTGTATGGTAGTCATTGGCAGACATAATATACTGTATGGTAGTCACTGGGATGTGCAATGTACTGCATGGCATCATTAGGATGTTCGATAAACTGTATCGTGGTTACTGGTATGCTCAATGTTCTGTCAGACAGTCACTGGCATACTGTTGTAATGTATGGCAGTCACTAATATGCTTTTGTTATTGTATGGCAGTTACATGGATGATCTCTGTATTATACAGTATTGTGGCTAGGACAAATAGTTTTTAACTCCGCCTACATTTATGTTAGGCCCCTGTTATATTACAGCACTTTTTTTTTTCGGGACACTTTCAGTTCCCAATCCGCCCCTGTTTGTGCTGGTTGCATACATTTGTTTGTTCCTAAAATTAATGTAACAAAGAGAAGCTTGATCTCCTTTGTAGGAAAATGTCACTTGTGAAATGTGGAATTTAAGCTGTAGAATGAATGTTGATATTCATATTTTGTGTAGGATCACTTTCAGTTTCAGTACAATCGCTCATATTCATGGCCTGCAATTATCATCAAATGGTAGTAAAGATTTCATCCGAAAGCCACTTTGCAAGGAATACAAGAGGTAATTACCTAAACAATCAAACAAGCCAAAAATCAGATCTGTGTGCGATGATAATATTATTCTGTTGTGCTTTAACAGCACATATTTAAGTATTGTGAAATCATTCCAGCTGGACATATTCTTATTTAGACCATCTCATCAACACTAACTACAGATGGGCCCCCAAGATTTTGTTTGGTTTTGCATTTTCGTATGAATGAAAATTATATCTTTTATTCTGTGCTCTTGTTTAGCTCAACTTCATCAAGATAATTCAAAACTGGTACTGTCAGCAAAATGTTTTTTCAAAAGTATTGAAAACTAAAGCTGAAAAACTGTTTTTTTTAAACTTTTTTTTTCTTTTTAACAGTGAGGGAATACAGAGGCCCTCATTTATGACATGCAATACATTTGCACTTGGTTATGCACCACTGCAGGGATACTCTGCCCTGCATACATCAAAATGCGTGATTATATTTCATTACATACAGTATGGCAATTTACTGTGTGCAAAGCATTTTAGGAAAGTTTTCGTAGTTCCTCTAGAAATTAGATTCATGGCCAGGATGAGATGAGATAAACACTGTCAGCTCCTGGGGTAAATTTTGAGCCCCTTTGCAGAGTTATTTTGTCAGTGAGGATCTTTCTAAAAATATAATCTCTTCATTTTATATACTGTAAGTACACTGGTGTCCGTACTCTGTATTTTGCAAAGGACATCCACACTCTGGCCAACTGTCACTTCTGCAAACTTCTTCTCCGCAACTGGCGCCAACTTTCTCCGTAAACTTATATTCCTAGAGGGAAGGGAAGATAGGTGCACTAGAGGAAATTGAGGCATATGTTGTGAGAAAAGATGAAAAATGCTTTGGTCATTTGGCATGTTTTATTTGCATTACTGCTTCATGGGTTCAATTACCACCATGGCTCTAACTGTGTGGAGTTTGTATATCTCCCCGTTCTTGTGTGGGTTTCCTCCAGGTGCTCCGGTTTCCTCCCACAATCCTAAAATATACTGGTAGGTTAATTGGCTCCTGACAAAAAAACAAAAAACATTGTGTAAGTGTGTGCATGAACATGTGAATAGGGCAGACTAGATGGTCCAAGAGGTACTTATCCATCGTCAGATTCTATGTTTTTATTTTGGTGTCTTAGTAAAAGAGGATTACAAGTTTTGGACCTAAAGTACATGACATAACCAAAGGATATATTTAGTACATTGTGAATATAATAGCATAGCTCAAAGCATAGCTAAAATTTACCGTAATTAGTTAGCATTCATTGTATAGCAGAGAAACACATAATAAGCACAATGCATCATGTGGTACATGGTATAGTTTACATACCCTTTCAGCCTAAATGTCTCCACAATCACTCAGTAGATACCAGTTTATCCATCCTAATTCTCCATCATCCTCTGAAGCAGTGGCGTGCGGTGAGGTCAGTGGCTGGTGAGGCACTACAGCCATAATGTACGCCGCATCCTGCCGATGACCCCTACCGCCTCCGAGCCAATGCCCGCTGCCACCGCCAATGGCTTACAAACTCGCCCATCATCAACTGACCCAGCCCTCCGACACTAATTTGCATCTCAGTCCGATGCCGCCAATGCCCGCTGCCTGCCTGCTCATCATACTTGTTGTATATTGTACATTTTTATAGAAAAAATAAATAAAAATAGTGTTTGGGACTGGGAAGGGAGTGGGAGGAGGACATGAATGCAATTTTTTTGTCCAGGGCTTCCATTAACTTAATGGAGAAGGGTCTGAATGGGTTAAAAAAATGTAAAAAAAAAAATGCGTGAGGTCCCCCCTCCTAAGTATAACCAGCCTCGGGCTCTTTGAGCCGGTCCTGGTTGTTTAAATACTGGGGGAAAAATTGGACAGGGGTTCCCCGTATTTAGACAACCAGCACCGGGCTCTTAGTCCGGTCCTGGTTCCAAAAATACGGGAACAAAAGATGTAGGGGTCCCCCGTATTTTTAAAACCAGCACCGGGCTCCACTAGCCAGGGACATAATGCCACAGCCGGGGGACACATTTATGTAGGTCCCTGCGGCCGTGGCATTACCCCCCCAACTAGTCACCCATGGCCGGGGTTCCCTGGAGGAGTGGGGACCCCTTAAATCAAGGGGTCACCCCCCCTCCAGGCACCCAAGGGCCAGGGGTGAAGCCAGAGGCTGTCCCCAGCACCCCTGGGCGGTGGGTGCCGGGCTGATAGTCATGTGTGTAAAAAAAAGAATATTGTTTTTTGTTGTGGAACTACAAGGCCCAGCAAGCCTTGGAGAACCTCAAGTACCAGCATGCGGGGAAATAACAGGCCCGCTGGTACCTGTAGTTCTACAACAACAAAAATACCCAAATAAAAACACAACTCACACACCGTGAAAGTAAAAATGTATTAAAACACACTTACACACTCACACATACTTACCTACATCCCACGCCGGTCACGTCCACTTGTCCAGTAGAATCCAATAGGGGTACCTGTAAAAATGAGAGACAGATTACTTACGTACATCCCACGCCGATCACGTCCACTTGTCCAGTAGAATCCAATAGGGTAGGGGTACCTGTAAAAATGAACATTATACTTACAAACTGAGAGAGAGAGAGAGAGAGAGAGAGAGAGAGAGTGAGGGCGGGATGTACTAAGCAGTAATATAGCAGTAAAACCTGTTACCGGCCCGATGTCTTTTCCCCGTATGTTCTATTAATCCTCAACCTACTGTGCTGTCAGTTGCTTCTGCATCTCCTGTTACACGTGACTTCTTCGGCACGGTACCTGCTGTCATAGGTAGCCTATTGTTCCACCACGGGCACCGTATGTACGAACGTACAGGACCTGTCACCTCCAGGCATATGTACCATCGTTTAATGATCGGAGGTGATGGGTCCCGTACGTTCGTATATACGGTGCCCACGGTGGACCAATAGGCTACCTATGAGAGCAGGTATCATGCAGAAGTCACGTGTAACAGGTGCAAGTGACAGCGTGGCAGGCTGGGGGTTAATTAAATACGGGGAAAAGATATTGAGCTGGTAGGACACCCCCCCCCCCTACCTGCTGCTGGGTAGAGCCATACGAGACAGACACACACACACACCTACCTGCTGCTGCACACACACACACACACACACCCCTACCTACTGCTGCACACACACCCCCTCCCCCCTACCTGCTGCTGCTGGACCTCCCCCCCACACACACACACACACCTGCTGCTGCTGGACACACACACACACTACCTCTGCTGCTGCTGCTGGACGACCCCCCCCCCCCACCCGCTACCCCTACCGGCTGCTGCTGGACACACACACACAACACACGCAAACACTACCTCTGCTGCTGCTGGACACCCCCCCCCCCCACACACACCTGCTGCTGCTGGACACACACACACACACATAAACACACACTACCTCTGCTGGAGCTGCTGGACGACCCCCCCCCCCCCTACCTGCTGCTGCTGGACACCCCCCCACACACACACACACACCTGCTGCTGCTGGACACACACACACACACTACCTCTGCTGCTGCTGCTGGACGACACCCCCCCACCCCTCCCTACCTGCTGCTGCTGGACACACACACACACAACACACACAACACACACAAACAGTACCTCTGCTGCTGCTGGGGAGAGCCGCTCCGGTCAGCGGGAGGGTGGAGGAGGGGGAGAGCCGCACTACACGGCGCTTTGGTCAGCAGGAAGACGGAGGAGGTCGGGGGAGAGCCGCACTCCCGCCTACTTCCAGCGACACTCACCGCCGGGACCCGCCGCCTCCAGCGCCGCATGTGTGGGATTGGACAGCAGATCCAGCACTGGATCCGCTGTCCAATCACAGGTGCCTCGCTGACATGGGGGTGGTGTCCCTGTCAGCGAGGCACTTGTATAAGTGCCGCTTCCCCATCTGTTTTGAATGGGCTTTTACAGCCCAGTGCTTGGTCCCGCCCCCCGCTCAGTCCCATTTTAATTCTGTATGAGAGGCACCTGTTATCAGTGCCTCGTAAGCACATTAAACTGCAAAAATTATTAGAATTAATTAAAGAAGATACTTATGACACAGAATATGTGTCATAAGTATCTTCTTTATATTATTTTAATAATTAATCACAGGGGAGGCACTGCCTCCCCTGACTGCACGTCCCAGCTCTGAAGCCCCCATGGTCAATACCTGTCTCTCTCTATGCCTTGCAACAATAATAGTAATCCCACTCATCCTATTCCACTAGCCCTGTCTCTCATGCCAGTGGAATGCAATTCTAGCCCCGTGGATGCCATACATGCATATATTACAAATTAACGTTGACTCCATCTTCCTCAGTCTCTCAATTGGGAGTCCCTCATTCTGCATAATTATATTGGCCATCACCTTTTCTTTCCAAATCACGACCAATCTAAAAATTGCTGCTATACAGAAGGCACACGCAAGGCCTGATTAAGGGCTCCAGCCAATGCTGTTAGCTGCAGGTGCAGTCTGTGTGCTTAGCCTGATCTCGTGAGATGTGGTATTCTCACGAGACCAAGCTGAAATTAAGTACCACACTAGGGCAGCTAACAACATCAGATTTGCTGTTAGCTACCTGCATATCTTAGCCTGAGTGTTAGTGACAGATGGGGCTCACCCCCTTGAAACCAGGGGCAGCCCTGATGATAGTTTAGAGCAGATGAGCGGCAATGGCAGAAATGAGTGTCACTGTAGCCGCTTAGAGGTACAAAAAAAAGAAAAAAGAAACTTAATTTATCTATTGTGCCAGCACTGTGCCCCCAGGACACAGCACTTCAAGGTGCAGCCTCATCAGCCAACTGGTTGATCAGGCCCAGGGCACACAACAATCTACAGTTGCAGTATGTTAAGCCATCTAGTGCACACATGCATGCACTGCACACTATTTTTTCAGATACTGCAATTCAGTAATTTTCATGGCATCCAGAGCCGCCATCAGAAATGGTTGGAACTGAGACTCACAAAATAGGCTGCCCTCCGGAAAAAAACACCTTGGCCCTCACTGGAAATAAATAAAACATATTGGTCCCAACAGGTAAAAATAAAACACATTGACCTCCATAAGAAAAAAATAAAACACATTGGCCCCCGCAAGGAAAAAATAAAAAACACAGGAGCCCCCAGGACCAACTTTAAACACATTGGCCCTCACAGGAAAATAATAGAATATACAATCCCCAACAGAAGACTGACCTGTGTGCAACTCTTGCCCACAGGCACTGGAGGGCTTCATCTCCCAACTTCGTAGTGCGTAGCTGCAGTTGAGCAGGCACAGGCTATGATGCACCATCTTCAAGTACAGAAATGTGTAAGGGTACTGGACATAGCAGGAATGTGGTGCTAAGATGCAGCATGTGTACAAAAGGGGCAATACCCACTATGTGTTTAGTGTATGTCCTGGAGGCTGGGGTGGGGGTACTATATGTCTTGGGGTCTGGGGAGCAGAGTGGGTGATTTATGCCCCTTGAGCTGTGGGGGTGCAAATAGTGTATGTCACTTGGGCTGGGGTGGGTAGTATTTGCCCAAGGGGGGGGGGGTAGAGAAGACAGTGTATATATACCTGGCCTGGGTTGGGGTACTGTATATTTAGGGGGCCAGGGAAGGGTGGGGAGTGTATGTTCTTTGGGCCAAGGTGTACAGTGGGTAGTTTATGTCTCCGGTGCCAGGGGGTATTATAAAATGCCAAATGCTACTGTACTTACTCACCTACCCATCCCGCACATGCCCTTTTTCTATGTGACTTAGCTTTGTCATTTCTCCCTGTACCTCAATCTCATCCTTTGCACAAACTCAACATTCACTTGCAAGTTATTCTCCCCTGAAGACAAAACAAAAATACACTAACTTAACAAGCACACCTACTCAACCTAAACAACAACAATATACTTACAGGAAGAAAAAGATATTCTCTACCTAGCAAAACACCTGGGTGCAATTTTCATGCTACAAAACTGCTCTCATAATAGCACTTTCCAAAAGAATAAAAGAACACCAAGAAGGGTGTGATACATGTTACCGGCGTTCTTGATGCCAGCAGTCATAAGACTGACAGCGGCATCCCGATGGAGAAGATCCTGACAGGGGTTTTGCTAGTATACTTACCTTCCCCACTGACAACCCTAACCCTCCCTCTCAGCAGCCTCACTGTAATCCTCCAACCCTCACACCTGCAGCCTAACCGTAACCTTCCCGGTGGTGCCTAAACCTTACTCCCCCTTCCTACAGCCTAACCCTCTCTGGTGGTGCCTTAACCTAGTCCCCCCTCACCGCAGCCTAAACCTTTGTATCCCTGCAGCCTAACATTAACCCTCCCCAGTGGTGACTAAAGCTTACTCCCCTCCCCCTAAAGGCCTAACCCTAACAGTCCCCGGCATACTTACGATTGGGATGCTTGCTGTCAAAACTTCTGGTGTCGGTATTTCAAGTCATGTCAGAGTTCCGGTGCCGGTAATCTGACTGTGTGTTATGTTTTCGGCACTGGCATGCTGACTATATACCAAGAACACACTGAAGGAAATTATATATAGACATCTACTATACCAATGGCACATACATATGCATAGCCATATTAAGGGGGGGGGGATGTAGGGCATACTGTACCTCGGTCTCCCCTTTTTCAGCCCCCCCCCCCCCCCCCCCGGCCAGAGCACACTGACATAACTAGCTTTCCCTCTTAAGCAGCAGTAGAAAAAGCTGCCAGAATGCAAGCAGGACAGTGTGCAGTGCAGGCAGAGACACAGGAGTATACTGATGGAGCTTTCTGACCAGAGGAGAGATAGGAGGGTGGAGAAAGCTGTAAGTGACACAGGGATCCCAGCTTCTCCTCCTCCCTGCTTGGGTGTCTGAGTCCTGTGTAAACTATTATGCAACTAAACCATTTGTGTCTAGATATAGAGACACACACAGAGGGTCCTCCTGACTCCTGTTCCAGTGTGTAAGTAGTACAAAGACTGCTGCTATACTTGCATGTGACAAGATACATGTGTATTTTAAGGTTGTATTTTAAGTGTGTATTTTAAGGTTAAGTTGTCTCTGTTACACTACAAGAAAATGTTATAAAATAGTTGTCTTTCAATTAGGTGACGCTATAAACAGTACCCAGGCATTACTAAACTATTAGTTTAAAACTAATATACACCATTGGTTTAAATTTAATATACACAATCCATACTTCCCACCATGACCCTTTGCAGGAGGGACAACATGCTCTCTACCTGGACTTCCTTCTTAATTTATGATTGGAATCACCTGTGTTGAAATACCTTTCTTATCAATTAAATAGTTCAACACAGGTGACGCCAATCATATATTAAGTAGGAAGTCCAGGTAGAGAGCATTTTGTCCTTCTTGGAATGGGTCATGTTGGGAGGTATGCACAATCTAATATAAACCACCCACCTTCCACTGGGGCCCCCCTGTTTGAACTGCCAGGCGCACCCCCAAGGCTTAATCTGGCCCTGTACATATGTATTCTATATATCAATCACAATCACAATCAGCACAAACTATCACACCATTAACACTATATGTTACTCTTCAAACGCTAACTGAACCACAACTGGCCTAATACAGTATCAGACATAGGGGTTGTTGAGGTTTGTTAGAAAACCAAAAAAGCTAGCAATTGGGCAAAACCATGCTGCACTGCAGGTGGGGCAGATGTAACATGTGCAGAGAGATCAATATTTGGGTGGGTTATATTGTTTCTGTGCACGGTAAATACTGGCTGCTTAATTTGTACACTGCAATTTAGATTTCAGTTTGAACACACCCCACCCAAATCTGAATCTCCCTGCACTTGTTACCTCTGCACCACCTGCAGTGCAGCATGGTTTTGCCCAATTGCTAACTTTTTTGGTTTGCTAACAAACCTGAATAACTAATTGAGTAGCCAGTACTGTATCTGTTTTAGTGTGCTCTTTTTTCAGTTGCTATCTTGTTGTTTTAGTGCAAGAGATCTATGCAGTTCTCGAAGTCATTAAATGTAATGTGGGCAGCAAATTCTTTAAAATATATAGTTTGTACATATCTTTGAACAATGCATGAAAAGTGCCGCAAGTATGAGACTGCCACTGGTGACCTGAGGTTAATGTAAATAATGGTGACATTTCAGCAAGATAGGACTCACAGATTTCGCATCAGCTGAAGCCAGTTTCAGAAATGGAAGTGCCAGGCTTTTATTTTATTTTTATACTTTATGTTGGGGTTTTTTCAGCTCTGATTCCATTTTAAGATAGGGCTCAGCTTCAGTTTGAAGATTTTCTTCTTTGGAGGAGGTGTGGGGTGGGGTGGGGGGTGTGAGTTTCAGTATCAATTTGACAGGGTCTTTTTAACTCGTAAACCATAAAATTTCCTTAGAAGTCAAAGTGCAGACTTTTATACACAAAAAGCTTAGACTTTAAATTTACAAAGCTGTTTATTATCAGCAGTGGAGCACATTCAAATACCAAATTTAGTGAGTAGGAACAACTGTTCTGTGCTGATATATTCTACAATATACCCTATAGGCAAGAAAAGATTGTGTGTGGAGATTATTTATGAAATGGTTGACACATCAGGCAGTCAGGGTGGAAGTTACAAAGAATACATTGAGGTAGTTGATTATAGGAGCTCTGTAAGTGATGGGATGAACATTGTGGTTTCATATCTTTTCTTTATTTTTCAGGTGAAAAAATATTATGTAGCCACAGGTGACAATTATGCCTATGGCTGATGTCCCCACCACAGTGAATGCAGTGAGAGAGAGGTGGCCCACCAGCAGAGAGAGTGAGAGGCAGATAGCTCAGACAGGGTCAGAACTGCCATTGGTGTAGCAGATGATTTACCCCAAGGCCCCTGAGGACTAAAGGGCCCACTGCTGCCCAGATCAGCAGTGAGTTATCTCCTGGCCACCGTGCAGACCAATGATCCATTGAAGAGAGTAGGATGGGTGCCATGCCTGAAGGACTTGCCCCTTACTTTAGGTAGGCAGAGCTTGTGTGTGCCGGACTGATAGAGGAGTCCTGCCACCTATCAGCGCTGATGATCACAGCCACATACTACCTATAATTAACAGACAGCTGTACATTATTTCTGAACCACTGCTGTCTGTAAATCAAAGGCAGGTCACAATCGGTGTAACTGGCACTGTCAGAGTCTGCCTGATCAAGTGCCAAACTGAAGAAAGCACAAGGGGCGGGGGTCCCTGTCATAGACAGAGCAGAAGTTGCTGTGTTCCTGCCCCCACCGAGGTATCTGCCCCTTGTTCTCCACACCGCAAAGGGCATTGTGCTTGTAGCCCTGTCACACCCTGTCTCTCCCTGCTAACCTCTCCCTGTGACCCACTGTGATGTCTCCCTCCACGGAAACAATGAGGTGTCGACTAGTGATGTGCACCGGAAATTTTTCGGGTTTTATGTTTTGGTTTTGGGTTCGGTTCCGCGGCCGTGTTTTGGGTTCGAACGCGTTTTGGCAAAACCTCACCGAATTTTTTTTGTCGGATTCGGGTGTGTTTTGGATTCGGGTGTTTTTTTCAAAAAACCCTAAAAAACAGCTTAAATCATAGAATTTGGGGGTCATTTTGATCCCAAAGTATTATTAACCTCAATAACCATAATTTCCACTCATTTTCAGTCTATTCTGAACACCTCACACCTCACAATATTATTTTTAGTCCTAAAATTTGCACCAAGGTCGCTGGATGACTAAGCTCAGCGACCCAAGTGGCCGACACAAACACCTGGCCCATCTAGGAGTGGCACTGCAGTGTCACGCAGGATGGCCCTTCCAAAAAACACTCCCCAAACAGCACATGACGCAAAGAAAAAAAGAGGCGCAATGAGGTAGCTGTGTGACTAAGCTAAGCGACCCAAGTGGCCGACACAAACACCTGGCCCATCTAGGAGTGGCACTGCAGTGTCAGGCAGGATGGCCCTTCCAAAAAATACTCCCCAAACAGCACATGACGCAAAGAAAAAAAGAGGCGAAATGAGGTAGCTGTGTGAGTAAGCTAAGCGACCCTAGTGGCCGACACAAACACCTGGCCCATCTAGGAGTGGCACTGCAGTGTCACGCAGGCTGGCCCTTCCAAAAAACACTCCCCAAACAGCACATGACGCAAAGAAAAATGAAAGAAAAAAGAGGTGCAAGATGGAATTGTCCTTGGGCCCTCCCACCCACCCTTATGTTGTATAAACAGGACATGCACACTTTAACCAACCCATCATTTCAGTGACAGGGTCTGCCACACGACTGTGACTGAAATGACGGGTTGGTTTGGACCCCCACCAAAAAAGAAGCAATTAATCTCTCCTTGCACAAACTGGCTCTACAGAGGCAAGATGTCCACCTCATCATCATCCTCCGATATATCACCGTATACATCCCCCTCCTCACAGATTATCAATTCGTCCCCACTGGAATCCACCATCTCAGCTCCCTGTGTACTTTGTGGAGGCAATTGCTGCTGGTGAATGTCTCCACGGAGGAATTGATTATAATTAATTTTAATGAACATCATCTTCTCCACATTTTCTGGATGTAACCTCGTACGCCGATTGCTGACAAGGTGAGCGGCGGCACTAAACACTCTTTCGGAGTACACACTTGTGGGAGGGCAACTTAGGTAGAATAAAGCCAGTTTGTGCAAGGGCCTCCAAATTGCCTCTTTTTCCTGCCAGTATAAGTACGGACTGTCTGACGTGCCTACTTGGATGCGGTCACTCATATAATCCTCCACCATTCTTTCAATGGGGAGAGAATCATATGCAGTGACAGTAGACGACATGTCCGTAATCGTTGTGAGGTCCTTCAGTCCGGACCAGATGTCAGCATCAGCAGTCGCTCCAGACTGCCCTGCATCACCGCCAGCGGGTGGGCTCGGAATTCTGAGCCTTTTCCTCGCACCCCCAGTTGCGGGAGAATGTGAAGGAGGAGATGTTGACAGGTCGCGTTCCGCTTGACTTGACAATTTTCTCACCAGCAGTTCTTTGAACCCCTGCAGACTTGTGTCTGCCGGAAAGAGAGATCCAAGGTAGGTTTTAAATCTAGGATCGAGCACGGTGGCCAAAATGTAGTGCTCTGATTTCAACAGATTGACCACCCGTGAATCCTTGTTAAGCGAATTAAGGGCTCCATCCACAAGTCCCACATGCCTAGCGGAATCGCTCTGTGTTAGCTCCTCCTTCAATGTCTCCAGCTTCTTCTGCAAAAGCCTGATGAGGGGAATGACCTGACTCAGGCTGGCAGTGTCTGAACTGACTTCACGTGTGGCAAGTTCAAAATGTTGCAGAACCTTGCACAACGTTGAAATCATTCTCCACTGCGCTTGAGACAGGTGCATTCCACCTCCTATATCGTGCTCAGTTGTATAGGCTTGAATGGCCTTTTGCTGCTCCTCCAACCTCTGAAGCATATAGAGGGTTGAATTCCACCTCGTTACCACTTCTTGCTTTAGATGATGGCAGGGCAGGTTCAGGCGTTTTTGGTGGTGCTCCAGTCTTCTGTACGTGGTGCCTGTACGCCGAAAGTGTGCCGCAATTCTTCTGGCCACCGACAGCATCTCTTGCACGCCCCTCTCGTTTTTTAAATAATTCTGCACCACCAAATTCAAGGTATGTGCAAAACATGGGACGTGCTGGAATTTGCCCATATTTAATGCACACACAATATTGCTGGCGTTGTCCGATGCCACAAATCCACAGGAGAGTCCAATTGGGGTAAGCCATTCTGCGATGATCTTCCTCAGTTGCCGTAAGAGGTTTTTAGCTGTGTGCGTATTCTGGAAAGCGGTGATACAAAGCGTAGCCTGCCTAGGAAAGAGTTGGCGTTTGCGAGATGCTGCTAATGGTGCCGCCGCTGCTGTTCTTGCGGCGGGAGTCCATACATCTACCCAGTGGGCAGTCACAGTCATATAGTCCTGAGTCTGCCCTGCTCCACTTGTCCACATGTCTGTGGTTAAGTGGACATTGGGTACAACTGCATTTTTTAGGACACTGGTGAGTCTTTTTCTGAGGTCTGTGTACATTTTCGGTATCGCCTGCCTAGGGAAATGGAACCTAGATGGTATTTGGTACTGGGGACACAGTACCTAAAACAAGTCTATAGTTGGCTCTGCAGTAATGATGGATACCGGAACCACGTTTCTCACCACCCATGATGCCAAGGCCTCAGTTATCCGCTTTGCAGCAGGATGACTGCTGTGATATTTCATCTCCCTCGCAAAGGACTGTTGGACAGTCTATTGCTTGGTGGAAGTAGTAAAAGTGGTCTTACGACTTCCCCTCTGGGATGACCATCGACTCCCAGCAGCAACAACAGCAGCGCCAGCAGCAGTAGGCGTTACACGCAAGGATGCATCGGAGGAATCCCAGGCAGGAGAGGACTCGTCAGAATTGCCAGTGACATGGCCTGCTGGACTATTGGCATTCCTGGGGAAGGAGGAAATTGACACTGAGGGAGTTGGTGGGGTGGTTTGCGTGAGCTTGGTTACAAGAGGAAGGGATTTACTGGTCAGTGGACTGCTTCCGCTGTCGCCCAAAGTTTTTGAACTTGTCACTGACTTATGATGAATGCGCTGCAGGTGACGTATAAGGGAGGATGTTCCGAGGTGGTTAACGTCCTTACCCCTACTTATTACAGCTTGACAAAGGCAACACACGGCTTGACAAATGTTGTCCGCATTTCTGTTGAAATACTTCCACACCGAAGAGCTGATTTTTTTGGTATTTTCACCAGGCATGTCAATGGCCATATTCCTCCCACGGACAACAGGTGTCTCCCTGGGTGCCTGACTTAAACAAACCACCTCACCATCAGAATCCTCCTGGTCAATTTCCTCCCCAGCGCCAGCAACACCCATATCCTCCTCATCCTGGTGTACTTCAACACTGACATCTTCAATCTGACTATCAGGAACTGGACTGCGGGTGCTCCTTCCAGCACTTGCAGGGGGCGTGCAAATGGTGGAAGGCGCATGCTCTTCACGTCCAGTGTTGGGAAGGTCAGGCATCGCAACCGACACAATTGGACTCTCCTTGTGGATTTGTGATTTCGAAGAACGCACAGTTCTTTGCTGTGCTTTTGCCAGCTTAAGTCTTTTCATTTTTCTAGCAAGAGGCTGAGTGCTTCCATCCTCATGTGAAGCTGAACCACTAGCCATGAACATAGGCCAGGGCCTCAGCCGTTCCTTGCCGCTCCGTGTGGTAAATGGCATATTGGCAAGTTTACGCTTCTCCTCCGACGATTTTATTTTAGATTTTTGAGTCCTTTTTTTACTGATATTTGGTGTTTTGGATTTTACATGCTCTGTACTATGACATTGGGCATCGGCCTTGGCAGACGACGTTGATGGTATTTCATCGTCTCGGCCATGACTAGTGGCAGCAGCTTCAGCACGAGGTGGAAGTCGATCTTGATCTTTCCCTATTTTTGGAACCTCAACATTTTTGTTTTCCATATTTTAATAGGCACAACTAAAAGGCACCTCAGGTAAACAATGGAGATGGATGGATACTAGTATACTTATGGATGACGAGTGACTGCCGACACAGAGGTAGCTACAGCCGTGGACTACCGTACTGCGTCTGCTAGTATAGACTGGATGATAATGATATAAAAAATATATATATATATCACTACTGCAGGACAGGTATATATTATATAATGACGGACCAGCTGGACACTGTCAGCAGACTCCTAAACTACTAGTATGAAGAAGATAGAAAAAAAAAACCCACCACAGGTAGGTATAAAATTATGGACGAGCACTGCCGACACAGAGGTAGCTACAGCCGTGGACTACCGTACTGCGTCTGCTAGTATAGACTGGATGATAATGATATAAAAAATATATATATCACTACTGCAGGACAGGTATATATTATATAATGACGGACCAGCTGGACACTGTCAGCAGACTCCTAAACTACTAGTATGAAGAAGATAGAAAAAAAAAAAACCACCACAGGTAGGTATACAATTATGGACGAGCGACTGCCGACACAGAGGTAGCTACAGCCGTGGACTACCGTACTGCGTCTGCTAGTATAGACTGGATGATAATGATATAAAAAAAATATATATATATATCACTACTGCAGGACAGGTATATATTATATAATGACGGACCTGCTGGACACTGTCAGCAGACTCCTAAACTACTAGTACGAAGAAGATAGAAAAAAAAACCCCACCACAGGTAGGTATACAATTATGGACGAGCACTGCCGACACAGAGGTAGCTACAGCCGTGGACTACCGTACTGCGTCTGCTAGTATAAACTGGATGATAATGATATAAAAAATATATATATATCACTACTGCAGGACAGGTATATATTATATAATGACGGACCTGCTGGACACTGTCAGCAGACTACTAAACTACTAGTATGAAGAAGATAGAAAAAAAAAACCCACCACAGGTAGGTATACAATTATGGACGAGCGACTGCCGACACAGAGGTAGCTACAGCCGTGGACTACCGTACTGCGTCTGCTAGTATAGACTGGATGATAATGATATAAAATATATATATATATATCACTACTGCAGGACAGGTATATATTATATAATGACGGACCTGCTGGACACTGTCAGCAGACTCCTAAACTACTAGTATAAAGTAGATAGAAAAAAAAAAACCACCACAGGTAGGTATACAATTATGGACGAGCACTGCCGACACAGAGGTAGCTACAGCCGTGGACTACCGTACTGCGTCTGCTAGTATAGACTGGATGATAATGATATAAAAAATATATATATATCACTACTGCAGGACAGGTATATATTATATAATGGCGGACCTGCTGGACACTGTCAGCAGACTCCTAAACTACTAGTATGAAGAAGATAGAAAAAAAAAACCTACCACAGGTAGGAATACAATTATGGACGAGCACTGCCGACACAGAGGTAGCTACAGCCGTGGACTACCGTACTGCGTCTGCTAGTATAGACTGGATGATAATGATATAAAAAATATATATATATCACTACTGCAGGACAGGTATATATTATATAATGACGGACCTGCTGGACACTGTCAGCAGACTCCTAAACTACTAGTATGAAGAAGATAGAAAAAAAAAACCCACCACAGGTAGGTATACAATTATGGACGAGCGACTGCCGACACAGAGGTAGCTACAGCCGTGGACTACCGTACTGCGTCTGCTAGTATAGACTGGATGATAATGATATAAAAAATATAGATATATCACTACTGCAGGTATATATTATAATATAATGAATGACGGACCTGCTGGACACTGTCTGTCAGCAGAATGCGTTTATAGAATAAAAAAAAAAACACCACACGAGTGTTTAACTTTTTCAGGCAGACAATATACTGGTGGTCACTGGTCAGTCACACTGGCAGCAAAAGTGTGCACTGTTATGTACTCCTGCTATAACTGCTCCCCAGTCTCCCCCACAATTAAGCTGTGTGAGCAGTGAGCACTCAGCACAGTCAGATATACATAGCTGATATTATCAATCATGCAGCACACTGAGGCTGAGCACAGATATGGTATGTGACTGTGTATCGTTTTTTTTCAGGCAGAGAACGGATTTTAAATAATAAATAAAACTGGTGGTCACTAGTATAACTATCAGCAAAACTCTGCACTCTCTGAGTACTCCAGTCCTAATGCTCCCCAAAATTACTAAAATTAAATTACTAGTAAATCAAGTGTCTCACTCTCTATCTAAACGGAGAGGACGCCAGCCACGTCCTCTCCCTATCAATCTCAATGCACGTGTGAAAATGGCGGCGACGCGCGGCTCCCTATATAGAATCCGAGTCTCGCGATAGAATACGAGCCTCGCGAGAATCCGACAGCGGGATGATGACGTTCGGGCGCGCTCGGGTTAACCGAGCAAGGCGGGAAGATCCGAGTCTGCCTCGGACCCGTGTAAAAAGGCTGAAGTTCGGGGGGGTTCGGATTCCGAGGAACCGAACCCGCTCATCTCTAGTGTCGAATAGTAATGCTCTCCATTACTGGAATTCTGTGATCCTCTCTTATAGGAGGCATGTAATGACTTGTCATTCCATCATGTCTATGCTGTGAGTCTAGAGTTTAATGACACAACAGTGCTTGATCCAGGTCAGTCTAGCAGGGGTGTTGGCACTGTTACCAGTAGAGTCAAAGCCCAGATCCATTCAAAAACATTTTGCTAATACCTATTAATAATTGTTTCAGGGAGTGTAAAAGTGTGGCCAAATCAAAGCCTGACCAGTCAGCATGAAGATGATATGTACTGTTTACTTCTTTGGGTAATATTAGGTAGGAACAATTAAGGCTGTATAATGATGAAGTATTTTAGTCCAAATTGACTTGACCTTTACTGGTGATTGCAAGAAGTGAAAAGAAATGTGCAGTTTTCAGTGCACTGTCCATTGTGTTGTTACCTGTAATGTATAGCAGTGATTATCATGTTACAGTTGTCAATGTTGGTGGTGCACTGTCACTTGTAGTGTTACCTGTCATGTATAGCAAGGTTTATCACATTACAATTGTTAATGTAGGTTGGGCATTGTCACTTGTAGTGTTACCTGTCGTGTACAGCAGGGATCATCACGTTACAGTTGTCAGTGCACTGTGACTTATGGTGTTACATGTCATAAATACAAGGATCATCAGGTTACATTTGTCAGTGTTGGTGGTGCACTGTTACTTGCATTGGTACCTATCATGTATAGCAAGGATCATCCCATTACAGATGTCAGTGTTGGTGGTGCACTGTCACTTGCAGTGATACCTATCATGTATAGCAAGGATCATCCCATTACAGTTATCAGTGTTGGTGGTGCACTGTTACTTGCGGCGTTACCTGCTATGTATAGCAAGTAGTGATGAGCACCGGAAATTTTTCGGGTTTTGTGTTTTGGTTTTGGGTTCGGTTCCGCGGCCGTGTTTTGGGTTCGAACGCGTTTTGGCAAAACCTCACCGAATTTTTTTTGTCGGATTCGGGTGTGTTTTGGATTCGGGTGTTTTTTTCAAAAAACCCTAAAAAACAGCTTAAATCATAGAATTTGGGGGTCATTTTGATCCCAAAGTATTATTAACCTCAATAACCATAATTTCCACTCATTTTCAGTCTATTCTGAACACCTCACACCTCACAATATTATTTTTAGTCCTAAAATTTGCACGAGGTCGCTGGATGACTAAGCTCAGCGACCCAAGTGGCCGACACAAACACCTGGCCCATCTAGGAGTGGCACTGCAGTGTCACGCAGGATGGCCCTTCCAAAAAACACCCCCCAAACAGCACATGACGTAAATAAGAAAAAAAAGAGGCGCAATGAGGTAGCTGTGTGAGTAAGCTAAGCGACCCTAGTGGCCGACACAAACACCTGGCCCATCTAGGAGTGGTACTGCAGTGTCACACAGGATGGCCCTTCCAAAAAACACCCCCCAAACAGCACATGATGCAAAGAAAAAAAGAGGCGCAATGAGGTAGCTGTGTGACTAAGATAAGCGACCCAAGTGGCCGACACAAACACCTGGCCCATCTAGGAGTGGCACTGCAGTGTCACGCAGGATGGCCCTTCCAAAAACTACTCCCCAAACAGCACATGACGCAAAGAAAAATGAAAGAAAAAAGAGGTGCAAGATGGAATTGTCCTTGGGCCCTCCCACCCACCCTTATGTTGTATAAACAGAACATGCACACTTTAACCAACCCATCATTTCAGTGACAGGGTCTGCCACACGACTGTGACAGAAATGACGGGTTGGTTTGGACCCCCACCAAAAAAGAAGCAATTAATCTCTCCTTGCACAAACTGGCTCTACAGAGGCAAGATGTCCACCTCATCATCATCCTCCGATATATCACCGTGTACATCCCCCTCCTCACAGATTATCAATTCGTCCCCACTGGAATCCACCATCTCAGCTCCCTGTGTACTTTGTGGAGGCAATTGCTGCTGGTGAATGTCTCCACGGAGGAATTGATTATAATTCATTTTAATGAACATCATCTTCTCCACATTTTCTGGATGTAACCTCGTACGCCGATTGCTGACAAGGTGAGCGGCGGCACTAAACACTCTTTCGGAGTACACACTTGTGGGAGGGCAACTTAGGTAGAATAGAGCCAGTTTGTGCAAGGGCCTCCAAATTGCCTCTTTTTCCTGCCAGTATAAGTACGGACTGTCTGACGTGCCTACTTGGATGCGGTCACTCATATAATCCTCCACCATTCTTTCAATGGGGAGAGAATCATATGCAGTGACAGTAGACGACATGTCCGTAATCGTTGTCAGGTCCTTCAGTCCGGACCAGATGTCAGCATCAGCAGTCGCTCCAGACTGCCCTGCATCACCGCCAGCGGGTGGGCTCGGAATTCTGAGCCTTTTCCTCGCACCCCCAGTTGCGGGAGAATGTGAAGGAGGAGATGTTGACAGGTCGCGTTCCGCTTGACTTGACAATTTTCTCACCAGCAGTTCTTTGAACCCCTGCAGACTTGTGTCTGCCGGAAAGAGAGATCCAAGGTAGGTTTTAAATCTAGGATCGAGCACGGTGGCCAAAATGTAGTGCTCTGATTTCAACAGATTGACCACCCGTGAATCCTTGTTAAGCGAATTAAGGGCTCCATCCACAAGTCCCACATGCCTAGCGGAATCGCTCTGTGTTAGCTCCTCCTTCAATGTCTCCAGCTTCTTCTGCAAAAGCCTGATGAGGGGAATGACCTGACTCAGGCTGGCAGTGTCTGAACTGACTTCACGTGTGGCAAGTTCAAAAGGTTGCAGAACCTTGCACAACGTTGAAATCATTCTCCACTGCGCTTGAGACAGGTGCATTCCACCTCCTATATCGTGCTCAGTTGTATAGGCTTGAATGGCCTTTTGCTGCTCCTCCAACCTCTGAAGCATATAGAGGGTTGAATTCCACCTCGTTACCACTTCTTGCTTCAGATGATGGCAGGGCAGGTTCAGGCGTTTTTGGTGGTGCTCCAGTCTTCTGTACGTGGTGCTTGTACGCCGAAAGTGTGCCGCAATTCTTCTGGCCACCGACAGCATCTCTTGCACGCCCCTGTCGTTTTTTAAATAATTCTGCACCACCAAATTCAAGGTATGTGCAAAACATGGGACGTGCTGGAATTTGCCCATATTTAATGCACACACAATATTGCTGGCGTTGTCCGATGCCACAAATCCACAGGAGAGTCCAATTGGGGTAAGCCATTCTGCGATGATCTTCCTCAGTTGCCGTAAGAGGTTTTCAGCTGTGTGCGTATTCTGGAAAGCGGTGATACAAAGCGTAGCCTACCTAGGAAAGAGTTGGCGTTTGCGAGATGCTGCTACTGGTGCCGCCGCTGCTGTTCTTGCGGCGGGAGTCAATACATCTACCCAGTGGGCTGTCACAGTCATATAGTCCTGCTCCACTTGTCCACATGTCCGTGGTTAAGTGGACATTGGGTACAACTGCATTTTTTAGGACACTGGTGAGTCTTTTTCTGAGGTCTGTGTACATTTTCGGTATCGCCTGCCTAGAGAAATGGAACCTAGATGGTATTTGGTACCGGGGACACAGTACCTCCAACAAGTCTATAGTTGGCTCTGCAGTAATGATGGATACCGGAACCACGTTTCTCACCGCCCAGGATGCCAAGGCCTCAGTTATCCGCTTTGCAGCAGGATGACTGCTGTGATATTTCATCTTCCTCGCAAAGGACTGTTGGACAGTCAATTGCTTGGTGGAAGTAGTAAAAGTGGTCTTACGACTTCCCCTCTGGGATGACCATCGACTCCCAGCAGCAACAACAGCAGCGCCAGCAGCAGTAGGCGTTACACGCAAGGATGCATCGGAGGAATCCCAGGCAGGAGAGACTCGTCAGAATTGCCAGTGACATGGCCTGCAGGACTATTGGCATTCCTGGGGAAGGAGGAAATTGACACTGAGGGAGTTGGTGGGGTGGTTTGCGTGAGCTTGGTTACAAGAGGAAGGGATTTACTGGTCAGTGGACTGCTTCCGCTGTCGCCCAAAGTTGTTGAACTTGTCACTGACTTATGATGAATGCGCTGCAGGTGACGTATAAGGGAGGATGTTCCGAGGTGGTTAACGTCCTTACCCCTACTTATTACAGCTTGACAAAGGCAACACACGGCTTGACAAATGTTGTCCGCATTTCTGTTGAAATACTTCCACACCGAAGAGCTGATTTTTTTGGTATTTTCACCAGGCATGTCAATGGCCATATTCCTCCCACGGACAACAGGTGTCTCCCCGGGTGCCTGACTTAAACAAACCACCTCACCATCAGAATCCTCCTGGTCAATTTCCTCCCCAGCGCCAGCAACACCCATATCCTCCTCATCCTGGTGTACTTCAACACTGACATCTTCAATCTGACTATCAGGAACTGGACTGCGGGTGCTCCTTCCAGCACTTGCAGGGGGCGTGCAAATGGTGGAAGGCGCATGCTCTTCACGTCCAGTGTTGGGAAGGTCAGGCATCGCAACCGACACAATTGGACTCTCCTTGTGGATTTGTGATTTCGAAGAACACACAGTTCTTTGCTGTGCTTTTGCCAGCTTAAGTCTTTTCATTTTTCTAGCGAGAGGCTGAGTGCTTCCATCCTCATGTGAAGCTGAACCACTAGCCATGAACATAGGCCAGGGCCTCAGCCGTTCCTTGCCACTCCGTGTGGTAAATGGCATATTGGCAAGTTTACGCTTCTCCTCCGACGATTTTATTTTAGATTTTTGAGTCCTTTTTTTACTGATATTTGGTGTTTTGGATTTTACATGCTCTGTACTATGACATTGGGCATCGGCCTTGGCAGACGACATTGATGGCATTTCATCGTCTCGGCCATGACTAGTGGCAGCAGCTTCAGCACGAGGTGGAAGTGGATCTTGATCTTTCCCTATTTTTGGAACCTCAACATTTTTGTTCTCCATATTTTAATAGGCACAACTAAAAGGCACCTCAGGTAAACAATGGAGATGGATGGATACTAGTATACTTATGGATGACGAGCGACTGCCGACACAGAGGTAGCTACAGCCGTGGACTACCGTACTGCGTCTGCTAGTATAGACTGGATGATAATGATATAAAAAATATATATATATCACTACTGCAGGACAGGTATATATTGTATAATGACAGACCTGCTGGACACTGTCAGCACTGCAGACTCCTAAACTACTAGTATGAAGAAGATAGAAAAAAAAAAAACCACCACAGGTAGGTATACAATTATGGACGAGCGACTGCCAGTGCCGACACAGAGGTAGCTACAGCCGTGGACTACCGTACTGCGTCTGCTAGTATAGACTGGATGATAATGATATAAAAAAAATATATATATCACTACTGCAGGACAGGTATATATTGTATAATGACGGACCTGCTGGACACTGTCAGCACTGCAGACTCCTAAACTACTAGTATGAAGAAGATAGAAAGAAAAAAAACCACCACAGGTAGGTATACAATTATGGACGAGCGACTGCCAGTGCCGACACAGAGGTAGCTACAGCCGTGGACTACCGTACTGCGTCTGCTAGTATAGACTGGATGATAATGATATAAAAAATATATATATATATATCACTACTGCAGGACAGGTATATATTGTATAATGACGGACCTGCTGGACACTGTCAGCACTGCAGACTCCTAAACTACTAGTATGAAGAAGATAGAAAAAAAAAAAACCACCACAGGTAGGTATACAATTATGGACGAGCGACTGCCGACACAGAGGTAGCTACAGCTGTGGACTACCGTACTGCGTCTGCTAGTATAGACTGGATGATAATGATATAAAATATATATATATATCACTACTGCAGGACAGGTATATATTGTATAATGACGGACCTGCTGGACACTGTCAGCACTGCAGACTCCTAAACTACTAGTATGAAGATAGAAAAAAAAAACCACCACAGGTAGGTATACAATTATGGACGAGCGACTGCCGACACAGAGGTAGCTACAGCCGTGGACTACCGTACTGCGTCTGCTAGTATAGACTGGATGATAATGATATAAAAATTATATATATATCACTACTGCAGGACAGGTATATATTGTATAATGACGGACCTGCTGGACACTGTCAGCACTGCAGACTCCTAAACTACTAGTATGAAGAAGATAGAAAAAAAAAAAACCACCACAGGTAGGTATACAATTATGGACGAGCGACTGCCGACACAGAGGTAGCTACAGCCGTGGACTACCGTACTGCGTCTGCTAGTATAGACTGAATGATAATGATATAAAAAATATATATATATATCACTACTGCAGGACAGGTATATATTATATAATGACGGACCTGCTGGACACTGTCAGCACTGCAGACTCCTAAACTACTAGTATGAAGAAGATAGAAATATAATGAATGACGGACCTGCTGGACACTGTCAGCAGAATGCGTTTATAGAATAAAAAAAAAAAACACCACACGAGTGTTTAACTTTTTCAGGCAGACAATATACTGGTGGTCACTGCTGATCAGTCACACTGGCACTCTGGCAGCAAAAGTGTGCACTGTTAAATATGTACTCCTGCTATAACTGCTCCCCAGTCTCCCCCACAATTAAGCTGTGTGAGCAGTGAGCACTACTCAGCACAGTCAGATATACATAGATGATATTATCATGCAGCACACTGAGGCTGAGCACAGATATGGTATGTGACTGTGTATCGTTTTTTTTCAGGCAGAGAACGGATTATATTAAATAATAAATAAAACTGGTGGTCACTAGTATAACTATCAGCAAAACTCTGCACTCTCTGAGTACTCCTAATGCTCCAGTAAATCAAGTGTCTCACTCTCTATCTAAACGGAGAGGACGCCAGCCACGTCCTCTCCCTATCAATCTCAATGCACGTGTGAAAATGGCGGCAACGCGCGGCTCCTTATATAGAATCCGAGTCTCGCGATAGAATACGAGCCTCGCGAGAATCCGACAGCGAGATGATGACGTTCGGGCGCGCTCGGGTTAGCCGAGCAAGGCGGGAAGATCCGAGTCTGCCTCGGACCCGTGTAAAAAGCGTGAAGTTCGGGGGGGTTCGGTTTCCGAGAAACCGAACCCGCTCATCACTAATAGCAAGGATTATCAAGTTACAATTGTCAGTGTTGGTGGTGCACTGTCACTTGCAGCGTTACCTGTCATGTATAGCAGGGATCATCACATTACAGTTGTCAGTGTTGGTGGTGCACTGTCATTTGTGGTGTTACAAGGGCTGGCTCTACCATTAGGCAGCTTTAGGCAGTTGACTAGGGTGCCAGAATCTGGGGGGGAAGGGGCAGCCCTGAATCTGATTTTCACAAAATGAAGGATAACTCTGAAAGATGCATCCTTATTAATCTTAATGCAGACGGCGGCTGTTGAACTTCTAAGATGCTAGCTCCATACTTTCCACTGAGGGGCTGGAAAGTGAGTATTGGTGTGTGGTTTGGAAGGTGGGGGAAGGGGACAGCAGGCTGAAGTTTTGCCTATGGTGTTGAGAAATCTTGCACCAGCCCTGTGTGTTACCGGTTGTGTATATCAGGGATCATCACATTACAGTTGGTGGCGCACTGTCGCTTGTGGTGTTAATTGTCATGTATAGCAGGGATCATAATTTTACATTTGCCAGTGTTGGTGGTGCACTGTCACTCGTGGTGTGACCTGTTGTGTACAGCAGGGATAATCACAGTACAGTTGTCATTGATATAGCTACTGACAGGTGTATCCAGGGCTGTGGAGACAGCCATGGGGACCAGGTACTGAAATCTGTGTGGCCAAATCCAGGTGGTATGTGCCTACTCCATTCCTAGACAAAATGGAAAATACTATGGGGGTAATTTAGATCTGATCGTATATGTGCTAAATTTAGCACATCTACGATCATTTACTCTGACATGCAGGGGGACACCCAGCACAGGGCTAGTCCACCCCGCATGTCAGGCCCTACCCCCAGCACAGGTGCAAAAGCATCGCATGGCAGTGGTGCTTTTGCACCTGGCGAGTAGCTCCCATGCCAGAGCAGCTCCTGCGTGCTGGCAGGCCGCTACCAGTCGTGTCCTGGGTCGCTGTGGCTGCGTAATGTCACACAGCCACCGCGGCCCATCCCCCCCAACGGTCCGGACATGCCTCTGTTGTCCAGACCGTGCCCCACCAACAGCGTTCCAACTTCTAACGCCATTGGCACACCACCTCCTGCCCTGCGACCACCTCTACCTGTCAATCAGGCAGAGATGACCGCAGCCCTTAGATGCTTTTAGCATCTCACTGGGCTCCCGGGGTGTACACGCGCAGTGCGGCCGCTGCGCATGCGCACTCCACAAAAGATTCAGACTGCGATTAATGCCACTGCAGCGATCCAGTCTGCATTAGCCCCTATGTGTGGTGTCAGGAATCAGTGCCACATGTTGCAAAGGGGACATTTGTACCCCTCAGCAGCTGACCTGGGCCCCTCCAAAAGGCCAGGGCCTGGGTCATTAGTACATGCGCTCCCCCATCTTGCCGTCCCTGAGTGTACAGTATCTATATATCTGTGTGATTCAAGCAAACCTGCATAAGCGCATATGGGGGTCTATTTACCACGTCTTGAAGAGAGATAAAGTGGAGAGAGATAAAGTACCAGCCAATCAGCTCCTAGCTGTCATTTTCAAACAGCCTGAAACAAGGCAGTTAGGAGGTGATTGGCTAGCACTTTATCTCTCTCCACTTTATCCCTCGCCAATGCTTAGTAAATAGACCCCACAGTTTTTAAACATGAGCAGAACTATTTTACATATTTGACACTATTTAAACTACAGTAGCACAGCAGGGTCAACTCAGCATCAGGGCAATAATAGCAGACTTGCTTGCACTAAGATCATCATCATGGGAGGGAATTCAACTGCTGGTGATGTAACAGATAAAAGTAATAATAAAAATATAACAAAAAAAAAAAAAAGAAATTCTACAATAGCTGTCAAAATTGAAAAATAGGGACATTTCCGATAACAACAATTAAGGGACAGTTGCCAGCTATGACGGAGGTTAGATGTCTGCCCTAGCTATCAGAATATAATCCAATTTAGCAAAGTACCTGGAATTTATTGACCTTGTGCAGCCTCTTTTGTCTTGTGTGCTGGGAGTATTTAAATATGTATGTCTGCACTAACACATCTGTGGGAAAAGATAAGCAAATCATTTAAACACTGAATATTTAAAGAATACCGTCTAGGTATTGGTACCTATATATCCATATGCTACCACCATATGGGGTCTGGGACTCAGGATTGACAGCAAAAAGGTCGACAAACATTAGGTCGACGCCAATTGGTCGACACACCTTAGGTCGACATGGACAAAAGGTCGACAGGAACAAGGTCGACATGGAAAAGGGTCGACATGAGTTTTTTTTTTTTTTGTCGTTTTCTTCGTAGAGTGACCGGGAACCCCAATTAGTGTACCGCATCCCCTCGCATGGCTCGCTTCGCTCGCCATGCTTCGGGCATGGTGCCTTCGCTCCGCTACCGCTTTGCTCGGCACAGATTACCGTTCCAATCGTAGTCCACGTGGATCGTTAAGTATGAAAAGGTTCCAAAAAAGAAAAAAATCTTGAAAAACTCATGTCGACCTTTACCATGTCGACCTTGTTCCTGTCGACCTTTTGTCCACGTCGACCTTTTGTCCATGTCGACCTAAGGTTTGTCGACCAATTGGCGTCAACCTAAGGTTTGTCGACCTTTTTGCTGTCGATCTGGAGTCCGGATACCACCATATGTTACTTCATGGCTTAGAGTAGGTTAGAGTGAAGTGTAGTTTGATGTAATGTAACCTGCAAGAAACTGAGGGGGTCCTTCTGACCCATTCGCACGCAGCGGTTCTTCGCTGCGGTGCAAACGGGTTGAAACAGTGAATGCGCGGCGGCTGCATTGCGCATGCGCGTCGTTGCCCGGCAAGCCAGAACAAAGAAGAAAGTGTTCACTAGCGCGATCGCAAGAAGATTAACAGCGGGGAGGCATTCCAGGGCTTCTACTCACCGTTTTCCGGTCATAGAGATCTGAACGCAGGGGTGTCCAGGCGTTTGGAGGGCAGATGTTTGACGTCAATCCCGGGACCTTCGTCGCTCGATCCGTCGTACAGGGTAAGTAGGTCTGACCCTGGTCTTGTTTTGCAGGACATTTATTTTGCATAACAGGGCTGCACAAGTGATCGCAGTCCTGCTATGCTAAAATACACTCCCCCTTAGGCGGCGTCAATTGATCGCATGAGCAGCAAAATCTTGCTACGAGCGATCATCTCGGAATGACCACCTGAGGCTCATCTACAAAACACTTAAATACAAAAATATGCTGTATCAAACAAGAATTGTCAAACATGTAGCCTACATGGTGAAATGATGGTCTTCAGCCTCAGGTTACCTACAGTATGAGCATTATTAGAACATCTACAGTAGCAGAGAAGTTCCAATACTGATGTCTGTCTTTCAGGGCGGATCTACAGTACTATTAAACTAATGAAGCTTAAGCTATTTTTTTTCAACAAAATCAATGGAATTTTTTAAGTGTGTATTATTAAAATAAACAGTGATATATTTTACCTATGGGCTGCAGTCCAGCCCCCCCTGGTAAAATTTGCCACCCATCTCAGTGTAGGTGAAGCAAGATGCAGTCTGTGACTTCACTGGCTTCACTGTGACTGGCAGTGACTTTCAAGGCAGACACACAAGGCAGTCCCATTGGGCTGTGATAAGTGGAGAGCTGGCTACCTGTAGGAAGCCACTCTCTGCCTTTCGCACAGCCCAATCCGGCTTCTATGGGCTGCAGTCTGTGCAGTCCATAGAAGCTGGGGTTTGCGCATTTGCAGTCGCACCACGGAACCTGAGCATGCGTCGTTCCCTGCACTTGCCAGATCCATTGTGCAAATATCAGGACCCAGTGACTTGCTGTGTCATCTCCTCTCTGGGCACAGAGGTAGTGGCAGCCCCCCTACCAAATGTATGTAGGAGCTGCCACTGAAAATACAGTTATTTTAGTAATAGAGTCATTAGCCAATGGGTTGAAGCACTAATATTGGCACTTAGAATATGCTCTAATATCCCTTTCTTATGATCTCAAAATTTCCCCGTAACTGACAAAAACGAATTACTCAAATTTCAACATTTGCTTGGGGGCTTACAGCACCCAGCTCTGTGGGCTAGATGAGCTCACCAAAATCTATTCATCTTTCCTTTAGAAAGAAAGACACAATGTATGACTTAAACCTAGAATAAAGCATGGTCGCCAAATTATAGTGATCCGATCTCATGAGATGCTACTTTCCCATTGTAATGAAGTGACTATGAGCAAATTGTGGATGAATCTTAGACATATACATACCATTCTACAATATTTACCCCACTAGTGCTCAAGATCTCCCCCTTCCTTCAAGTACTATAAAGTATGGCTGCCATCATTCACACATGTGCAGAAGAACTCAAGGGTCATAACCTGCAGATCCTATCATTGCAAAGGACAGCTCTTTTCAGAAGAACTATCCTTTACAGTTTTATTTGCAATTCTAGGTGCATACTGATGTTATTAATGTCACTTTACACCCAATAAGTGGTGGAATGTATCGTATCCACAATGTAATACGTACTACATCTCACCCTTTATCAATACAATGTGACTGTGGTTGCCATGGTAGTCACTTAACACTGTGGAAGCTCAGAAATATTATGAATCATTAATAGCAGTCTGAAGAATCAAACCAAGAAGCAAAAGGTAGTTACAGAGCTACTACTTATAGCCTGCTACAGTGATGTACTGTATGTTGAAACACACTTCATTTTTTATGGAATTGCTGCATTGAAGTAACAGGTTGTGTCTAGTGATGTGCACCGGAAATTTTTCGGGTTTTGTGTTTTGGTTTTGGATTCGGTTCCGCGGCCGTGTTTTGGATTCGGACGCGTATTGGCAAAACCTCCCTGCAAATTTTTTGTCGGATTCGGGTGTGTTTTGGATTCAGGTGTTTTTTTACAAAAACCCCTCAAAAACAACTTAAATCATAGAATTTGGGGGTCAGTTTGATCTGATAGTATTATTAACCTCAATAACCATAATTTCCACTCATTTTCAGTCTATTCTGAACACCTCACACCTCACAATATTATTTTTAGTCCTAAAAGTTGCACCGAGGTCGCTGGATGACTAAGCTAAGCGACCCAAGTGGCCGACACAAACACCTGGCCCATCTAGGAGTGGCACTGCAGTGTCAGACAGGATGGCACTTCAAAAAAATAGTCCCCAAACAGCACATGATGCAATGAAAAAAAGAGATGCACCAAGGTCGCTGGATGGCTAAGCTAAGCGACACAAGTGGCCGACACAAACACCTGGCCCATCTAGGAGTGGCACTGCAGTGTCAGACAGGATGGCACTTCAAAAAAATAGTCCCCAAGCAGCACATGATGCAAAGAAAAAAAAGAGGCACAATGAGGTAGCTGTGTGACTAAGCTAAGCGACCCAAGTGGCCGACACAAACACCTGGCCCATCTAGGAGTGGCACTGCAGTATCAGACAGGATGGCACTTCAAAAAAATAGTCCCCAAACAGCACATGATGCAAAGAAAAAAAGAGGTGCACCAAGGTCGCTGGATGGCTAAGCTAAGCGACACAAGTGGCCGACACAAACACCTGGCCCATCTAGGAGTGGCACTGCAGTGTCAGACAGGATGGCACTTCAAAAAAATAGTCCCCAAACAGCACATGATGCAAAGAAAAAAAGAGGCACAATGAGGTAGCTGTGTGACTAAGCTAAGCGACCCAAGTGGCCGACACAAACACCTGGCCCATCTAGGAGTGGCACTGCAGTGTCAGACAGGATGGCACTTCAAAAAAATAGTCCCCAAACAGCATATGATGCAAAGAAAAAAAGAGGTGCACCAAGGTCGCTGGATGGCTAAGCTAAGTGACACAAGTGGCCGACACAAACACCTGGCCCATCTAGGAGTGGCACTGCAGTGTCAGGCAGGATGGCACTTCAAAAAAATAGTCCCCAAACAGCACATGATGCAAAGAAAAATGAAAGAAAAAAGAGGTGCAAGATGGAATTGTCCTTGGGCCCTTCCACCCACCCTTATGTTGTATAAACAGGACATGCACACTTTAACAAACCCATCATTTCAGCGACAGGGTCTGCCACACAACTGTGACTGAAATTACTGGTTAGTGTGGGCCCCCACCAAAAAAGAAGCAATCAATCTCTCCTTGCACAAACTGGCTCTATAGAGGCAAGATGTCCACCTCCTCCTCATCGTCCGATTCCTCACCCCTTTCACTGTGTACATCCCCCTCCTCACAGATTATTAATTCGTCCCCACTGGAATCTACCATCTCAGGTCCCTGTGTACTTTCTGGAGGCAATTGCCGGTGAATGTCTCCACGGAGGAATTGATTATAATTCATTTTGATGAACATCATCTTCTCCACATTTTCTGGAAGTAACCTCGTACGCCGATTGCTGACAATGTGAGCGGCTGCACTAAACACTCTTTCGGAGTACACACTGGAGGGTGCGCAACTTAGGTAAAATAAAGCCAGTTTCTGCAAGGGCCTCCAAATTGCCTCTTTTTCCTGCCAGTATACTTACGGACTGTCTGACGTGCCTACTTGGATGTGGTCACTCATATAATCCTCCACCATTCTTTCAATGGTGAGAGAATCATATGCAGTGACAGTAGACGACATGTCAGTAATCGTTGGCAGGTCCTTCAGTCCGGACCAGATGTCAGCACTCGCTCCAGACTTCCCTGCATCACCGCCAGCGGGTGGGCTCGGAATTCTTAGCCTTTTCCTCGCACCCCCAGTTGCGGGAGAATGTGAAGGAGGAGCTGTTGATGGGTCACGTTCCGCTTGACTTGACAATTTTCTCACCAGCAGGTCTTTGAACCTCTGCAGACTCGTGTCTGCCGGAAAGAGAGATACAACGTAGGTTTTAAATCTAGGATCGAGCACGGTGGACAAAATGTAGTGCTCTGATTTCAACAGATTGACCACCCGTGAATCCTGGTTAAGCGAATTAAGGGCTCCACCACAAGTCCCACATGCCTAGCGGAATCACTCTGTTTTAGGTCCTCCTTCAATGTCTCCAGCTTCTTCTGCAAAAGCCTGATGAGGGGAATGACCTGACTCAGGCTGGCAGTGTCTGAACTGACTTCACGTGTGGCAAGTTCAAAGGGTTGCAGAACCTTGCACAACATTGAAATCATTCTCCACTGCGCTTGAGTCAGGTGCATTCCCCCTCCTTTGCCTATATCGTAGGCAGATGTATAGGCTTGAATGGCCTTTTGCCGCTACTCCATCCTCTGAAGCATATAGAGGGTTGAATTCCACCTCGTTACCACCTCTTGCTTCAGATAATGGCAGGGCAGGTTCAGGACTGTTTGGTGGTGCTCCAGTCTTTGGCACGCGGTGGCTGAATGCCGAAAGTGGTCCTCAATTCTTCGGGCCACCGACAGCATCTCTTGCACGCCCCTGTCGTTTTTTAAATAATTCTGCACCACCAAATTCAATGTATGTGCAAAACATGGGACGTGCTGGAATTTGCCCAGATGTAATGCACGCACAATATTGCTGGCGTTGTCCGATGTCACAAATACCCAGGAGAGTCCATTTGGGGTAAGCCATTCTGCGATGATGTTCCTCAGTTTCCGTAAGAGGTTGTCAGCTGTGTGCCTCTTCTGGAAAGCGGTGATACAAAGCGTAGCCTGCCTAGGAATGAGTTGGCGTTTGCGAGATGCTGCTACTGGTGCCGCCGCTGCTGTTCTTGCTGCGGGAGGCAATACATCTGCCCAGTGGGCTGTCACAGTCATATAGTCCTGAGTCTGCCCTGCTCCACTTGTCAACATGTCCATGGTTAAGTGGACATTGGGTGCAACTGCATTTTTTAGGACACTGGTGACTCTTTTTCTGAGGTCTGTGTACATTTTCGGTATCGCCTGCCTAGAGAAATGGAACCTAGACGGTATTTGGGACCGGGGACACAGTATCTCAATCAAGTCTGTAGTTGCCTGTGAATTAACGGTGGATAACGGAAACACGTTTCTCACCGCCCAGGCTGCCAAGGCCTGAGTTATCCGTTTTGCAGCAGGATGACTGCTGTGATATTTCATCTTCCTCACAAACGACTGTTGGACAGTCAATTGCTTACTGGAAGTAGTACAAGTGGTCTTACGACTTCCCCTCTGGGATGACGATCGACTCCCAGCAGCAACAACAGCAGCGCCAGCAGCAGGAGGCGTTACACTCAAGGATGCATCGGAGGAATCCCAGGCAGGAGAGGACTCGTCAGACTTGACAGTGACATGGCCTGCAGGACTATTGGCTTTCCTGTGTAAGGAGGAAATTGACACTGAGGGAGTTGGTGGTGTGGTTTGCAGGAGCTTGGTTACAAGAGGAAGGGATTTAGTGGTCAGTGGACTGCTTCCGCTGTCATCCAAAGTTTTTGAACTTGTCACTGACTTATGATGAATGCGCTGCAGGTGATGTATAAGGGAGGATGTTCCGAGGTGGTTAACGTCCTTACCCCTACTTATTACAGCTTGACAAAGGCAACACATGGCTTGACACCTGTTGTCCGCATTTGTGTTAAAATAATTCCACACCGAAGAGGTGATTTTTTTTGTAATTTGACCAGGCATGTCAATGGCCATATTCGTCCCACGGACAACAGGTGTCTCCCCGGGTGCCTGACTTAAACAAACCACCTCACCATCAGAATCCTCCTTGTCAATTTCCTCCTCAGCGCCAGCAACACCCATATCCTCATCCTGGTGTACTTCAACAGTGACATCTTCAATTTGACTATCAGGAACTGGACTGCGGGTGCTCCTTCCAGCACTTGCAGGGGGCGTGCAAATTGTGGAAGGTGCCACCTCTTCCTGTCCAGTGTTGGGAAGGTCAGGCATCGCAGCCGACACAATTGGACTCTCCTTGGGGATTTGTGATTTAGAAGAACGCACAGTTCTTTGCTGTGCTTTTGCCAGCTTAAGTCTTTTCATTTTTCTAGCAAGAGGATGAGTGCTTCCATCCTCATGTGAAGCTGAACCACTAGCCATGAACATAGGCCAGGGCCTCAGCCGTTCCTTGCCACTCCGTGTCGTAAATGGCATATTGGCAAGTTTACGCTTCTCCTCAGATGCTTTTAATTTTGATTTTTGGGTCATTTTACTGAACTTTTGTGTTTTGGATTTTACATGCTCTCTACTATGACATTGGGCATCGACCTTGGCAGACGACGTTGATGGCATTTCATCGTCTCGGCCATGACTAGTGGCCAATAGCAATGGCCTACTACTATATATACTGCGCACAACTGAAATGCACCACAGGTATGGATGGATAGTATACTTGATGACACAGAGGTAGGTAGAGCAGTGGCCTACTGTACCGTACTGCTATATATTATATACTGGTGGTCAGCAAACTGTGCAAAACTGAAATGCACCACAGGTATGGATGGATAGTATACTTGACGACACAGAGGTAGGTAAAGCAGTGGCCTACTGTACCGTAATGCTATATATTATATACTGGTGGTCAGCAAACTGTGCAAAACTTAAATGCACCACAGGTATGGATGGATAGTATACTTGAAGACACAGAGGTAGGTAGAGCAGTTGCCTTCTGTACCGTACTGCTATATATTATATACTGGTGGTCAGCAAAATTATGCACTGTACTCCTTCTATATACTACAATGCAGCACAGATATGGAGCGTTTTTCAGGCAGAGAACGTATAATACTGGTGGTCACTGGTCAGCAAAACTCTGCACTCTACTCTCCTCCTATATAATACTGCTGGTCCCCAGTCCCCACAATAAAGCAGTGTGAGCACAGATATATGCAGCACACTGAACACAGATATGGAGCGTTTTTCAGGCAGACAACGTATAATACTGGTGGTCACTGGTCAGCAAAACTCTGCACTGTACTCCTCCTATATAATATACTGGTGGTCCCCAGTCCCCACAATAAAGCAGTGTGAGCACAGATATATGCAGCACACTGAGCACAGATATGGAGCGTTTTTCAGGCAGACAACGTATAATACTGGTGGTCACTGGTCAGCAAAACTCTGCACTGTACTCCTCCTATATAATATACTGGTGGTCCCCAGTCCCCACAATAAAGCAGTGTGAGCACAGATATATGCAGCACACTGAGCACAGATATGGAGCATTTTTCAGGCAGACAACGTATACTGGTGGTCACTGGTCAGCAAAACTCTATACTGTACTCCTCCTATATAATAAACTGGTGGTCCCCAGTACCCACAATAAAGCAGTGTGAGCACAGATATATGCAGCACACTGAGCACAGATATGGAGCGTTTTTCAGGCAGACAACGTATAATACTGGTGGTCACTGGTCAGCAAAACTGTGCACTGTACTCCTCCTATATAATATACTGGTGGTCCCCAGTCCCCACAATAAAGCAGTGTGAGCACAGATATATGCAGCACACTGAGCACAGATATGGAGCGTTTTTCAGGCAGACAACGTATAATACTGGTGGTCACCGGTAAGCAAAACTCTGCACTGTACTCCTCCTATATAATATACTGGTGGTCCCCAGTACCCACAATAAAGCAGTGTGAGCACAGATATATGCAGCACACTGAGCACAGATATGGAGCGTTTTTTCAGGCAGACAACGTATACTGGTGGTCACTGGTCAGCAAAACTCTGCACTGTACTCCTCCTATATAATACTGCTGGTCCCCAGTCCCCACAATAAAGCAGTGTGAGCACAGATATATGCAGCACACTGAGCACAGATATGAAGCGTTTTTCAGGCAGAGAACGTATAATACTGGTGGTCACTGGTCAGCAAAACTCTGCACTGTACTCCTCCTATATAATACTGCTGGTCCCCAGTCCCCACAATAAAGCAGTGTGAGCACAGATATATGCAGCACACTGAGCACAGATATGGAGCGTTTTTCAGGCAGACAACGTATAATACTGGTGGTCACTGGTCAGCAAAACTCTGCACTGTACTCCTCCTATAATACTGCTGGTTCCCAGAATAAAGATATGCAGCCCCCTGAAACAAAGTGAGAGGACGCCAGCCACGTCCTCTCACTATCATTACCAATGCACGAATGAAAAATGGCGGCGACGCGCGGCTCCTTATATAGAATCCGAATCTCGCGAGAATCCGACAGCGGGATGATGACGTTCGGGCGTGCTCGGGTTAACCGAGCCATACAGGAGAATCCGAATATGCCTCGGACCCGTGTAAAATGGGTGAAGTTCGGGGGGTTCGTTTTCCGAGGAACCGAACCCGCTCATCTCTAGTTGTGTCCATATAAATATGTGAGCTAAAGATATAGGCTGAATTTAAAAAGAACAAAGATGCTGTTTCCTTTCCTATGGCATATTTTATAATGATCACTGCTACACTATGTAAGACTGAGGTATGTGAGTTCCACTAGTCATCTTGTTATAGGACCACTGTATTCCTTTGTCACTTTTATTCTATGTCAATTATTATATTCAGATATAGAAATATGGTATCCGTTTGATAGATAGAAAGTGTCTAATTAGACAATGAATAGATAGACACTATATGTTAGACAGACATTTGGTCGACAGGGTCAAAAGGTCGACAGGGTCAAAAGGTCGACATGAAAAAGGTAGACAGTACAAAAGGTCGACATGGTCAAAAGGTCGACATGGTCAAAAGGTTGCAATGAAAATTGTCGATATAAAAAAGATAGACAAATGTTTGTTTTTTAATGTAACATGTTTTTTGACTATTTCATACTTTCGCTATCCATGTCGGCATAGAGTTGGTTACAAACCTTGTGGCGAGCGCAGCAAGCCACCGTGCCCGAAGCGTGGCGAGAGAAGCGAGGCCCGCAAGGGTATGCCTTTCTACAATTGGGGGTCCCAGATGACAAAACTATCCACACAAACCACAAAAATGTAAAAAACAGGGTGTCTACCTTTTTCATGTCGACCATTTTCATGTCGACCTTTTGACCCTGTTGACCTTTTGACCTGTCGATCTTTTTCATGTCAGCCTTTTGACATGTCGACCTAATGTCTGTCTAAAATATGGTGTCTATTTATTGACTGTCTAACTAGATACTATCTATCTTTTATACCTAAACCTAGAAATACAGTTTATTCGTTCATATACAGTAAGTGATAACAAAACACAGCATGCAGTTTAAGAATGATAAGCACTATAAGGGGTATATGTACTATAGTATCGGTTTTTAGAAGTGGAGATGCTGTCCATAGCAGCCAATCAGATTCTACTTATCATTTATATAGAAGCTTCTAGACGATAGCTAGAAGCTGATTGGTTGCTAATGAGCGCCGGAAATTTTTCGGGTTTTGTGTTTTGGTTTTGGGTTCGGTTCCGCGGCCGTGTTTTGGGTTCAACCGCGTTTTGGCAAAACCTCACCGAATTTTTTTTGTCGGATTCGGGTGTGTTTTGGATTCGGGTGTTTTTTTCCAAAAAACCTAAAAAACAGCTTAAATCATAGAATTTGGCGGTCATTTTGATCCCAAAGTATTATTAACCTCAAAAACCATAATTTCCACTCATTTTCAGTCTATTCTGAATACCTCACACCTCACAATATTATTTTTAGTCCTAAAATTTGCACCGAGGTCGCTGTGTGAGTAAGATAAGCGACCCTAGTGGCCGACACAAACACCGGGCCCATCTAGGAGTGGCACTGCAGTGTCACGCAGGATGGCCCTTCCAAAAAACCCTCCCCAAACAGCACATGACGCAAAGAAAAAAAGAGGCGCAATGAGGTAGCTGTGTGAGTAAGATTAGCGACCCTAGTGGCCGACACAAACACCGGGCCCATCTGGGAGTGTCACTGCAGTGTCACGCAGGATGTCCCTTCCAAAAAACCCTCCCCAAACAGCACATGACGCAAAGAAAAAAAGAGGCGCAATGAGGTAGCTGTGTGAGTAAGATAAGCGACCCTAGTGGCCGACACAAACACCGGGCCCATCTAGGACTATTGGCATTCCTGGGGAAGGAGGAAATTGACACTGAGGGAGTTGGTGGGGTGGTTTGCGTGAGCTTGGTTACAAGAGGAAGGGATTTACTGGTCAGTGGACTGCTTCCGCTGTCACCCAAAGTTTTTGAACTTGTCACTGACTTATTATGAATGCGCTGCAGGTGACGTATAAGGGAGGATGTTCCGAGGTGGTTAACGTCCTTACCCCTACTTATTACAGCTTGACAAAGGGAACACACGGCTTGACACCTGTTGTCCGCATTTCTGGTGAAATACTTCCACACCGAAGAGCTGATTTTTTTGGTATTTTCACCAGGCATGTCAACGGCCATATTCCTACCACGGACAACAGGTGTCTCCCCGGGTGCCTGACTTAAACAAACCACCTCACCATCAGAATCCTCCTGGTCAATTTCCTCCCCAGCGCCAGCAACACCCATATCCTCCTCATCCTGGTGTACTTCAACACTGACATCTTCAATCTGACTATCAGGAACTGGACTGCGGGTGCTCCTTCCATCACTTGCAGGGGGCGTGCAAATGGTGGAAGGCGCATGCTCTTCACGTCCAGTGTTGGGAAGGTCAGGCATCGCAACCGACACAATTGGAGTCGGACTCTCCTTGTGGATTTGGGATTTCGAAGAACGCACAGTTCTTTGCGGTGCTACTGCTTTTGCCAGCTTTAGTCTTTTCATTTTTCTAGCGAGAGGCTGAGTGCTTCCATCCTCATGTGAAGCTGAACCACTAGCCATGAACATAGGCCAGGGCCTCAGCCGTTCCTTGCCACTCCGTGTGGTAAATGGCATATTGGCAAGTTTACGCTTCTCCTCCGACAATTTTATTTTAGGTTTTGGAGTCCTTTTTTTACTGATATTTGGTGTTTTGGATTTGACATGCTCTGTACTATGACATTGGGCATCGGCCTTGGCAGACGACGTTGCTGGCATTTCATCGTCTCGGCCATGACTAGTGGCAGCAGCTTCAGCACGAGGTGGAAGTGGATCTTGATCTTTCCCTAATTTTGGAACCTCAACATTTTTGTTCTCCATATTTTAATAGGCACAACTAAAAGGCACCTCAGGTAAACAATGGAGATGGATGGATTGGATACTAGTATACAATTATGGACGGGCTGCCGAGTGCCGACACAGAGGTAGCCACAGCCGTGAACTACCGCACTGTACTGTGTCTGCTGCTAATATATAGACTGGTTGATAAAGAGATAGTATACTCGTAACTAGTATGTATGTATAAAGAAAGAAAAAAAAACCACGGTTAGGTGGTATATACAATTATGGATGGGCTGCCGAGTGCCGACACAGAGGTAGCCACAGCCGTGAACTACCGCACTGTACTGTGTCTGCTGCTAATATATAGACTGGTTGATAAAGAGATAGTAAACTCGTAACTAGTATGTATGTATAAAGAAAGAAAAAAAAACCACGGTTAGGTGGTATATACAATTATGGACGGGCTGCCGAGTGCCGACACAGAGGTAGCCACAGCCGTGAACTACCGCACTGTACTGTGTCTGCTGCTAATATAGACTGGTTGATAAAGAGATAGTATACTCGTAACTAGTATGTATGTATAAAGAAAGAAAAAAAAACCACGGTTAGGTGGTATATACAATTATGGACGGGCTGCCGAGTGCCGACACAGAGGTAGCCACAGCCGTGAACTACCGCACTGTACTGTGTCTGCTGCTAATATAGACTGGTTGATAAAGAGATAGTATACTCGTAACTAGTATGACTATAAAGAAAGAAAAAAAAACCACGGTTAGGTGGTATATACAATTATGGACGGGCTGCCGAGTGCCGACACAGAGGTAGCCACAGCCGTGAACTACCGCACTGTACTGTGTCTGCTGCTAATATATAGACTGGTTGATAAAGAGATAGTATACTCGTAACTAGTATGTATGTATAAAGAAAGAAAAAAAAACCACGGTTAGGTGGTATATACAATTATGGACGGGCTGCCGAGTGCCGACACAGAGGTAGCCACAGCCGTGAACTACCGCACTGTACTGTGTCTGCTGCTAATATAGACTGGTTGATAAAGAGATAGTATACTCGTAACTAGTATGACTATAAAGAAAGAAAAAAAAACCACGGTTAGGTGGTATATACAATTATGGACGGGCTGCCGAGTGCCGACACAGAGGTAGCCACAGCCGTGAACTACCGCACTGTACTGTGTCTGCTGCTAATATATAGACTGGTTGATAAAGAGATAGTATACTCGTAACTAGTATGTATGTATAAAGAAAGAAAAAAAAACCACGGTTAGGTGGTATATACAATTATGGACGGGCTGCCGAGTGCCGACACAGAGGTAGCCACAGCCGTGAACTACCGCACTGTACTGTGTCTGCTGCTAATATAGACTGGTTGATAAAGAGATAGTATACTCGTAACTAGTATGTATGTATAAAGAAAGAAAAAAAAACCACGGTTAGGTGGTATATACAATTATGGACGGGCTGCCGAGTGCCGACACAGAGGTAGCCACAGCCGTGAACTACCGCACTGTACTGTGTCTGCTGCTAATATAGACTGGTTGATAAAGAGATAGTATACTCGTAACTAGTATGACTATAAAGAAAGAAAGAAAAACCACGGTTAGGTGGTATATACAATTATGGACGGGCTGCCGAGTGCCGACACAGAGGTAGCCACAGCCGTGAACTACCGCACTGTACTGTGTCTGCTGCTAATATATAGACTGGTTGATAAAGAGATAGTATACTCGTAACTAGTATGTATGTATAAAGAAAGAAAAAAAAACCACGGTTAGGTGGTATATACAATTATGGACGGGCTGCCGAGTGCCGACACAGAGGTAGCCACAGCCGTGAACTACCGCACTGTACTGTGTCTGCTGCTAATATAGACTGGTTGATAAAGAGATAGTATACTCGTAACTAGTATGACTATAAAGAAAGAAAAAAAAACCACGGTTAGGTGGTATATACAATTATGGACGGGCTGCCGAGTGCCGACACAGAGGTAGCCACAGCCGTGAACTACCGCACTGTACTGTGTCTGCTGCTAATATAGACTGGTTGATAAAGAGATAGTATACTCGTAACTAGTATGTATGTATAAAGAAAGAAAAAAAAACCACGGTTAGGTGGTATATACAATTATGGACGGGCTGCCGAGTGCCGACACAGAGGTAGCCACAGCCGTGAACTACCGCACTGTACTGTGTCTGCTGCTAATATATAGACTGGTTGATAAAGAGATAGTATACTCGTAACTAGTATGTATGTATAAAGAAAGAAAAAAAAACCACGGTTAGGTGGTATATACAATTATGGACGGGCTGCCGAGTGCCGACACAGAGGTAGCCACAGCCGTGAACTACCGCACTGTACTGTGTCTGCTGCTAATATATAGACTGGTTGATAAAGAGATAGTATACTCGTAACTAGTATGTATGTATAAAGAAAGAAAAAAAAACCACGGTTAGGTGGTATATACAATTATGGACGGGCTGCCGAGTGCCGACACAGAGGTAGCCACAGCCGTGAACTACCGCACTGTACTGTGTCTGCTGCTAATATAGACTGGTTGATAAAGAGATAGTATACTCGTAACTAGTATGTATGTATAAAGAAAGAAAAAAAAACCACGGTTAGGTGGTATATACAATTATGGACGGGCTGCCGAGTGCCGACACAGAGGTAGCCACAGCCGTGAACTACCGCACTGTACTGTGTCTGCTGCTAATATAGACTGGTTGATAAAGAGATAGTATACTCGTAACTAGTATGACTATAAAGAAAGAAAAAAAAAACACGGTTAGGTGGTATATACAATTATGGACGGGCTGCCGAGTGCCGACACAGAGGTAGCCACAGCCGTGAACTACCGCACTGTACTGTGTCTGCTGCTAATATAGACTGGTTGATAAAGAGATAGTATACTACTAATATTATATATACTGGTGGTCAGGTCACTGGTCACTAGTCACACTGGCAGTGGCACTCCTGCAGCAAAAGTGTGCACTGTTTAATTTTAATATAATATTATGTACTCCTGGCTCCTGCTATAACCTATAACTGGCACTGCAGTGCTCCCCAGTCTCCCCCACAATTATAAGCTGTGTGAGCTGAGCACAGTCAGATATATATATACATTGATGCAGCACACTGGGCTGAGCAGTGCACACAGATATGGTATGTGACTGAGTCACTGTGTGTATCGTTTTTTTCAGGCAGAGAACGGATATATTAAATAAAACAAACAACTGCACTGTCTGGTGGTCACTGTGGTCGTCAGTCACTAAACTCTGCACTCTCTTCTACAGTATCACAGCCTCAGGTCAATCTCTCTCTCTCTCTCTCAACCCTAATCTAAATGGAGAGGACGCCAGCCACGTCCTCTCCCTATCAATCTCAATGCACGTGTGAAAATGGCGGCGACGCGCGGCTCCTTATATAGAATCCGAGTCTCGCGAGAATCCGACAGCGTCATGATGACGTTCGGGCGCGCTCGGGTTAACCGAGCAAGGCGGGAGGATCCGAGTCTGCTCGGACCCGTGAAAAAAACATGAAGTTCGTGCGGGTTCGGATTCAGAGAAACCGAACCCGCTCATCTCTAGTTGCTATTAGTAACATCCATACTTCTAAAAACTCACACTTTAGTAAATATACTAGAGATGAGCGCCTGAAATTTTTCGGGTTTTGTGTTTTGGTTTTGGGTTCGGTTCCGCGGCCGTGTTTTGGGTTCGAACGCGTTTTGGCAAAACCTCACCGAATTATTTTTGTCGGATTCGGGTGTGTTTTGGATTCGGGTGTTTTTTTCAAAAAACCCTAAAAAACAGCTTAAATCATAGAATTTGGGGGTAATTTTGATCCCAAAGTATTATTAACCTCAAAAAACATAATTTACACTCATTTTCAGCCTATTCTGAACACATCACACCTCACAATATTATTTTTAGTCCTAAAATTTGCACCGAGGTCGCTGTGTGAGTAAGATAAGCGACCCTAGTGGCCGACACAAACACCGGGCCCATCTAGGAGTGGCACTGCAGTGTCACGCAGGATGTCCCTTCCAAAAAACCCTCCCCAAACAGCACATGACGCAAAGAAAAAAAGAGGCGCAATGAGGTAGCTGTGTGAGTAAGATTAGCGACCCTAGTGGCCGACACAAACACCGGGCCCATCTAGGAGTGGCACTGCAGTGTCACGCAGGATGGCCCTTCCAAAAAACCCTCCCCAAACAGCACATGACGCAAAGAAAAAAAGAGGCGCAATGAGGTAGCTGTGTGAGTAAGATTAGCGACCCTAGTGGCCGACACAAACACCGGGCCCATCTAGGAGTGGCACTGCAGTGTCACGCAGGATGGCCCTTCCAAAAAACCCTCCCCAAACAGCACATGACGCAAAGAAAAAAAGAGGCGCAATGAGGTAGCTGACTGTGTGAGTAAGATTAGCGACCCTAGTGGCCGACACAAACACCGGGCACATCTAGGAGTGGCACTGCAGTGTCACGCAGGATGTCCCTTCCAAAAAACCCTCCCCAAACAGCACATGACGCAAAGAAAAAAAGAGGCGCAATGAGGTAGCTGTGTGAGTAAGATTAGCGACCCTAGTGGCCGACACAAACACCGGGCCCATCTAGGAGTGGCACTGCAGTGTCACGCAGGATGTCCCTTCCAAAAAACCCTCCCCAATCAGCACAAGATGCAAAGAAAAAGAAAAGAAAAAAGAGGTGCAAGATGGAATTATCCTTGGGCCCTCCCACCCACCCTTATGTTGTATAAACAAAACAGGACATGCACACTTTAACCAACCCATCATTTCAGTGACAGGGTCTGCCACACGACTGTGACTGATATGACGGGTTGGTTTGGACCCCCCCCAAAAAAGAAGCAATTAATCTCTCCTTGCACAAACTGGCTCTACAGAGGCAAGATGTCCACCTCATCTTCACCCTCCGATATATCACCGTGTACATCCCCCTCCTCACAGATTATCAATTCGTCCCCACTGGAATCCACCATCTCAGCTCCCTGTGTACTTTGTGGAGGCAATTGCTGCTGGTCAATGTCTCCGCGGAGGAATTGTTTATAATTCATTTTAATGAACATCATCTTCTCCACATTTTCTGGATGTAACCTCGTACGCCGATTGCTGACAAGGTGAGCGGCGGCACTAAACACTCTTTCGGAGTACACACTTGTGGGAGGGCAACTTAGGTAGAATAAAGCCAGTTTGTGCAAGGGCCTCCAAATTGCCTCTTTTTCCTGCCAGTATAAGTACGGACTGTGTGACGTGCCTACTTGGATGCGGTCACTCATATAATCCTCCACCATTCTATCAATGTTGAGAGAATCATATGCAGTGACAGTAGACGACATGTCCGTAATCGTTGTCAGGTCCTTCAGTCCGGACCAGATGTCAGCATCAGCAGTCGCTCCAGACTGCCCTGCATCACCGCCAGCGGGTGGGCTCGGAATTCTGAGCCTTTTCCTCGCACCCCCAGTTGCGGGAGAATGTGAAGGAGGAGATGTTGACAGGTCGCGTTCCGCTTGACTTGACAATTTTGTCACCAGCAGGTCTTTCAACCCCAGCAGACCTGTGTCTGCCGGAAAGAGAGATCCAAGGTAGGCTTTAAATCTAGGATCGAGCACGGTGGCCAAAATGTAGTGCTCTGATTTCAACAGATTGACCACCCGTGAATCCTTGTTAAGCGAATTAAGGGCTGCATCCACAAGTCCCACATGCCTAGCGGAATCGCTCCGTGTTAGCTCCTTCTTCAATGCCTCCAGCTTCTTCTGCAAAAGCCTGATGAGGGGAATGACCTGACTCAGGCTGGCAGTGTCTGAACTGACTTCACGTGTGGCAAGTTCAAAGGGCATCAGAACCTTGCACAACGTTGAAATCATTCTCCACTGCACTTGAGACAGGTGCATTCCATCTCCTATATCGTGCTCAATTGTATAGGCTTGAATGGCCTTTTGCTGCTCCTCCAACCTCTGAAGCATATAGAGGGTTGAATTCCACCTCGTTACCACTTCTTGCTTCAGATGATGGCAGGGCAGGTTCAGTAGTTTTTGGTGGTGCTCCAGTCTTCTGTACGTGGTGCCTGTACGCCGAAAGTGTCCCGCAATTTTTCTGGCCACCGACAGCATCTCTTGCACGCCCCTGTCGTTTTTTAAAAAATTCTGCACCACCAAATTCAAGGTATGTGCAAAACATGGGACGTGCTGGAATTTGCCCATATTTAATGCACACACAATATTGCTGGCGTTGTCCGATGCCACAAATCCACAGGAGAGTCCAATTGGGGTAAGCCATTCCGCGATGATCTTCCTCAGTTGCCGTAAGAGGTTTTCAGCTGTGTGCGTATTCTGGAAAGCGGTGATACAAAGCGTAGCCTGCCTAGGAAAGAGTTGGCGTTTGCGAGATGCTGCTACTGGTGCCGCCGCTGCTGTTCTTGCGGCGGGAGTCCATACATCTACCCAGTGGGCTGTCACAGTCATATAGTCCTGACCCTGCCCTGCTCCACTTGTCCACATGTCCGTGGTTAAGTGGACATTGGGTACAACTGCATTTTTTAGGACACTGGTGAGTCTTTTTCTGACGTCCGTGTACATTCTCGGTATCGCCTGCCTAGAGAAGTGGAACCTAGATGGTATTTGGTAACGGGGGCACACTGCCTCAATAAATTGTCTAGTTCCCTGTGAACTAACGGCGGATACCGGACGCACGTCTAACACCAACATAGTTGTCAAGGACTCAGTTATCCGCTTTGCAGTAGGATGACTGCTGTGATATTTCATCTTCCTCGCAAAGGACTGTTGAACAGTCAATTGCTTACTGGAAGTAGTACAAGTGGGCTTACGACTTCCCCTCTGGGATGACCATCGACTCCCAGCGGCAACAACAGCAGCGCCAGCAGCAGTAGGCGTTACACGCAAGGATGCATCGGAGGAATCCCAGGCAGGAAAGGACTCGTCAGACTTGCCAGTGACATGGCCTGCAGGACTATTGGCATTCCTGGGGAAGGAGGAAATTGACACTGAGGGAGTTGGTGGGGTGGTTTGCGTGAGCTTGGTTACAAGAGGAAGGGATTTACTGGTCAGTGGACTGCTTCCGCTGTCACCCAAAGTTTTTGAACTTGTCACTGACTTATTATGAATGCGCTGCAGGTGACGTATAAGGGAGGATGTTCCGAGGTGGTTAACGTCCTTACCCCTACTTATTACAGCTTGACAAAGGGAACACACGGCTTGACACCTGTTGTCCGCATTTCTGGTGAAATACCTCCACACCGAAGAGCTGATTTTTTTGGTATTTTCACCTGGCATGTCAACGGCCATATTCCTCCCACGGACAACAGGTGTCTCCCCGGGTGCCTGACTTAAACAAACCACCTCACCATCAGAATCCTCCAGGTCAATTTCCTCCCCAGCGCCAGCAACACCCATATCCTCCTCATCCTGGTGTACTTCAACACTGACATCTTCAATCTGACTATCAGGAACTGGACTGCGGGTGCTCCTTCCAGCACTTGCAGGGGGCATGCAAATAGTGGAAGGCGCATGCTCTTCACGTCCAGTGTTGGGAAGGTCAGGCATCGCAAACGACACAATTGGACTCTCCTTGTGGATTTGGGATTTCAAAGAACGCACAGTTCTTTGCGGTGCTTTTGCCAGCTTGAGTCTTTTCAGTTTTCTAGCGAGAGGCTGAGTGCTTCCATCCTCATGTGAAGCTGAACCACTAGCCATGAACATAGGCCAGGGCCTCAGCCGTTCCTTGCCACTCCGTGTGGTAAATGGCATATTGGCAAGTTTACGCTTCTCCTCCGACAATTTTATTTTAGGTTTTGGAGTCCTTTTTTTTCTGATATTTGGTGTTTTGGTTTTGACATGCTCTGTACTATGACATTGGGCATCGGCCTTGGCAGACGACGTTGCTGGCATTTCATCGTCTCGGCCATGACTAGTGGCAGCAGCTTCAGCACGAGGTGGAAGTGGATCTTGATCTTTCCCTAATTTTGGAACCTCAACTTTTTTGTTCTCCATATTTTATAGGCAGAACTAAAAGGCACCTCAGGTAAACAATGGAGATGGATGGATTGGATAGTTTACTAGTATACAATTATGGACGGACTGCCACGGTTAGGTGGTATAAAAAAACCACGGTTAGGTGGTATATATTATAATAATAATACAATTATGGATGGACGGACTGCCTGCCGACTGCCGACACAGAGGTAGCCACAGCCGTGAACTACCGCACTGTACACTGGTTGATAAAGAGATAGTAGTATACTCGTAACAACTAGTATGACACTATGACGACGGTATAAAGAATGGAAAAAAAACCACGGTTAGGTGGTATATATTATAATAATAATACAATTATGGATGGACGGACTGCCTGCCGACTGCCGACACAGAGGTAGCCACAGCCGTGAACTACCGCACTGTACACTGGTTGATAAAGAGATAGTAGTATACTCGTAACAACTAGTATGACACTATGACGACGGTATAAAGAATGGAAAAAAAACCACGGTTAGGTGGTATATATTATAATAATAATACAATTATGGATGGACGGACTGCCTGCCGACTGCCGACACAGAGGTAGCCACAGCCGTGAACTACCGCACTGTACACTGGTTGATAAAGAGATAGTAGTATACTCGTAACAACTAGTATGACACTATGACGACGGTATAAAGAATGGAAAAAAAACCACGGTTAGGTGGTATATATTATAATAATAATACAATTATGGATGGACGGACTGCCTGCCGACTGCCGACACAGAGGTAGCCACAGCCGTGAACTACCGCACTGTACACTGGTTGATAAAGAGATAGTAGTATACTCGTAACAACTAGTATGACACTATGACGACGGTATAAAGAATGGAAAAAAAACCACGGTTAGGTGGTATATATTATAATAATAATACAATTATGGATGGACGGACTGCCTGCCGACTGCCGACACAGAGGTAGCCACAGCCGTGAACTACCGCACTGTACACTGGTTGATAAAGAGATAGTAGTATACTCGTAACAACTAGTATGACACTATGACGACGGTATAAAGAATGGAAAAAAAACCACGGTTAGGTGGTATATATTATAATAATAATACAATTATGGATGGACGGACTGCCTGCCGACTGCCGACACAGAGGTAGCCACAGCCGTGAACTACCGCACTGTACACTGGTTGATAAAGAGATAGTAGTATACTCGTAACAACTAGTATGACACTATGACGACGGTATAAAGAATGGAAAAAAAACCACGGTTAGGTGGTATATATTATAATAATAATACAATTATGGATGGACGGACTGCCTGCCGACTGCCGACACAGAGGTAGCCACAGCCGTGAACTACCGCACTGTACACTGGTTGATAAAGAGATAGTAGTATACTCGTAAACTAGTATGACACTATGACGACGGTATAAAGAATGGAAAAAAAACCACGGTTAGGTGGTATATATTATAATAATAATACAATTATGGATGGACGGACTGCCTGCCGACTGCCGACACAGAGGTAGCCACAGCCGTGAACTACCGCACTGTACACTGGTTGATAAAGAGATAGTAGTATACTCGTAACAACTAGTATGACACTATGACGGTATAAAGAAAGAAAAAAAAATACCACGGTTAGGTGGTATATATTGTAATACAATTATGGATGGACGGACTGCCTGCCGAGTTCCGACTGCCGACACAGAGGTAGCCACAGCCGTGAACTACCGCACTGTACTGTGTCTGCTGCTAATATAGACTGGTTGATAAAGAGATAGTATACAATACATACAACAATGAATATACTACTATACTGGTGGTCAGGCACTGGTCACCACTAGTCACACTGGCAGTGGCACTCCTGCAGCAAAAGTGTGCACTGTTTAATTTTAAATTAATATAATATTATGTACTCCTGGGGGCTCCTGCTATAACAACCTGCAGTGCTCCCCAGTCTCCCCCACAATTATTATAAGCTTTGCCTTTTATACATTGATGTGCAGCACACTGGGCTGAGCTGAGTGCACACAGACTGAGTCACACTGTGTGACTGGCTGCTGCTGTGTATCGTTTTTTTTCAGGCAGAGAACGGATATAGCAGAGAACGGATATATATTAAAATAAATAAAAGTTAACTAACAACAACTGCACTGGTCACTGTGGTAAACTCTGTCTGACTCTGCACAATCTCTCTCTCTCTTCTAATCTAATTTCTAATGGAGAGGACGCCAGCCACGTCCTCTCCCTATCAATCTCAATGCACGTGTGAAAATGGCGGCGACGCGCGGCTCCTTATATAGAATCCGAGTCTCGCGAGAATCCGACAGCGTCATGATGACGTTCGGGCGCGCTCGGGTTAACCGAGCAAGGCGGGAGGATCCGAGTCTGCTCGGACCCGTGAAAAAAACATGAAGTTCGTGCGGGTTCGGTTTCAGAGAAACCGAACCCGCTCATCTCTAAAATATACCCATAGGAATCAATACTCAGCTGATACTGTATGTGAAAGTTCTTACATATGTCCTTCATATCTGGACTGGCCAGTCATTGAATGATGTTCAGAATCAATGATCATCTCAGCATATAAATACTATATAACTAAACACAGATACATGTCACACAGGTCTCTGTCTTAGCTGATTCCTAAATAATAAAGAGAAGGAGCTATTGTAATATACTATAGTTTCTAATTATAAACCTATATTTTCTGTGTATGGACTATGCCCCCTGATCTTATTCTAACTGGTATTTGGACCAGAAAGCTTAGTGTCCCCTGTCTATGATAGAGACAACACCACGACTCAATGTTTTATCTTCAAGGTCTGTTTGCCATTCTGTTACAAAAACAAGGTTGGAATAAAGACCCCTCAAAGTATGTGTAACACCCCTTCCATAGCAAAATTCAGGGTCCAGCCCAGGTCACTGAACATGGGTTACAAGTCATGTCACAGCAGCTTGAAACCCATTCACACAGCAGACTGGACCCGTTTATATTGCCCCGTAACCAGGGTCCTTCCCAGGACCAACACTGCTCACTACCCAGGTTGGATTCCCGGGTCACTGGACCCTTTCACACGAGCTGCATCTTGGGTTGACCTGGTAATAAACCGAGTTAATGCGGGTGGTGTGCAATCGGTATAGAACTCCTTCTCAGGTCCTCGGGTAAACTGCAAGGTACTGTATGTAGAAATCATTTTAACCCAAGGTTTGCATACCACTAGTGATAGACCATTTTAAGTTAAAATCCATAAATATTATGTAGTATGCATTTCTTATTTCATAATTTACAATATCATTATAATTGGTAATTGATTGTGTAATGTGACAGGGAAGTTCAGTTTCTTTGCTTTCCTAAATTGTGTAAAACATGTTTTAGGATCTAACTTAGATTTTGGAAGGTGCACTAAAGGATATTTTGGTCATTGTAATGACCAGTCTAAGCCTGATCTTTATACAAACTATGGGTCTTACTCAGACCTGGATGCAGCCACACGTCTGTATGCAGTGGCTGCAGACAGAGGCTCTGCGCATGCACACCAGTCACAATGAGTGTGCGTGACTCTTCACCATGTGGTCGAATCCCAGAAGGATGTGGCTATAAGGTGATTGACAGTGGCGGCCGTCCGGGGTGTGTGTGGGGGGTGATATAGTGTTGCGGGGAGTGGTGGGCAAAAAGGGGGCATGTCAGGAACATTTTTTGGGTGGTTGTGATGTCACATGCAGCTGCTGCACGAAAAAAAAATAGCCCCGGACCACCTGCCAGCACTCAGGCAGGGTCAACCTCAAACGAATGTATTTGCAAATAAATTGTGATTGCATTACAGGGCGGCACATCACACATGCAGGGCGTCCTTGCCCTGTGCTGGGCGCACCCTAGCATGTGAGTAGATGGACGTAGATCTTGATGCGGAAGCAAGATCTTGGCCATCTCTGTATAACCCCCTGTATCCTACATTTTCCTCCTCTTTTCACTCATATTTTATATTTCAATTGTTTTAAATTTATCATCTAAAAATGTTAATGGCCACTAATTTTATATTATACATGTTAAGGATATTAGAAGTCCCCCTGTCTGTGCTGATATTAAATTGATCATGAACTATCCTTAAAAAAAAAAACTACAATCTATAGCACATTATACCTATATAATTCCTGATGAATAACAAAAAAATAGTCTTTTATCCTATTTCATGATAATTAAGCTTATTTCTACCTATGGTTGTTATTTCTTTGTACCTCATTAACCAAAACAGAAGTTCCACCTATTAATAAAACAATAACACAAATAAAGTAAAATATTTCTATTTACTAAACATTTATAGTATAATTGAGGAATATTGTATGCCTTACTTGTAATCAGGAATTGTTTCCCTATAATATTTCCAAATTGTGCAAGCTACATTTCTCATAGGCATTTAAAATTCAGCCTTTCTCAGGTATAAAATATTCTGCTGCACATAATTTAAGCAAATCAAGCGATTTTTTTTCTAACTGTTCCTTCATTTTTCATTTCCTCCAAAAACACATTACCGGCTTCTTCGTTACCTCGCTCTTTTGAAATGCAGAAATCTCAAAGACTGAAGGAGCTCAAACAAAATAAGAAACATGATAGTGTACCTCCCCTCTCATTTTATTTCATCATGTCTTCATGCAAAATACTTCATTTATATGTAGGATGCATTGCTGCGGAAGATGTGCAAGTTTCCGAGCTGTTGCTAAACTAATTGGCACTTTAGAGAGAGGAATATTTGACTTTGATGTTAATTCTACGGAACCTTAGAGCCAGTAAAAATATTGCGTAACATTTTATATGTCTATAATGGGTGGACGTTATAGGCATACCTAATTGCCCATTACAGTACTTTAAAAGTTTGATTGATAAAATTGAGTCCCCTATATTATACCAGTGTTTGATTGATAAATTTGAGTCCCCTATATTATACCAGCAATTGTTTTATTATTATTTTTCCGTTTCTTTCAATAAAAATTATTTCCGTAATTTAGTCCATTTTTGGTCATGATTTTTACATTTATTATATTTTGGATTTTGTTTCTGGGATTTAAATTTTTCTAGAACTTTTTCTTACATTTCTGTGGTGCTGTAAATGCATCGTAAATTAACTACAGTATGCAAGTTTGGACATTTAAATCAGGGTGAAAACACCTAGATAATGCTTTCAGCACTACCGTATATAAAATGTCAAAGAGATACTGGTAAACAGCATGTAAGCTATTGCAGTGTGTTATGTCTACGGCACAGCAATCATGCAGCATAATCTATGACTAAATGCAGGTGTGAAGTCTGTGAACAGCAAAAACTTTCCTGATTTTGAGATTGAGTGATTTACAGGCCTGATTTATGTTTGTATGCAATGCCGATGTTTTATAATCACTTGTCCATTGTGAGATGGGTTTAAAGTTTTCCTTCTGTTATCAATGTTGTTATTCCAAGGCTTTTGGTACCCATAATTTTTTGTCATCTCACCTCCATTTGTCTTAGTTTATATCAAGTCATTAAATTATGGTTATTTCTGTCAGTTATTACAGTCTATTAAAGTTTTCATTCAAATCCATCCAGTCAAAGGACCAGAACAGACCCCCAGTGTCAAAGTTCTGCCAGGCACACACTAATGGGAGGTTCAACTGAAATCCCAAACCCCTTGTATGTCCTCTGGGAGTCAATGTTACCACTCTGTAAAGTTTTATGATAAATTTGTCCAGTGGAAAGCCCAGAACACGCTCCCTGTGTCAAAGTTCTGCCCAGCGTACACCAACGGGAGGTCCGAACGGGACCACAACCCATCGTATGTCTTCCGGGATCCAATGTTACCACTCTTTGAAGTTTTCATCAAAATACATCTAGTTAAAGGCCCAGAACAGGCTACCCAGGTCAAAGTTCTGCCCAGCATACACCAACAGGAGGTCCAACTGGGACTCCAACCCCCTGGTATGTCTTCTGGGATCCAGTGTTACCACTCTTTGAAGTTTTTTTTCCACATCCATCTATTGGAAGGCCCAGAACAGGCTCCCGGGTCAAATTTCTGCCAGGCATATTTCACCATGAGGTCTGACTGGGACCCCAACCTCCATTGTGGCATCCAATCTTACCACTCTGTGAAGTTGTCTTTCAAATCCTCCAGTGTAATGCCCTAAATAGGCAACCTGGGTCAAAGTTCTGTCTGGTGCTTTTTCTACCATGAGGTCTGACCGGGACCCTAACCCCCCTTAAACCTGGCCAGGATCCAACTGAACCACCTCGCATTGGTTTCATCCTAATTGTGTGCAGGGGCTACAAATGCATAACCAGACAGACAAACAAATAGACCAATTAATTTTATATATATCAGATATATGGCCCTGGCCCCAAAAGGGGTTTTTAGACTGAACTCACCAGTATTTTAAGTTGGATAATGAAGGGTATGTGTACCAAGTGTTGTCCAGATCCACCAAGCCATGTAGGAGCCTATGAAGAGCATATATAGATACTTTGACTCAGTAGGAAATGACAAATAAAAAATATTTTATATATATATATATATATATATATATCAAACAAATACTCTCCCTTTGCGCTAATTTGTAAAACCTGTCACCCTGAATAAATACGTACGTAAACTATTTGGTATAGGCAGCCTGATTCAACTAAGTCCCCTGTTAGAAGGGACTGGAAATAAGGAATATATAACAATAGAAGAATTGGCGCCAGGGGGTCGCATCAACTCCCACTATTCCAACCCCTAATTGGCTAATACTCTTTTTAAAAATAATAACATGTTCCATCATAAAACATTTATTAAAAACATATTCAAATTAATACAGAGGAGATATATTATTCCACACTTTAAGATGTATGACTCTTAGCGCTGAATACAAATGTTGAAGGATCACAACAATCTCCTCCTTCTCCTTATAGTTGGTTCGGAGATAGATTCACAACACAGACAACCCTTGTCTGTGTTGTGAAGCTATCTCCGAACCAACTATAAGGAGAAGGAGGAGATTGTTGTGATCCTTCAACATTTGTATTCAGCGCTAAGAGTCATACATCTTAAAGTGTGGAATAATATATCTCCTCTGCATTAATATGAATATGTTTTTAATAAATGTTTTATGATGGAACATGTTATTATTATTTTTTTAAAGTATTAACCAATTAGGGGTTGGAATAGTGGGAGTTGATGCGACCCCCTGGCGCCAATTCTTCTATTGCTGTATGTATGTATATATATATATATATATATATATATATATCCATGCAGAGGATCCGGCACTCCAACCATAAATTGTTGTAGATGCTCTGGTGCCTTCTTTGAGGGGTCTGCGCCCCAGCACATGCAGCAATGAACAAGAAGCGGCACTCAGAGACGTAGTAACTCGTGCATAAATAAAGCAATCAAGCTTTAATGTATCATCACATCATCAACGTTTCGGGGTTGTCCCCCTTCATCAGGATAACAACAAGTGAGCATAAAACAAACTTTATACCTTACCCCCACCAATGGAAAATTTTCAGTATTCCCGCCAGCATCCACGGAGTCCTCCGCCACTCCCCCCTGCATACACGGCTGTTGCCGGAAGAGAAAGTGACGCGGACCACCGAAATGACTGCTGGGTGCGTTACCATGGAGACGCGGCATCGCTCGTATACCAGGACGCCGCCAGCGTTGTCACGGAAACCCGTGAACCGTTAGATGGTTAAACTAAAGCATATATCAATGCATATGACAGCAAACCATGCTAGCCGCATCCCGTTTACCAGCAGTGTCGGATCATCCATCTTACAACCATATATACACACAGAAAAATTATGACAAAAGCTGTGACAGTATTACAGACAAATAAAACTGATCTGCATCCCATAGAATCCGCTGCTACATAGTTGTTAATTCTGGGTCAAATTTTAAGAATAACATTCTCATGTAATAAGTTATATATAGCTTGTGACACATAAAGATATGCCTCAATAAATACATACGGGTGTGATAATAAACTCTATATACACTACCTACAAATGTATGCAAGGGTATGAATTTAAACTTGAATCAAATTTACTTGCAATTACATGTTACCCCTGTAGACATTTTATATCGTGTCATCCTGTGTCAGACATGTGTACCACACCAGCCTGATGTAGAAATATTCAGAGAAAACAATTAAGACCCATGGTCTCATTCAGGCCTTTGGGAGCCATGGTGTCAAGGCGGTAGATCCACCGGGCCTCCAGCTGTAGTAATCTTTTATGTCTATCACCACGTCGCAGTGATAGGGGTACATGATCGATAATTTTATAACGTATGGTGGCCACACCATGTCCCAATCGGGCAAAGTGGCGTGCCACCGGTTGTTTGCTGTGCCCTGAAGAAAATGCGGCTCTAATGGCCCCCCTATGTTGTGCCATTCTCTCTTTAAATTGGCACACCGTCTTACCTACATACTGGAGCCCACATGGGCAGAACAGCACATAAATCACAAATTTAGAGGAACAGCTAAGGGGCCATCGAATTTTAAATCTCTTACCAGACTGGGCATGTACAATGGTGTCTCCAGTCTGGAGGTATCCACATGTTGTACATCCCAGACATCGATAGCATCCGTTTTTTCTAGTTAGAAAATTAGTTATCTTGTTTTGTCCAAACCCAGTGATATCGGTCCGGACAATAATGTCCTTGATGTTCTTACTTCTAGAATGGCCTGCAAGCAGACGAGTGCCATGCAGGCTATTCAAACCTGGATCAGATGCCACCAACGGCCACCATGATTTGACATATTTCTTTTTAGCTGCACTATGTGTGTTAAATTCCGTGATCCACGGAATGGAGTTCTGTAGAGACTCCTTTTTCTGCTTTGTGCTGGTCTCTGACAAAAGGGTTTGACGTGTCTGGCCTATTGCCCTATTTTTGGCTTTTTCTAACTCAAGGATAGGATAGCCCTTGTCTAAAAATTTTTTTGTCATAATCTCCAACTGTTTCACGGTATCCTCTGGGTCACTGGTGGTCCTACATACCCTCAAGTACTGAGAATATGGAAGACCCCTAACAGTGGACCGTGGATGGAAGCTGTTATACCTAAGCAGGCTGTTTCTGTCCGTGGGCTTCGTGTACAATGTTGTTTGTATCCGTTGCTGGACAATCAAAATTTTTATGTCTAGGTAATGAATCTCTGTGGAACTGGTGTTATATGTGAGTTTAATTGGACTGGAAGACTTATTGTGAATGTCAATATGTGTAAGTAAATATTGCAAATCCCCGTCCCAGAACACCAGGAGATCATCAATATACCTATAGTACACAAACATGCCCTCCGCTATACTAGCATTCTCAAAAAATAATTCACGTTCCACCTCCCACATGAATGAGTTGGCTAGTGACGGTGCCACTGCCGACCCCATAGCACAACCGGTTTTCTGGCGGTAAAACCGGCCATCAAATAAAAAATAATTGTGCGTGAGGGTAAACATGAGAAGGGTCAAAAAGAATTCTATATCAGGTCCCTTATACAGTGGATTATTGACCAATAAATGTCTCACTGCCTCCACACCTGCCCGGTGAGGGATGCAGGTATAGAGGCTGGAGACATCAAGTGTCACCATAGTGACAGTCACAGGAACAATCTGTAACTCCTCCAGATGTCTAAGCAACATCGTGGAATCTTTAAGATAGGAAAAAGTGCTCTGGATGCATGGTTGTATGAACAAATCTAGGTATATGGATATTGGCTCACACAAAGACCCCCTGGCAGACACAATGGGCCTGCCAGGAGGTCTTAGTGGATCCTTATGGATTTTCGGTATAGTGTAAAATATTGGTACTTTTGGAAACCCAGTTTTTAATTTACTACATATACCACTTGAAATAACCCCATCAGTGACCGCCGTATCCAAAATACAATCCAATTCGCTCTTATATTGATCTGTTGGATCATAATCAAGTAAACAATAGGTAACAACATCATTAAGCAACCGTAAACATTCAGTGCGATATTCATCTATACCCAACACAACAATTGAACCCCCTTTGTCAGCACCTCGTATTATTATGTCTTGCCTTTCTCCCAATGATTTAAGAGCTAAACGTTCATGCTTAGATAAATTGGGATGAATTTGACTAGGGCTAGGACATTGCATAGACTCCACCATGCGGCAGAACGTTTTAATAGAGGGGTTGGTAGTGATGGGTTCAAACTGCGATCTTGGTCCAAGTTTGTGTAACTCCCGAGGTAATACTTCAGAAGGAGAAATGTCCACTTTTTTATCATGGTATTCCCTGAGCTTGAGTGTGCGTTGTAATTTGAAGTTCTCAATCTTGTCATAGAACATATCTGGCTGGTTTGTGGGCACAAAAGACAGCCCCTTACTCAAGACCCCAAGTTCAGAAGGTGTTAAAGTGCATGAGGAAAGATTAAAGATTAAGTCTTTTTCCCTTTTGGCGGCTTCTGTGCGTGCTTGCCGCCTTTGTTGCCCGCCCCTCCTTGTGCGTGACCTTTTCGGGTGGTGTATCTTGCCCGGGTGTTCACGCCTAAAGGGCATGGATGTTCATTGACTGTGTGAGCCCTGGATCAGGTAGCACGGTGACATCAAGGCACCCGTCCTTTACATTAATTACCTTCAGAAAGGATTTTTAGTATTTGTCTGTGCACTTTATTCACTAAGCACTTTATTTTTGCACTAGCACTTTTTTGAATCTGGACACTGTTTGCACTTTATGGAGACTGCTGCTATAAATTAAGGATATTGCTTTATCCTGGTCATTTTTTGTGCTTGTGGAATTTGCACTTTATGAGAACTGCTGCTATATACTAGGGATATTGTTTTATCCTAGTCATCGTTGTACTTGTGGAGTTTATCCTGGTGGTTTCATAATGGAACAAGGGGATATGATGTCTTATATGCTGCAATGCGACAATTCAGATACCTTCAGTTACTCAGACATGGAGGCAGAGAACATCTTACATAAAGAGACTGCCTTCAATGTGGTCACTATTGATTCCCATGAGGAATTGTTCCAGGAATGGTATAAGCTTAGAAAGCGAGATCTGGACTTTACTTTTCACGGACGCACTTTATCTGACTATTTTCGCTCTAAATTAATTCCCCGCGGTTTTAGAATTCATAACATGCCCACCATTGGTCGCAACAGCATTCCTTTTTGCAAAAAATGGATTTCCATTTTAAATAAATGTTCTATGGACCTGATTTTATTGGTAATTGAGGAATCCACAAGGGAATGCGTTGCTACCAAAAAAAAAAAAAAAAAAAAGAAAAATTACTGGTGTTTGAGACTGCCAATAAGAAAAAATTCGAGAAAGATAAAACCGTTAATTGGGTGGAGAAATTGGAGACCCAAATACAGTCTTACCAAAATGAATTAATAAAATTTAAAAAACAGAAATTGTTAAAAGTCCAACAGGATTATGAGTTGCACCGGGTATATTCCTGGCTGGATTCCAATAATGAACACAGGGGCCCAACAAGACCACCATATTATAAACGTAGACATTTCTCCAGGAATACCGCCAGTTCGGCTAGTGAGACAGACGAACGTTCCTCCACTGCCTCAACATCAAGAAAATCACATTCCCCTTTAGGCGTGAACACCCGGGCAAGATACACCACCCGAAAAGGTCACGCACAAGGAGGGGCGGGCAACAAAGGCGGCAAGCACGCACAGAAGCCGCCAAAAGGGAAAAAGACTTAATCTTTAATCTTTCCTCATGCACTTTAACACCTTCTGAACTTGGGGTCTTGAGTAAGGGGCTGTCTTTTGTGCCCACAAACCAGCCAGATATGTTCTATGACAAGATTGAGAACTTCAAATTACAACGCACACTCAAGCTCAGGGAATACCATGATAAAAAAGTGGACATTTCTCCTTCTGAAGTATTACCTCGGGAGTTACACAAACTTGGACCAAGATCGCAGTTTGAACCCATCACTACCAACCCCTCTATTAAAACGTTCTGCCGCATGGTGGAGTCTATGCAATGTCCTAGCCCTAGTCAAATTCATCCCAATTTATCTAAGCATGAACGTTTAGCTCTTAAATCATTGGGAGAAAGGCAAGACATAATAATACGAGGTGCTGACAAGGGGGGTTCAATTGTTGTGTTGGGTATAGATGAATATCGCACTGAATGTTTACGGTTGCTTAATGATGTTGATACCTATTGTTTACTTGATTATGATCCAACAGATCAATATAAGAGCGAATTGGATTGTATTTTGGATACGGCGGTCACTGATGGGGTTATTTCAAGTGGTATATGTAGTAAATTAAAAACTGGGTTTCCAAAAGTACCAATATTTTACACTATACCGAAAATCCATAAGGATCCACTAAGACCTCCTGGCAGGCCCATTGTGTCTGCCAGGGGGTCTTTGTGTGAGCCAATATCCATATACCTAGATTTGTTCATACAACCATGCATCCAGAGCACTTTTTCCTATCTTAAAGATTCCACGATGTTGCTTAGACATCTGGAGGAGTTACAGATTGTTCCTGTGACTGTCACTATGGTGACACTTGATGTCTCCAGCCTCTATACCTGCATCCCTCACCGGGCAGGTGTGGAGGCAGTGAGACATTTATTGGTCAATAATCCACTGTATAAGGGACCTGATATAGAATTCTTTTTGACCCTTCTCATGTTTACCCTCACGCACAATTATTTTTTATTTGATGGCCGGTTTTACCGCCAGAAAACCGGTTGTGCTATGGGGTCGGCAGTGGCACCGTCACTAGCCAACTCATTCATGTGGGAGGTGGAACGTGAATTATTTTTTGAGAATGCTAGTATAGCGGAGGGCATGTTTGTGTACTATAGGTATATTGATGATCTCCTGGTGTTCTGGGACGGGGATTTGCAATATTTACTTACACATATTGACATTCACAATAAGTCTTCCAGTCCAATTAAACTCACATATAACACCAGTTCCACAGAGATTCATTACCTAGACATAAAAATTTTGATTGTCCAGCAACGGATACAAACAACATTGTACACGAAGCCCACGGACAGAAACAGCCTGCTTAGGTATAACAGCTTCCATCCACGGTCCACTGTTAGGGGTCTTCCATATTCTCAGTACTTGAGGGTATGTAGGACCACCAGTGACCCAGAGGATACCGTGAAACAGTTGGAGATTATGACAAAAAATTTTTTAGACAAGGGCTATCCTATCCTTGAGTTAGAAAAAGCCAAAAATAGGGCAATAGGCCAGACACGTCAAACCCTTTTGTCAGAGACCAGCACAAAGCAGAAAAAGGAGTCTCTACAGAACTCCATTCCGTGGATCACGGAATTTAACACACATAGTGCAGCTAAAAAGAAATATGTCAAATCATGGTGGCCGTTGGTGGCATCTGATCCAGGTTTGAATAGCCTGCATGGCACTCGTCTGCTTGCAGGCCATTCTAGAAGTAAGAACATCAAGGACATTATTGTCCGGACCGATATCACTGGGTTTGGACAAAACAAGATAACTAATTTTCTAACTAGAAAAAACGGATGCTATCGATGTCTGGGATGTACAACATGTGGATACCTCCAGACTGGAGACACCATTGTACATGCCCAGTCTGGTAAGAGATTTAAAATTCGATGGCCCCTTAGCTGTTCCTCTAAATTTGTGATTTATGTGCTGTTCTGCCCATGTGGGCTCCAGTATGTAGGTAAGACGTTGTGCCAATTTAAAGAGAGAATGGCACAACATAGGGGGGCCATTAGAGCCGCATTTTCTTCAGGGCACAGCGAACAACCGGTGGCACGCCACTTTGCCCGATTGGGACATGGTGTGGCCACCATACGTTATAAAATTATCGATCATGTACCCCTATCACTGCGACGTGGTGATAGACATAAAAGATTACTACAGCTGGAGGCCCGGTGGATCTACCGCCTTGACACCATGGCCCCCAAAGGCCTGAATGAGACCATGGGTCTTAATTGTTTTCTCTGAATATTTCTACATCAGGCTGGTGTGGTACACATGTCTGACACAGGATGACACGATATAAAATGTCTACAGGGGTAACATGTAATTGCAAGTAAATTTGATTCAAGTTTAAATTCATACCCTTGCATACATTTGTAGGTAGTGTATATAGAGTTTATTATCACACCCGTATGTATTTATTGAGGCATATCTTTATGTGTCACAAGCTATATATAACTTATTACATGAGAATGTTATTCTTAAAATTTGACCCAGAATTAACAACTATGTAGCAGCGGATTCTATGGGATGCAGATCAGTTTTATTTGTCTGTAATACTGTCACAGCTTTTGTCATAATTTTTCTGTGTGTATATATGGTTGTAAGATGGATGATCCGACACTGCTGGTAAACGGGATGCGGCTAGCATGGTTTGCTGTCATATGCATTGATATATGCTTTAGTTTAACCATCTAACGGTTCACGGGTTTCCGTGACAACGCTGGCGGCGTCCTGGTATACGAGCGATGCCGCGTCTCCATGGTAACGCACCCAGCAGTCATTTCGGTGGTCCGCGTCACTTCCTCTTCCGGCAACAGCCGTGTATGCAGGGGGGAGTGGCGGAGGACTCCGTAGATGCTGGCGGGAATACTGAAAATTTTCCATTGGTGGGGGTAAGGTATAAAGTTTGTTTTATGCTCACTTGTTGTTATCCTGATGAAGGGGGACAACCCCGAAACGTTGATGATGTGATGATACATTAAAGCTTGATTGCTTTATTTATGCACGAGTTACTACGTCTCTGAGTGCCGCTTCTTGTTCATTGCTATATATATATATACACACACACACATATACAGTGCATCTGGAAAGTATTCACAGCGCTTCACTTTTTCCACATTTTGTTATGTTACAGCCTTATTGCAAAATGGAATAAATTAATTTTTTCCCTCAAAATTCTACACACAATACCCAATAATGACAACATGAAAAAAGTGTTTTTGATATTTTTGCTAATTTATTAAAAATAAAAAACTAAGAAATTACATTTACATAAGTATTCACAGCCTTTGCGCAACACTTTATTGATGCACCTTTGGCAGCAATTACAGCCTCAAGTCTTTTTTAATATGATGCCACAAGCTTGGCACACCTATCTGTGGGCAGTTTTGCCCATTCCTCTTTGCAGCACCTCTCAAGCTCCATCAAGTTGGATGGGAAGCGTCGGGGCACAGCCATTTTCAGATCTCTCCAGAGATGTTCAATCAAATTCAAGTCTGGGCTCTGGCTAGGCCACTCAAGGACATTCACAGAATGTCCTGAAGCCACTCCTTCGATATCTTGGCTGTGTGCTTAGGGTCGTTGTCCTGTTGAAAGATGAACCGTCATCCCAGTCTAAGGTCAAGAGCGCTCTGGAGCAGGTTTTCATCCAGGATGTCTCTGTACATTGCTGCATTCATCTTTTCCTCTATTCTGACTAGTCTCCCAGTTCCTGCCGCTGAAAAACATCCCCACAGCATGATGCTGGTACCACCATGCTATACTGTAGGGATGGTATTGGCCTGGTGATGAGCAGTGCCTGGTTTCATCCAAACATGACACCTGGCACTCACATCAAAGAGTTCAATCTTTGCCTCACCAGATAATTTTTTTTTCATGGTCTGAGGGTCCATCAGGTGCATTTTGGCAAACTCGAGGCAGGCTGCCATGTGCTTTTTACTAAGGAGAGGCTTCCGTCCTTCCACTCTACCATACAGGTCTGATTGGTGGATTGCTGCAGAGATGGTTGTCCTTCTGGAAGGTTCTACTCTCTCCACAGAGGAATGCTGTAGCTCTGACAGAGTGACCATCAGGTTCTTGGTCACCAACTTGACTAGGGCCCTTCTCCACCGATCGCTTAGTTTAGACGGTCGGCCAGCTCTAGTTAGAGTCCTGGTGGTTCCGAACTTCTTCAATTTCCGGATGATGAAGCAGCAGATATTTTTCTGTACCCTTCTCCAGATTTGTGCCTCAAGACAATCCTGTCGTGGAGGTCTACAGGCAATTCATTTGACTTCATGCTTGGTTTGTGTTCAGACATGCACTGTCAAGTGTGGGACCTTATATAGACAGGTGTGTGCCTTTCCAAATCATGTCCAATCAACTGAATTTACCACAGGTGGACTAGTTAAGCTGTAGGAACATCTCAAGTATGATCACTGGAAACAGGATGCACCTGATCTCAATTTTGAGCTTCATGGCAAAGGCTGTGAATACTTATGTACATGTGATTTCTTAGTTTTTTATTTTTAATACATTTTCAAAAATCACAAAAAAACTTTTTAAACGTTGTCATTATGGTGTATTGTGTATAGAATTTGGAGGGAAAATAGAATTTAATCCATTTTGAAATAAGGCTGTAACATAACAAGATGTGGGATTTGGTTTTGGATCTGTATTTTTTTTATTTATCTTAAAACAGCTAATATTATAGCATTTTGGCCTGTTTTTGTTCCTACAGTATTATTAACCGCAATAACATTAATTTCTACTAATTTCCAGTCAATTTTGACCACTTTAAAATATTGTTTTCATCCAGCATCAGATGTCACAGGTTTTGGGTAGTCACCCCTTGATAAGGTCCACAGGACGAAATATGTTGGGAACTCTCTGATTTTACCTCTCTTTGAAAGATAAGCATACATATTAATTTTCCTAAGCCCTCTTTTATCCTATGTTTTTTTTATGCCAATTTTCAAACAAGTCAATTTTTTAAAAATATTCTTTTTATAAAAACTGTGCATTTTACCCTGTGAATACATTATTTTAGTGACCTGATCATGTATAATAAATCATTGTATTTATTTATATAAAAATATCTAGTCTTCCTATGATACTGATACCAGTGGTCGCTTAGTAATATATTATCCTTGTTACTGTATTTGCTAAATCAAGCAACTATACAAGTGCTTCCTATACTTAAGATATAGCATACACCCTATACATCTAGGGAGTGTCATAGGAGACGTAAAGTTTAATGTCTGACTGTTTGTGATAAACTCGAATACTGCATCTTGGCACTGGAAGCTCCACACTCTGTACCTATATATATATATATATATATATATATATATATATAAATCAATAGTGATGGACCGGCACTCACACTAAATAGCAGCAATAGGCTTGGTGCCCTCGATGGCTGAATAGCAGAAACATACATACGGGAGAGGTGGCACAGCTTGTTGAAAAGAAGATACACGGGACCACAGCGAACTATCAACGTTTCAATTCATTAGAATTTTTGAAAATTCTAATGAATTGAAACGTTGAAAGCCCGCTGTGGTCCCATGTATCTTCATTTCAACAAGCCGTGAGTGCCGCCTCTCCCGTATGTGTGTGTGTGTATATATATATATATATATATATATATCTATCTGGGGCACACACGCGTCTTTTACGCAGCTTGGCACGGCTAGGCATGGACATGACTAGCCGCGCCGAGAGTGCCCGTTTTCCGCAGATGGCAAACATGTCTGTGTATATTGATACTCCCCTGATGACAGCATGGTCCGAAATGGCTGTTGGGAGCTGTAGCTGGTTTGGTCTGAGGACCCCAGAGGAATCGTGAGATAAAATGTTATTGCTGGATTGCCAACTATGCTCAAATTGCACATTTTCTTTTTAAAGCATTAAATAACTCATCAGTTAAAGGAGTGTTGGTCTGGTCTACTACATAATCCCCTGCTGGAGCCTCATGGTGTGGACGGTTGGATATATATATATATATATTTAAAATAGAGTTTTATATAGATAGATAGATAGATAGATAGATAGATAGATAGATAGATAGATAAATCAAAACATATCTCATGCGCAAATCTTAGTCTTTTCAATACAGTCCATACAAAAGTCCATATATCATTTACTTGTCCTATACACCCTTCCTCAAAAACGATTGATAATCCTGAAACATCAAATACACAGGAGGCGCAGATAGTGCAGTGTTGTTAAAATGAAATATCACTTTACTTAAAATTTGCACATACATGTTATAAAATAAAGCTGGCCCTCTGTCTGGATGCGTCTTAGTATGAGCATTTATCATGAGACCTTACTGTAGACAAATCACATGGCCCTATGTGGGCACTGCCATTATGTAGTGTTAGGACTGCTGATATCAGAGAAGCCTTGACGTGGCTCAGCAGTTAAACATGTCTTTGCAAACGCATGCGACCAATTTCTCTGAAATTCCATTGCCAGATAGGTTCAGATATGGTTACAGATAATTTTTAGTGTTCTGGGGGTATACCAGGGGGAGAAAAGCAGCCCCCCCCTCTGTCTGATGTTTGTTTGTGACCCCTCCCCCTTTCTAGTACCTGATATATAATTATCTCCATTAATGATTGAGCAGCTGCCACTGTTTGTTTAAACCAAAAATATACACAAAAGATTGGCGCTCTACAATACACACACTATATGTGGTTGGATTCAGACGGCTGCTCACCAGTTGTGGGCGGGCTGCCCCAACAATGGATCAAAGTAAGTGTGAAAAAAGAAAGAGTGGGAGCGCAGAATGAATCCAATATATTGTTTTATTTAAAATATTAATATGTCATCCAAATAAAAATGCAGTACATGAACTAGCCTAAGAATAAATAATTGATATTATATAAATGTAAACGAGACTGCCATATCTCCTGAACAAATATGAATAAAAAACCTTTAATAAACCCTAGTTAGGGCTGCATTAATGCTTCATGAAAATCAGCCGTGCGTCCACGAGCTGAAATGATTGTAAAAAGGAGACTGATGAAAAGTGCCTCTGTTATAAGTCACTGTCCTCCTTATACACAATAGAATCTCATTGGTAGAGAGTGTCCCAGTACTGGACTTGCGGACAACCGTGCTGTAGTATTATGTGGCAAATGGATAGTGATGGTCAAATTCACTTTGTGGTATATCACCTGATGTAGAAGCCTCTCCGTCAAAGGCGCTGTACTGAGCCGGGTTTGCAGCGGCTCTGTGCAGTGAACGTACAGCTGGTCTCATCACCGGTGAACCATCCAGATGAACACGGTTGTTTAATTCTGCTGAAGGATGCTGTACCAGTCTGGATATGCAACAGTGTAAAAAGACTGGAGCAGCAGATTCTCCGGCCGCTGGTGGAAAAGTCCGTATTAATTGCGGCTACGGTCCACTCGATGCATGCGGCTCACAGGGTGTCAGGAGAATATAGCAGTCCAAATGAGGTCCTTCAAAGGAGTACCTTAACGCGTTTCTCGGCCCACAACGCTGGCCGTTTCATCAGAAGGAAAAAAATGTGACTTATAACAGAGGCACTTTTCATCAGTCTCCTTTTTACAATCATTTCAGCTCGTGGACGCACGGCTGATTTTCATGAAGCATTAATGCAGCCCTAACTAGGGTTTATTAAAGGTTTTTTATTCATATTTGTTCAGGAGATATGAAAGCCACTGTTTGTTTGCATGTGTGAGAAGGCATTGAATGAGAGCAGCATTTGGAAGGCATTCTGTTCCTTGTAATGCTAATGGGAGATCCTGGGGGTGGGGTAAACTGGCCCTCTGTCTGGATGCATTTTAGTATGAGCCTTTATAATGAGGCCTTACTGTAGACAAATCACATGGCCCTATGTGGGCACTGCCATTATGTAGTGTTAGAACTGCTGATATCAGAGAAGCCTTGACGCGGCTCAGCAGCTAAACATGTCTTTGCAAACGCATGCGACCAATTTCTCTGAAATTCTATTACCAGATATGTTCAGATATGGTAACAGATAATTTTTAGTCTGCTGGGGGGATACCAGGGGGGGGGGGAATAAGCACCCCCCCGTCTGCTGTTTGTTTGTGGCCCATCCCCCTTTCTAGCACCTGATATATAATTATCTCCAGGAATGACTGAGCAGCTGTCACTGTTTGTTTGCATGTTATAAAATAAAACAAGCTTATCACAATGTAGACCATCTGGTCATGGTACATTGGGTCTTATAGAGCACCAGCAGTCCCGGGCGTCACTCTTTCACAGCTCCAGCTCTTTACACTGCCCAACTCTCCGTTTAGCTTAGTGAGCTCTCAGATCCTGTCTCCCGTCTCCCAACTAACAGCCTTCCCACTGTGGTGATAGTATACAGCATTGGTACTTTTATGTCACTCTCCCAGCGGCTCAGTATGTCTCTCCCATATACTGTGTGTGAAAATGGTGCCTAGGGGATTCCGTGTCAGAAATGTCCCCACCATAGGGCGATTTAATCCCGACTTTTGTAGGAAATGGGTCGGGATCCTTAACAAATGCAGCCTTGACCTGATGCTGCTAGTGATGGAGGAAGCAGGCAGGGAGTTAGGGACCACCCGTGAGAAGATCACCACCATTGGACCCTACACAAGCATGTGCTGCAAAGTGATATAAACCAGGATTGGATACAGAAATTGCAGAACCAAGTTGACAAATACAAGGGTGATTTGATTAAATTCAAGCGCAACAAATTAACAATTGTGAAAGAGGATTACGACACCAACAGGGTCTATAGATGGCTTATGGGCGACAATGCGGCTGCTTCTAAACCATATAACCATCGGAGCAAGCATAGCTGGCGGAAAAGGAGAGAAGCCCAACAAAATGTGGCAGGTACATCTAACAGTGATAGTGATTTCGGGTTGATCGACTCTGAGGGACCTAGTCATCAACTAGCGACCCCTTTAGGGGCTACAGCGGCCACACCGGCAGAGAAAGGAAGAAGAGGTCGACCACCCGCAGGGGTGGCCAAAGCTCGAGGAACCAGAGGAGCCTCAACAAGCAAAAAACCCTAGTGTACAATCTATCCCATAGAGTCCTCTCAGATGTGGAACAATCCGTGTTAGAGAAAGGAATTTCATTTGTCCCCACCTGCCCTTTCAATGATTTTGTTTGGAACATTGAGTTACACCAGTTTTCTCGTAAATTGAGACGCCAATAATTTTTTCAATCTAAGGCTATAGAGGCTCTCCCCAGCTCCATCACTGGATAGCAAGCACCAGCAATTTCTGAATCAACGCTCCCACTTCTCCTTCGACCCCACATCCTCGAATGGTTCTATAAAATCTTTCTCTAGATTGGTGGGAGATTCCGTCACAAAGTACAATGCGGCCCCAGATTCACCTAAAGCGCATTGCAACCTTCACGGGCAGAATGGACTGCGCTCAAACAATTGGGGGAATACAGGGACATTGTGATCCGTCCGGCGGATAAAGGGGGCGGAGTGGTGGTGCTTGATCTGGACTATTACATCATGGAAATTAATAGTCAACTTAATAACACGGACACATATGAGGAACTACAACAGGATCCAACCCTTCAATACCAGAAGGATCTACTCTCCATTTTAGATAAAGCAAAACTGGAAGGCACCTTAACACCGAAGCTATATAAAGCATTGAAACAGTAGTATCCTCTGGTACCTATCCTGTTTACTGTCCCTAAAGTCCATAAGAATCTTCTTGCACCTCCAGGTAGGCCCATAATAGCAGCACGTGACTCGATTTTCCATCCGGTGTCTATATTCCTGGACAGCATTTTGCAACCATTGATTCTTAAACATAAGAATTTCATTAAAGATACCACATGCTTTATCAATCGCCTGATGGAAATTAAACAAATTCCAGCTGACACCTTGATCTGTGTCGTAGATGTAGTCAGCCTATACACAAGTATCCCCCATGAGGCTGGTTTGGCAGCTATGGAGGAATTTTTAAGGAATGAAAGAATGGAGACGCTTGATCTTTCACTTTTTATGACTCTTTTACGTCTCACGCTTGAAAAGAATTACTTCCTCTTCAATGGTACATTTTACCGACAGAGAACTGGGTGTGCGAAGGGGAGCAATGTCTCCCCTTCATTCGCCAACATTTTTATGTTTCAGGAGGAGTTTGAAGCGTTCTTTAGAGATGAATCCGTAGCTGCCCACATCCTCCTGTTCACACGGTTTATAGATGATTTGTTCATCTTGTGGACAGAAGGAGTCGATCGGTTTAATTCACTTATGTTGTCCATCAACTCCAGAGCCTCCAGCATCAAATATACATTTCAGACAAGCACAAGCACTTTGAATTACCTGGATGTCCAAGTAACGATTACCAATGGGGCACTACACACTAGCCTTTACTGCAAGCCCACGGACAGAAATACCCTCCTCAAAGCCAGCAGCCACCATCCAAGAGCCCTTAAAGAGGGCCTCCCACGGTCTCAAATGATTATAGTGTCCCGTATCATTAGTGACCGCAGCACTTTAGAACAAGAACTGGACAATATGGTATCTAAATTTATGGAGAGAGGGTATAACAGGCGACTCCTCCTTAAGCACAAGGAGGAAGTGATGAAGATCCCCAGGGAGCAGCTTCTAACCTCCAAGCTTAAACAACAAGACTCCGTCATTCCATTTTCCACAAGATACAATACCTCTAGTCCAGTGGTGCAAAGGGCAACTAGAGCCTTATGGCCCATAGTGGCCACCGATAAGTCGCTTCCCTCTCTGAATGGAAAAAGGCCCATGATGTGTTATCAAAGAGGTAGGAATCTTAAAGACACAATAGTCCATTCCGATGTCACGGGCTTTCAAGCCGAATTGGACCGACAAAATTGTCCTGAGTCAATATTTCTGGAGAAGAAGCCGGGTTGCTATAAATGCATTAAATGCACTACATGTGAGCATATGATCACAGGTTCAAGTTTCAAGCACCCCCATCGTGACAAAATCTACAGCATCAAACATGTTCTTACATGCACTACCACCCACATCATTTATATTATTAAATGTCCAGGTAACCTCCACTATGTGGGGAAGTCCATCAGAACGTGCCGAGAGAGGATGGCCCTCCATCGTTCAGCCATCAAACAAGCACTGCAGGGCAAGGCGTCTGAATAGCCGGTGGCCAGACACTTCGCATCTGCCGGCCATACTATGAAAGACTTAAAACATCTTATTATCGACCATGTCCCCAGACACATTAGAGGTGGGGATAGGGATGGTAAACTATTACGGCTGGAAGCCAGATGGATTTTTGAACTTGGAACCACTAGCCCTCATGGTCTCAATGAGAAATTGAATCTGAATATTTTTAAATAGTGGCCCCTGTCTTCCTACTCTCCCTGTTTTGCCTATTTCAGCACTCCATCCCTGTTTTCTTTTCTAGGGGATGCCCCCTTAATCATTGCTGACACCCCAGTCAGAACCCCTATCCAATTTTCCTTAGGGGAACCATGTAGAAGTTTTACTCCATAAATTATTAATTGATCTGCACAGATATGTGGGGCCGTAGCGCTCCCATGCAGTTTAAGACACAGCTAGGGGGATTGTTTTAGTGTTCCTTAGTAACATACAGTATTCGCTCCTTAATACATCAATTGTAACATAACACTTCTGCCTGATGTGTCAGTAGTGCCTGTATCCTCTTTTCTCTGTCTATTTTGGTAGTAGGGTACTATATTTCAACAACACTTTTCCTTTCCTATGCAGCGCCGTTCCCGGACCGCAAGGCGTCTACGGTTACCACGGTAACCAGACGCGATATTGATGACGTCATCCAAAAGGAACCGGAAGTGAAGCAGCAGCCAGCGCGGCCGGGACGGCGTCTGCACACTGAGCGGGATTCTAGTGTATTTAAGGTATGTAATTGTCTTTACACACACTTTGTTCACTTTGACAAAGGGGTATTGTGACCCTGAAACGTTAGTCTTCTTTTGTGGAATACAATTTATCTGCACTTTAAGTCTCCGAGTGCCGCCTCTTTCTTGCTGTGTATATATATATATATATATATATATATAAAATCGATATTTTCCTCAGTAAATATTTTTGTAACAGGGTTGTTGTAATTAAATTTTCATCAAATATCAGCAACAACCCATGCAATCCACACATGCAAAGAAATCAAACCATAGATGTCCATAAATTACGTTATGTGTAGTAATGTGAAATTACACTGGGAAAAAGTATTGAACACATGAAGAAAGGGAGGTGCAAAAAGTAATGGAAAGCCAAGACACCAGCTGAAATCTATCAGTAATTAGAAAGTAATCCTGCCCCTTGTCAATGCAAATTAATATAAGCTGGTTCAGTCCCAACTGATGGCCTATAAAAAGGTATCTCATTACCAAGGTGTCACACAAAAAACATCTCATGATGGGTAAAAGCAAAGAGCTCTCTCAAGACCTTTGCAACCATGTTGTTGCAAAACATACTGATGGCATTGGTTACAGAAGGATTTCTAAACTTCTAAATGTTCCAGTGAGTACCGATGGGACCATAATCTGGAAGTAGAAAGAACATCATTTCACCATAAATCGCCCATGAGCAGCTGCTCCTCGCAAGATTTCTGACAGAGGAGTGAAAATAATTATCAGTAGAGGTGTCCAAGAGCCAAGGACCACTTGTGGAGAGCTTCAGAAAAACCTGGAATTAGCAGGTAAAATTATTTCAAAGAAAAAAATAAGTAATGCACCAGACCACCTTGGTCTGTGTGCACGCTCACCATGCAAGACTCAGGGCCGGATTAAGCCTTGGGGGTGCCCGGGGCACTTAAGACAGGAGGGCCCCAGTGGAAGGTGGGTGGTGTATAATAGATTATGCATACCTCCCAACATGTCCCATTCCAAGAGGAACAAAATGCTCTCTACCTGGACTTCCCACTTAATATATGATTGGCGTCACCTGTGTTGAACTATTTAATTGATAAGAAAGGTATTTCAACACAGGTGATTGTAATCATAAATTAAGAAGGAAGTCCAGGTAGAAAGCATGTTGTCCCTCCTGCAAAGGGTCATGGTGGGAGGTATGGATTGTGTATATTAAATTTAAACCAATGGCGTATATTAGTTTTAAACTAATAGTTTAGTAATGCCTGGGTACTGGTTATAGTGTCACCTAATTGAAAGACAACTATTTTATAACATTTTCTTGTAGTGTAAGAGAGACAACTTAACCTTAAAATACACATAGAAAAATAAAATAATGTATCTTGTCACATGCAAGAATATCAGCAGCCTCTGTACTACTTACACACTGGAACAGGAGTCAGGAGGACCCTCTGTGTGTGTCTCTATCTCTAGACCCAAATGGTTTAGCTGCATAATAGTTTACACAGGACTCAGATACCCAAGCAGGGAGGAGGAGAAGCTGGGATCCCTGTGTCACTTACAGCTTTCTCCACCCTCCTATCTCTCCTCTGGTCAGAAAGCTCCATCGGTATACTCCTGTGTCTCTGCCTGCATGCATACTGTCCTGCTCGCATTCTGGCTGCTGGTTCTATTGCTGCTTAAGATGGAAATCTAGTGATGTCACTGTGCCCTGGCCAGGGGGGCCCCGTGACAAAGGGGGGCCCGGGATACAGTATGCTCTTCATCCCCCACTTAATCTGGCAATGGCAAGACTCCAATGCTGAAGAAAAAGCATGTTGAAGCTCATTTATAGTTTGCTGCACAACATTTGGACAAGCCTGTGAAATACTGTGAGAATACTGGCATACTTCATATAATTGAAGGGAAGATGAATGGAAAAATGTACTGAGACATTCTTCATAAAAATCTGATGCCATCTACCAGGATGCTGAAGATAAAACAAGGGTGCACATTTCAGCAAGACAATGATCCCAAACACACAGCCAAGGACACTCTCAATTGGTTTCAGAGAAAGAAAATAAAGCTGCTAGAATAGCCCAGCCAATCACCTGAGTTGAATCCAATTGAAAATCTATGGAAAGAACTAAAGATCAGAGTTCATAGAAGAGGCCCACGGAACCTTCAAGATTTAGAGACTGTGTGGATGAATGGGCAAAAATCACACCTGAGCAATGCACTTGTTTCTCCTTATAGGAGGCATCTTGTAGCTGTCATTACTAACAAAGGCTTTTTGTACAAAGTATTAAATAAATTTCAGTAAGTGTGTTCAATACCTTTTCCCTGTGTCATTTCACATTATTATACATAACTAATTTCTGGACATCTATGGTTTGGTTTCTTAGTTTGTGTTGATTGTATGGGTTGTTGCTTAAATTTGGTGAAGATCTCATTACAATAGCCCTATTACAAAGGGTATGTGTCGCGTGGTCGGCAGTTGGGAGACCGCCTGTCACCATACCGACGTCGGGATCACGGCAATGAGGGGGGGGGAAGCGCAATGAAGCCCCTTGCGGGTTCGGTGGTGAGCTGTGCACGCCACAGGTTCTATTCCCACTCTATGGGTGTCCTGGAATAGAATAGTCCCTATGCCGACTGTTGGGATTGTGAGGGGGCGGGATGTAGGTGCCGGTACCTGCAAATCTCGTATTATTTTGAGTTTAAAGCAACAACAGCTTCTGCTGCAGTTATTATTTGTTCTTCTTTTGCTTGGTAAGGAGAGCACAACACAAACAGAGAAAATCAATGTACCAGCAGGTCCTATTTGCGAGAGTTTACTTCCTTTTCACTATTATAATCAACTACATGCATTATTTAATTTGATAGACCGACACACTGACCTTGTTGCTGCCATTGATAAGGATAATAGAATTAATCACCTTAAGTACCTAGGGCAGGTACATTCTATTATGAATTCTTTACTGCTGTCATCCCTATCCACAATGCTCAGCTTGTTCTTCCGCTGCCTAGAGTTCCATTCTTTGTCCAGCTTTTATACTGTCACAGAACAGAGGAATAAGCTTGGAGATATTTCACTTTTTCAGTCATGAAAAATATTGTATAGAACAAGTAGATTCTGCTAGTGAGAACATTTCTTATTTGCTTTAATATGTTTAGATATTGGGGGTAATTCCAAGTTGATCGCAGCAGGAATTTTGTTAGCAATTGGGCAAAACCATGTGCACTGCAGGGGAGGCAGATTTACCATGTGCAGAGAGATTTAGATTTGGGTGGGTTATTTTATTTCTGTGCAGGGTAAATACTGGCTGCTTTATTTTTACACTGCAAATTAGATTGCAGATTGAACACACCCCACCCAAATCTAACTCTCTCTGCACATGTTATATCTGCCTCCCCTGCAGTGCACATGGTTTTGCCCAATTGCTAACTAAATTCCTGCTGCGATCAACTTGGAATTAACCCCATTGTATTGCTCCTAGGATACCTCTTGCAATCGCAAATTAATTCTGCATATGTCGCCCATAACTTTATTGTGACACACTTAAACATATAGATACCTAAACTATCTTAGCACTAAGAAATAACGTTGTGTTGGCCGGATCGCTGCCCCTAAACGGCGGCTTAACGCCGCCATTCAGCCCCCTCCCGCCCAGCGACCGCCTCTGTCTCAGAGGCAATCGCTAGGTAACGAAAGCTGCCATGCGCTGGCGCACTGCGGTGCCGGCGCATGCGCAGTTCTGGCCCGAACGCTGCGCTGCGACAAACTGCAGCGAGCGATCGGGTCGGAATGACCCCCCATATTCCTAACCATACAGTATGTACACACACACATACACACTAGGGTTTATTTTTTTGTCGGGAGACCATTAATCTACCAGTATATTTTTGGATTGTGAGAGGAAACTGGAGTACCAGGACGAAACCCACGCAAGTATGGGGAGAATAATCAAACTCCACACAGTTTGGGCCGTGGTGGGAATCGAAACCACGACCTTAGTAATACTAATCATTACACCATCCGTACTGCCCATGTTTGAGGAAGGACAAGAAAATTCTTAAAGTGATTAAAATAAGTCTAAAGTTTGATTCACACCTATACAATCCATTGCCCGATCAATAAGGAACAAATGTTACAACATGGTATGAGATGAAAAGTAAAAATAACTGCTGAGGGACTTATAATATTGTAATTATAATAGGCAAATTAGCTGAATTAATGTCTGTCAGGTCAGGCATAAAAATACTGTAAGAGTCTTCTAGACTTCCACCGTAGAAAGTGGCAAGTAGCATAGTCTTGAATAGGAGGAGAAAGGGAAGACCTAGTAACAATACAGACAGGTGTTGCGGGCTGAAGTCTTCCAGCTAAGCCCTTCACTGCCAGATCGATCACCTGCCAAACATAAATAAGGCAAAGCTCACCAAACTCATCTACTTTAGATGCAAATTACTTAAATCTCGCTCACGAAAAGCTAGACAATGCATCTGCGACCACATTCTCAATCTCAGGCACATTTTGCTCTTTAAAGACAATATTGCATTGCAACACCAAATAGGAAAACAAACACACCACCAACAAAGATGAAGCCCTTTGCTGGTTAGCTGCATAAACAACTCTGAGGATATCAGAGCTATACTAGCAGCACTATACTAAGATTACTCATTCACATACCACATAGATCCAATGCAGCAATAATCGAATAGAGCTCAGGCAGAAGGAAGGCTTTCATCAAACCTTTGGCAGTCTATTCCATGGGTGGAATTCAAATGTTTGAAAAGTCGGTTGGGTGTCTGTTTTTTCCTGTCTATTAGATAGGAAAAAAACAGACTCCCAACTGACTTTTCAAACATTTGAATCTCCCCCCATGAGTATACACATGAGGTGCCATTAAGAAAACAACCAAGCCAGTGGCACCAGTAGCATCAGTGAACTGCTACAACTGGGTATAAACTACTTTTGGGGTCACCATAAAAATCCTTAGAAGTAAAATCCATATAGATAGACTTCACTTTAATTCTGATAACATATGGAGAAAATGATATGGCCTCACTACCCCAGTTGTAGCCCATTCAAGTTTCTGACCGAAAATGCTACCAGTAGGAATCTTTCTACAAACAAAGTTGACCAAAGCCAACAACATTTGTGTCTGAAGCAGAGGAATGTTCTTAGCAGCTGCACATAAGGCTATAGAAGCCCCTAGTTTGGTCACCTTTTCCTAAGGAAGGTGTCCGCATCCTTTATAGGTAACAGTTTCATTACCCAGAAGGGACAGACACTTAATTTTGGGGGATTCTACAGGACTCTCAGAAAAGTAGGGTGATACTGCCAGTAACGGAACATGGCTTTATGTAGGCCTGTGCCTACACATGGGTGTAGGCCTGCCCCCTAAACCCATGAAGGTGTAGGCCTGCCCCCTAAACCCATGAAACCATGCATAGAACATGGGTCTGCCAGCTCTTAGAAGTAGAACACTGCCCGGAGTATCCTAAGAACTCTCCAGGCAGCTCCCCAGTCTGTAGTTTCCATACACTGCAAGTCACATGTACTGCAAGTGCCATGGGATAGTGACAGTGCCACAGTCAGGGCCCTGTACCCTGAGCCACAGCACTGTTGCACACCCTTAATTACATTCCTGCTTCCTGACTACTTGCTAGTAGAGATGTGATGTTTTGGTTTTCCAGGAACCCAAATCTTCATGAAATTTGTGGATCCATACTGAAACAAAACCGTGGCCGGATTTCCCAAGAAGATCCGGTCTAAACCGAGCCCCAGTTCAGATTTTTTCACAGTTCAGAGTTTAAATGCAAATTTCAGGATTTTAGATTGAAAAAATTACATGACTTTAGCAGTTTAATCTATTTTTATTAATTCATTTTTTATTGATTTTGAACTGACCCAAAAATCAATTCCAAACCAAACCACTTGAGGGTGGGTTTGCAAACCAAAACCACAACAAGAGGGTCCGCACATATCTCTACTTCCTAGTAGATAGGAAGCATAATGCTGCAATTCGTTGAATCACAGGAGGTGTCAAATATGATGCAATTCTATGAGATATGTATAATTTTGGCCATGCCCCTTCTTCAAAAGTAACTAAGGTGGTAATACAGAGTTGATCGCAGCAGCTAATTTGTTAGCAGTTGGGCAAAACCATGTGCACTGTAGGTGTGCCAGATATAACATTTGCAGAGAGAGTTAGATTTGGGTGGGTTATTTTGTTTCTGTGCAGGGTAAATACTAGAGATGTGCGGCGGGCACTTTTCGTGTTTTGTGTTTTGGTTTTGGTGCTTAATCCCCGCTCGTATTTTGGTTTTGGATTGGTTTTGCCAAAACCACCCTTTCTTGTTTTGGTTTTGGATCTGGATGATTTTTGAAATAAAACATAAAAACAGCTAAAATCATACAATTTGGGGATAATTTTTATCCTATGGTATTATTAACCTTAATAGCATTCATTTCCACTCATTTCCAGTCTATTTTGAACACCCCACACCTCACAATATTGTTTTTAGGCCAAAAGGTTGCACCGAGGTGGATGTATGACTAAGCTAAGCGACACAAGTGTGTGGCACAAACACCTGGCCCATCTAGGAGTGGCACTGCAGTGGTAGACAGGATGGCAGATTTAAAAACAAGGCCCCAAACAGGACATCATGCAAAGAAGAAAAATAATTGCAATGAGATTGCTGTATGACTAAGCTAAGCGACACAAGTGTGCGGCACAAACACCTGGCCCATCTAGAAGTGGCACTGCAGTGGCAGACAGGATGGCACTTAAAAAAACTAGGCCCCAAACAGCACATCATGCAAAGAAGAGGTGCAATGAGGTTCTGTAGCTGTATGACTAAGCTAAGCGACACAAACAATTGGCCCATCTAGGAGTTGCATTGCAGTGTCAAACAGGATGGCACTTAACAAAAAAATAGTACCCAAACAGCACATCATGCCAAGAAGTAAAAGAGAGCAATGAGGTAGCTGTATGACTAAGCTAAGCGACACAAGTGTGCAGCACAAACACCTGGCCCATCTAGAGTTGGCACTGCAGTCCCACTGCACATATGGCGGATACCAGATGCACGTCTTACACCAGCATAGTTGTTATGGCCTCAGTAATCCGCTTTGCAACAGGGTATATATATATATATATATATATATATTATATATATATTAGTGATGTGCAACGGAAATTTTTCAGGTTTTGTGTTTTGGTTTTGGATTCGGTTCAGCAGCCGTGTTTTGGATTTGGACGCGTTTTGGCATAACCTCCCTTAAAAATTTTTTGCGGATTCGGGTGTGTTTTGGATTTGGGTGTTTTTTTTTCAAATACCCCTCAAAAACAGCTAAAATCATATAATTAGGGGGTCATTTTGATCCCATAGTATTATTAACCTCAATAACCATAATTTCCACTCAATTCCAGTCTATTCTGAACACCTCACACCTCACAATATTATTTTTAGTCCTAAAATTTGCACCGAGGTCGCTGGATGACAAAGATAAGCGACCCAAGTGGCCGGCACAAACAACTGACCCATCTAGTAGTGGCACTGCAGTGTCAGGCAGGATGGCACTTAAAAAATTGGCCCCAAACATCACATGATGCAAAGATAAATTAAAAAAAAGTGGTGCAAGATGGAATTGTCCTTGGGCCCTCCCACCTCTCCTTATGTTGTATAAACAGGACATGCACACTTTAACAAACCCATCATTTCAGCGACAGGGTCTGCCACACGACTGTGGCTGAAATGACCGGTTGGTTTGGGCCCCACCAAAAAAGAAGCAATCAATCTCTCCTTGCACAAACTGGCTCTAGAGAGGCAGAATGTCGACCTCATCATCATCCTGCGATTCCTCACCCCTTTCACTGTGTACATCCCCCTCCTCACAGAGTATTAATTCGTCCCCACTGGAATCCACCATCACAGGTCCCTGTGTACTTTTTGGAGGCAATTGCTGGTAAATGTCTCCACGGAGGAATTGATTATAATTAATTTTGATGAACATCATCTTCTCCACATTTTGTGGAAGTAACCTCGTACGCCGATCGCTGACAAGGTGACCGGCTGCATTAAATACTCTTTCGGAGTACACACTGGAGGACCAGATGTCAGTTTTCGCTACTGACTGCCCTGCATCACCGCCAGCGGGTGGTTTTAGAAATTTGATCCTTTTCCTGGCAGCTCCAGTGGCATGAGAAAATGAAGGAGGAGCTGTTGGCGGGTCACGTTCCGCTTGACTTGACAATTGTCTCACCAGCAGGTCTTTGAACATCTGCAGACTTGTGTCTGCCGGAAAGAGAGATACAACGTAGGCTTTAAACCTAGGATCGAGCACGGTGGCCAAAATGTAGTGCTCTGATTTTAATAAATTGACCACCATTGAATCCTGGTTAAGCGAATGAAGGGCTCCATCCACAAGTCCCACATGCCTAGCGGAATCGCTCCGTTTTAGCTCCTCCTTCAATCTTTCCAGCTTCTTCTGCAAAAGCCTGATGAGGGGAATGACCTGACTCAGGCTGGCAGTGTCTGAACTGACTTCACGTGTGGCAAGTTCAAAGGGTTGCAGAACCTTGCACAATGTTGAAATCATTCTTCACTGTGCTTGAGTCAGGTGCATTCCCCCTCCTTTGCCTATATCATAGGCAGATGTATAGGCTTGAATGGCCTTTTGCTGCTTCTCCATCCTCTGAAGAATATAGAGGGTTGAATTCCACCTCGTTACCACCTCTTGCTTCAGCTGATGGCGGGGAATGTTCAGGAGTGTTTGCTGGTGATCCAGTCTTCGGCACGCTGTGGCTGAATGCCGAAAGTGGCCCGCAATTCTTCGGGCCACCGACAGCATCTCTTGCACGCCCCTGTCGTTTTAAAAAAAATTATGCACCACCAAATGAATTGTATGTGCAAAACATGGGACGTGCTGGAATTTGCCCACATGTAATGCACGCACAATATTGGTGGCGTTGTCCGATGTCACAAATCCCCAGGAGAGTCCAATTGGGGTAAGCCAATCTGCGATGATGTTCCTCAGTTTCCGTAAGAGGTTGTCAGCTGTGTGCCTCTTATGGAAAGCAGTGATACAAAGCGTAGCCTGCCTAGGAACGAGTTGGCGTTTGCGAGATGCTGCTACTGGTGCCGCCGCTGCTGTTCTTGCTTCGGGAGGCAATACATCTACCCAGTGGGCTGTCACAGTCAAATAGTCCTTAGTCTGCCCTGCTCCACTTGTCCACATGTCCGTGGTTAAGTAGACACTGGGTACAACTGCATTTTTTAGGACACTGTTGACTCTTTTTCTGATGTCTGTGTACATTCTCGGTATCGCCTGCCTAGAGAAGTGGAACCTAGATGGTATTTGGTACCAGGGACAATAAACTCTCTAAGTCCCTGTGAACTAACGGCGGACACCAGACGCACGTCTAACACCAACACAGCTGTCAAGGCCTGAGTTATCCGCTTTGCAACAGGATGACTGCTTTGATATTTCGCAAAGGACTGTTGGACAGTCAATTACTTACTGGAAGTAGTACAAGTGGTCTTCCGACTTCCCCTCTGGGATGATGATCGACTCCCAGCAGCAACAACAGCAGCACCAGCAGCAGTAGGCGTTACACTCAAGGATCCATCGGAGGAATCCCAGTTAGGAGAGGACTCGTCAGACTTGCCAGTGACATGGCCTGCATGATTATTGGCGTTCCTGTCTAAGGAGGAAATTGACACTGAGGGAGTTGGTGGTGTGGTTTTCAGGAGCTTGGGTACAAGAGGAAGAAGGGATTTAGTTGTCAGTGGACTGCTTCCGCTGTCTCCCAAAGTTTTTGAACTTGTCAATGACTTCTGATGAATGCGCTCCAGGTGACGTATAAGGGAGGATGTTCCTAGGTGGTTAACGTCCTCACCCCTACTTATTACAGCTTGACAAAGGCAACACACGGCCTGACACCAGTTGTCCGCATTTCTGTTGAAATAATTCCACACCGCAGAGGTGATTTTTTTTTGTATTTTGACCAGGCATTTCAATGGCCTTATTCATCCCATGGACAACAGGTGTCTCCCCGGGTGCCTGACTTAAACCACCTCTCCACCAGAATCCTCCTGGTCAATTTCCCCCTCAGCGCCAGCAACACCCATATCCTCATCCTGGTGTACTTCAACAGTGACATCTTCAATTTGAATATCAGGAACTGTACTGTGGGTGCTCCTTCCAGCATTTGCAAGGGGCGTGCAAATGGTGGAAGGAGCCACCTGTTCCCATCCAGTGTTGGGAAGGTCAGGCATCGCAACCGACACAATTGGACTCTCCTTGGGGATTTGTGATTTAGAAGAACGCACAGTTCTTTGCTGTGCTTTTGCCAGCTTAACTATTTTCATTTTTCTAGCGGGAGGATGAGTGCTTCCATCCTCATGTGAAGCTGACCCACTACTGACCCACTAGTCATGAGGAACATAGGAGAGGGCCTTAGCCGTTCCTTGCCACTCCGTGTCGTAAATGGCATATTGGCAAGTTTACACTTCTCCTCAGACACTTTTAATTTAGATTTTTGGGTCATTTTACTGAACTTTTGTTTTTCGGATTTTACATGCTCTCTACTATGACATTGGGCATCAGCCTTAGCAGACGACGTTGATGGCATTTCATCATCTCTGCCATGAGTAGTGGAAGCAGCTTCAGCACTAGGTGGAAGTGGATCATGATCTTTCCCTATTTTACCCTCCACATTTTTGTTCTCCATTTTTTAATGTGTGGAATTATATGCCAGTAATATATCTGGAATTAGACGGCAGTAATGTCTGGAATTAGATACCACTAGATAGATACCAGATACCACTGTGACTGGAATGATGATGACCTATGCACAGTGACATGACACTACCACAGCACCCTACAGCAGCAAGATGCAGCACAAGACACTGGACTTTTAGTAACCACAATGCAGCACTGACACTGAGCACAGATATTAAACACTGTTCAGTATACTAGAAGTGACACGGAACAGCAAGATACAGCAGTGGCCTACTGTACTGTACTACTGTATACTGGTGGCCACCACAATGCAGCACTGTACTACTATATACTGGTCACAACAATGCAGCAAATATTGAGCACTGATCAGGAGAATAGAACTGAGTCTGACACGGAGCTGCAAGATACAGCAATGAACTACTGTACTGTACTGCTATATACTGGTGGTCACCACAATGCAGCACAGATATTGAGCACTGATAAGGAGAATAGAAGTGACACAGAGCAGCAAGAAACAGCAATGGACTACATTACTGTACTACTATATACTGGTGGTCACCACAATGCAGCACTACTACTATATACTGGTCACAACAATGCAGCAGATATTGAGCACTGATCAGGAGAATAGAACTGAGTCTGACATGGAGCTGCAAGATACAGCAATGGCCTACTGTACTGTACTACTATATACTGGTGGTCACCACAATGCAGCACTGTACTACTATATACTGGTGGTCACCACAATTCAGCACAGATATTGAGCACTGATCAGTATACTAGAAGTGACACAGAGCAGCAAGATACAGCAATGGCCTACTGTACTGTACTACTATATACTGGTGGTCACCCAATGCAGCACTGTACTACTATATACTGGTCACAACAATGCATCAAATATTGAGCACTGATCAGGATACTAGAACTGAGTCTGACATGGAGCTGCAAGATACAGCAATGGCCTACTGTACTATACTACTATATACTGATGGTTATCACAATGCAGCACTGTACTACGATATACTGGCCACAACAATGCAGCAGATATTGAGCACTGATCAGGATACTAGAACTGAGTCTGACATGGAGCTGCAAGATACAGCAATGGCCTACTGTACTGCACTACTATATATTAATGGTCACCACAATGCATCACACTGAGCACAGATATTGAGCTTTTCAGGCAGAGAATGTAGCCACGTCCTCTCCGCTCAATCGACAATGCACGAGTGAAAATGGCGGTGACGTGCGGCTCTTTATATGGAATCTGAATCTCGCGAGAATCCGACAGCGGGATGATGACGTTTTCCCCGTTCAGGTTTTGCGTGTTTGGCGGGAAGAACCGAGGCTGCTTCGGACCCATGTAAACCACATGAAGTTCGAGGGGGGGGGGGGGTCGGATCTCAACGAACCAAACCCGCTCATCTCCAATATATATATATATATATATATATAAATACACGGCAGTATCACTGGAATTATGTGGCAGTACCACTGGACATATACGGCAGGATCACTGGACTGGACTTATACGCCAGTACCACTGGAATTATATGGCAGGATCACTGGATTTGTACGGCAGTACCGCAGGACATATATGGCAGTACCGCTGGACATATACGGCAGTTTCAATGGACATATATGGCAGTATACGGCAGTATCACTGGACTGGACATATATGGCAGTACCCCTGGAATTATACAGCAGGATCACTGGAATTAAACGGCAGGATCACTGGAATTATACCGAAGGATCACTGGATTTATACGGCAGTACCGCTAAACATATACAGCAGTATCAATGGACATATACGGCAGTATCACAGCACATATACGGCAGTTTTCCTGGACATATACAGCAGCACAGGGACACCACCACTGGACTGATGCAACACAACACAGCACCACTGCAATAGACTGGACTTATACAGCAGCACTGGACATATGGCATCAGAGGACACCACCACTGTGACTGGACTGATGCAGCACAACACACCACCACTGGACTAATGCAGCACAACACAGCACCACTGGACTGGACTTATACAGTAGTACTGGACATATGGCAGCAGAGGACACCACCACTGTGACTGTACTGAAGCAGCACAAGACACCACCACTGGACAGATGCAGCACAACACAGCACCACTGGACTGGACTTATACAGCACCACTGGATATATGGCAGCAGAGGACACCACAACTGTGACTGGATTGATGCAGCACAAGACACCACCACTGGACTGATGCATCACAACACAGCACCACTGGACTGGACTTACACAGCAGCACTGGACATATGACAGCAGAGGACACCACCACTGTGACTGGACAGATGCAGCACAAGACACTACCACTGAGGACATATGTAATCCAAACCCCCCGAGAATCCGACAGTGGGATGATGACGTTTTTTCTCGTTCTGGTTTCCGATTCAGGCGGGTAAACCCGAGCCTGACTCAGATCCGGGCTCGTGACATGAAGTCCGGGGGGAGTTCAGTTCCTGACCAGTATATATTTTCTATATATTCTTTATCCGTATTTAGAAACATTCATTCAACACACACAATATAGAATTCATGCAAATGAAAAAACGGAACAGACATGATCAACTAATTACACAATTAACCAATCAAAGAGCTCCTGATGGAATAAATACCCAGCAAGAAAGACCTTACTACCCTCAATTCCCAGAAGAAGACCAATTACTGGTTGAAACTCGTTGGAAGCACTACAGCAGCAAACAAGGAAGATCCATGCACGGACCAGCTAAGAACAACCAACCTGCAGCGCTGACTGAGAAAAGGACAGACATCCCCTGTGAGACGCCATTAGTAAGTCTCCGTAGTGGAGAGACACTGCAGAGAAAGGCTGAGCAAGCCCGACCCTGCTACTGTCTCTCCCCAGATCACGACTAGCTCCTTCCCGGGTTCCGTGTGCAGAGGACGCTCACTCAGTGACCATTACCCTGGATGGCGGCCTCGGACGGGAGCCCGTCAAATCCGAAGCACACAAGCACCCAGGCAGTGTATCCAGCTCGGACATATGCCGCAACTACAAAAGGTATCACCAAGTGAGTAAGCGGGGACGCCGCCACTCACATACGTTTTTCAAATTTTTTCAATTTTAAATCTCCATGTGCATCATTTAACTATTTTCAACATTTGGAGCCGTTTATAATAATCCAACATTTATAAGACTGTACCCATACTTCAGCGATCTCACAAAAAGTTATTTATACAACTTTATCTCTACAGTGGTCGATCACACATACTCAGTGCGCATATTGGAATATTTCATTATCGTAAATTTTCATTGTTCATTACTCATTTTTTCAAAAACATTTTTTCTTCTTGTTTTATTCATTTTTTCTTCATTTTTTCTTCCTTTTCATTTTTCATACCAACATCTTCCTCAACATCCTTCTTGTTTTCATTCTTTTCCTGCTCCTCCTGTCCCGATCTTTTTTTCCCTCTCGCCTTGGCTTAAAACACTAATGAACACATAATGTGTACAAATATATGACACAGAAATTGTCAAAAGTTATATGTATTTTATTTGTTTAATTGATAGTAAAAGCATTTTATACATAGATCCAGACTGATTATTTGTCCACAAACCATAACCACAGAAATAACACAATATTGGGCTGAGCGCAGGACTTCCTACTGTATATTCTTTGTCTCTACATAGGCTGGTAACCTATTGATGTGCAGCAGCTAGGCACAGTGCGCAGGTGCATAACATCATCAACTGAATACAAAACTGAATTTTGAATCTCAAAATCAGAATAAAGGGTCTATTCATGAAGCAGTGAAAAGAGTTGAGAAGTAAGAAGGTGGAGAAGTTAACCATGGCTATCAATCTGCATTGAAGTAACATTTATAATTTCCATAAAATAAAATTATACAGAGCAGCTGATTGGTTGCCATGGGCAACTTCTCCACTGGCTCACTTCCAGACTCTTTTCACTGCTTCATAAATAGACCCCTAAATAATCAAACTGTTTTTACCTTTATCGGTAACAATATAAACTTTACTGTTGTACATTTTTATTTAACCACATCATGGAGAAATAATTATTTATGGCTGTTAAATTTCCTTATTTACATTATATTAACACTGAAATTGAGATATTATGTAAGGACATTATTCACATTGGGGTGATCTACAGACCACCAGGCCAGGGGCAGGATTTAGACAGGAACCTATTGTTGGACATCACTAAAATTAATTTAATGGGAGAAGTCATAATCATGGGAGACTTTAATTTACCTGATATAAATTGGAAGGGGTCTTTTGCAAGTTCAGCTACAAGTGGCAAATTTCTAAATTCCTTATTGGTGAGGGAGCCCACTCGCAAAGATTCAATATTAGATTTAAGTCTTACAAATGGTGACAGGATATCAGACATATACTGTATGTGGGTGAGCACCTGGGATCCAGTGATCATCAAGCAGTATGGTTTAGTATAAAGACAGGATCCAACTCCTGTCACACGAAAACAAAGGTGTTGGATTTTAGAAATGCTGACTTTGCAAAAATGGGGAGATGTTTAAGTGATTCATTGGCAGACTGGAGGAACTTGGAAGGAGCGCAGGAGAGGTGGGAAAAACTGAAAAGTGCAATACTAAGGGCAACAGACCTTTTCTATCAAAAGGGTTAGGAAAAGCACCAGGAAAAGGAAGCCAGTGTGGTTCACAAAATAAGTATCAACTAGTGTGAAAGCAAAAAAGATGGCTTTTAGGAAATACAAACAGACTCAAAATAATAACGACAAAGAGATATATCTCGAAAGATGGAAGGATGCTAAGAAAGTGATCAGACGTGCAAAGGCAGAAGCTGAGGAGAAAATGGCCCAGTCAGTAGATAAAGGGGGTAAAACTTTTTTTAAGTTTATAAGTGAAAGGAGAAAATCAAATGGAGGAATAATAAGATTTAAGACAGAGAGTGAAAAATTGGTGGAGGGAGACAAGTCAATAGCAGATCACCTAAATAAATATTTTTGCTCAGTATTTACTTCAGAAGGAGAAGGGAAGAGTCCACAGTTAAGTTGCAAGGACATTCATAAAAATAAGGTAGATGAAACTACATTTACAGAGGAGAAGGTCCTAACAGAACTTTCAAAACTAAAAGTGAATAAATCAATGGGGCCAGATGGGATACACCCAAGGATACTAAAAGAGCTAAAAGATGTGCTGGTGGCACTATTAACAGAATTATTTAACCAGTCACTAAATACAGGTGCCATTCCAATGGACTGGAAAAGAATGAATGTGTTCCACTGTACAAAAGTGGAAGCAAGGAAGAAGCAAGTAACTACAGACCAGTAAGCCTTACATGAGTACTAGGGAAAGTTTTGGATAAACTATTAAAATAAAGAGTTGGGGAATATCTTAAATCAAACAACTTACAGGATCCAAAAAAGCATGGATTTACTGGTGGGAGATCATGCCAAACAACTTTTATTGACTTTTTTGACTCTGTGATGAAAATAATAGATGAAGAGGGAGCTGTAGGTGTAGCATATCTAGACTTTAGTAAGGCATTTGACACTGTCCCACATCACAGACTGCTAAAAAAACTTGAAAGTGTGGGGGTGGATTATAAAACAGTTAAATGAATAAGAACCTGGTTGCAGCATAGGAAACCGACAGCTGTAGTAAATGGAGTGCAATCTATGGAGGGAAATGTTACCAGTTGAGTACCCCAGGGATCTGTACTTGGACCAGTTCTCTTTAATATCTTTGTTGGTGACATTGCAAATGGTATTGAAGGGAAAGTATGCCTTTTTGCAGATGATACAAAGATTTGCAACAGGGTAGACATACCGAGAGGGGTAAAACAAATGATTGATGACCTAGCTAGGCTTTAGAAATCATCAAGAACATGGCAACTACAGTTTAATGCTAAAAAATGCAAAATCATCCACTTGGGTCTCAAAAACCCAAAGGCTAAATATAGTATCAAGGGTACTATAATGGAAACTACTGAGGAAGAAGGGGATTTAGGAGTCACTATTTCAAGTGACTTAAAGGCAGGAAAGCAAGGCAACAAAGCAATGAGAAAGGCAAGTCAGATGCTTAGTTGCATAGGGAGAGGAATCAGTAGCAGGAAAAAGAAGTGATAATTCCACTGTACAGGTCATTGGTACGACCGCATCTTGAATACTGTGTCCAGTTCTGGAGACCATATCTCCAGAAGGATATAAATACATTAGAGAGTGTACAAAGAAGGGCAACTAAAATGGTGCATGGCCTACATCACAAAACTTACCCGGAAAGGCTAAAAAATCTTAACATGTATAGTTTGGAGGAGAGAATGGAAAGGGGGGACATGATAGAAACTTTCAAATATACCAAGGGTTTTAACAAAGTTCAGGAGGGAAACATTCTTCAAAGGAAGAGAAGTATTAGAACCCAAGGACATACACTGAAACTGGAGGGAGTCAGGTTCAGGGGAAATTTAAGGAAAAATTACTTCACAGAAAGGGTAGTTGACAAGTGGCATAGCCTCCCATCAGAAGTGGTAGAGGCTAAGCCAATATAGCAATTTAAACATGCTTGGGATAGGCATATGAATATCCTTACAAAGAATTAAGGTTCAAAAAGGTTTGAGATTACCTAAAGGATAAAAAAGGGGCAGACTAGATGGGCCAAGTGGTTCTTATCTGCCGTCAAAATCTATGTTTCTATGTTAATTTAATCACACAGATTTTCATTGCTTTATATGCTAATGACTGAAAGCCTGCCCATAATATTATTTTCATTCAGTTAACACTGCTAGTTTAAAGAGCCCTAATATGAAGCACTAGATACAAATCAAAATTATTTCTTCGATTAGCAAAATAGCACACGTCAACTGATTAATAACGCCTACATCTTGTTCCTGTGTGGTCTTCTATATTTTAGGCTCTATGTCCAAATTATCGTGGAATAACCCATATCGTATTTTTCTTTAAAAAATTCTAGTTGTCCGCATCTCAGATGCAGTGAAGACACTCACAGTTTACCAGAGAGGCTGGGCTGCAACAGGAATTGGTATTGTACACACGTACAATTTTGCAGATAAAGCACAACGGAACTTGACATATGGAAAAGATGCGGCCTGTAGCATTGGAGCCCTTTTTGTACACAGATAGATACTGTACAGGGGGGTATTTATTAAGAATGATGAGATAAAGTGGAGAGAGGTAAAGCACTAACCAATCAGAATCTAACTCTCATTTTACATGCTGTGCTTGAAAAATGACAAGATCTGATTGGTTAGAACTTTATCTGTCTCCAAGCTTTGATTAATACCCCCCACCCCAGCCTCAGTCATACAAACGTTGCAAGCCCAAGAGGTCTGTGTATGTTAGCAATGCAGTTTTGTCACTTACAGTTGTGTTACTTGTGCAAACAAGACACTTGTGCAGCAGTGACTCCCCAAGTGGGAATATTTGTTGTGACCGAAGCCATAATATAGAGAAAAAACATCTGTACAGTAACTAACCAACAGATCCGCTATATAGTTGGATTATAAGATTTCTAAGTCGTTATGTGTTAGGGGTGTGCTCCGGGCCATTTTTTGGGTTTTGGTTTTGGATCTGGATCTCCTTCCTGTTTTGGATCTGGATTGGTTTTGCCAAAACCACCCTTGCAGGTTTTGGGTTTGGTTTTGGAGATGTTGGTTTTTTGTTTTGTTTTTTTTTTAGAAAAAAATCATCAAAACAGCTAAAATCAAAGAATTTGAGGGTGTTTTTGTTCCTACAGTATTATTAACCTCAATAACATTCATTTCCACTAACTTCCTTTCTATTCTGGATACCTCACAGCTCATTATATTGTTTTTAGGCCAAGAGGTTGCACTGAGGTAGCTGGATGACTAAGCTAAGTGACAGAAGTTGGCGGTACAAAAAAGTGGCACATCACTGAGAGGCAGATAGGACAGCAGTTTTTTATACTATGCCCAAAAAATGCTCCAAAAATCACATAATGCAACGAGGTGCAAGATGGAATTGTCCTTGGCCCTCCCACCCACCCTTATTTTGTATATATTAAACAGGACATGTACAGTTTAACAAACCAATAATTTCAGCAATAGGGACTGCCACTTGTGGCTGAAATGCTTGGTTTATTTGGGCCCCCACAAAACAAGCTGGCAACGGGCAGTGCATAAACTGACTCTACATAGGCAAGATGTCGTTATCGTCATCAGCATGGCTATTGGTGACTGCTGTCATACTTCACCCACCTTGCAAAGGATTGATAATCCTCATCCTAGTGCAATTCCGCATAGGCATCCTTAATCTCAATGCTAGCATGTTGGCTGGCGCTGCTCCTCCCAACACTTGCAAATGGTGTACAAATGGTGGAAGGAACCTCCTCTTCCCTACAGTATTGGAAAGGTCAGGCTTATACATCACAACCGCGGACACACTTGGACTCTTCCTGGGGATTGGTGATATTTCTGAATGCACAATTGGTTCCTGTGCCTTAACATGTTTTATTTTTTTAACTCTACTACAGGGAGGAGGGCTTACATGATCACTATGAGACGCAGAACTACCAATCATAAACACAGGCCAAGGCCTTAGCCTTTCCTTGCCACTTTGTGTAGTGAATGGCATATTGCCAATTTTCCATTTCTATTCAGCTAACTTGAATGTTTTTTTTTTGGGATATATCACAGTAAAATATTTCTTCTTTGATTTTACATGCCCTGTATGCCAATGAGCATTGGCCTTAGCCGATGACATTGACAGAATTGCACTATTGTTGTCATGACTAGTGACAGCAGCTTCAGCGCTAGTAATAGTAAGTGGTTCCAGATCTTTCACTTGTTTTACCTCCATTTTTCATGCACTGAGTGAGGATATATAGCAGTAGTGTATGGCAGTACTGTAGTTGTCACTGAGTGATGCACCAATAGAAATATATTTTTTTGTTCTGGATCACACACACAGGACATATAGCAGTAGTGTACGGCAGTACTATAGTCGTTACTGAGTGACGCACCAATAGAAATATCTTTTTTTGCTCTGGATCACACACAGATATATAACAGTAGTGTACGGCAGCCGCAGTACTAGTAGTCAGAGTGACGCACCAATAGAAAAATATTTTATGATTTGGATCACACACAGATATATAGCAGTAGTGTACGGCAGTACTAGTAGTCGTCACTGAGTGATGCACCAATAGAAATATATTTTTTGCTCTGGATCACCCACAGAGGATATACAACAGTAATGTACAGCATTACAGGTAGTCATCACTGAATGATGCACCAATAGAAATATATTTTTTGCTTTGGATCACATACAGAGGATATATAGCAGTAGTGTATGGCAGTACATAGCCTCTTATAGACAGGGAATACACCTGGTCCTATACAGAGCCACAGTATGCTATATTCAGTGCACTGTCTTCTATACAGAGCCCTAACACAGTGACAGTCACAGTACACCTACACAAGCAGCACCCCAGGTTAACTCGACTCTCCTGCTTCAACCCCTCTGCTCTCTCCTGCCCCCCCCCCCGTTCCCTAACCTGCCTTTTCAATTACAGTACAGAGTACAGCAGAGAAGGAACACATCCTTACTGTGCACTCTCCAAGTCAAGTCCGGAGTGAAGATGGCGCCGTTTACCGGGACTATATAATGTATAAAATCCAAACCCCGTGAGATCCAACAGCGGGATGATAAAGTTTTGCCTCATTTTCAGATCTGAGTTAGGATGCGAGAAACTGAGCGTGTCTAGGATCCAGGGTCGGAACTCAAAGTTCGGTCCTCGGGGAACCACGGCTGTACCTATCTCTGTGTCGTCAGTGCACTCGTCATCCATAAGTAATATAATAATACTATACTATCCATCCATCTACATTGTATACCTGTGGTGGCTTTTTTTTTCTTCATACTAGTTTAGCAGTCTGCTGACAGTGTCCACCAGGTCCGTTATTATTATACATTATATATATATAGCAGTACGGTAGGCCACGGCTGTACCTACCTCTGTGTCGTCAGTGCACTCGTCGTCCATAAGTAATATAATAATACTATACTATCCATCCATCTACATTGTATACCTGTGGTGGCTTTTTTTTTCTTCATACTAGTTTAGCAGTCTGCTGACAGTGTCCACCAGGTCCGTTATTATTATACAGTATATTATATATAGCAGTACGGTAGGCCACGGCTGTACCTACCTCTGTGTCGTCAGTGCACTCGTCGTCCATAAGTAATATAATAATACTATACTATCCATCCATCTACATTGTATACCTGTGGTGGCTTTTTTTTTCTTTATACTAGTTTAGCAGTCTGCTGACAGTGTCCACCAGGTCCGTTATTATTAAACAGTATATTATATATAGCAGTACGGTAGGCCACGGCTGTACCTACCTCTGTGTCGTCAGTGCACTCGTCGTCCATAAGTAATATAATAATACTATACTATCCATCCATCTACATTGTATACCTGTGGTGGCTTTTTTTTTTCTTCATACTAGTTTAGCAGTCTGCTGACAGTGTCCACCGGGTCCGTTATTATTATACAGTATATTATATATAGCAGTACGGTAGGCCACGGCTGTACCTACCTCTGTGTCGTCAGTGCACTCGTCGTCCATAAGTAATATAATACTATACTATCCATCCATCTACATTGTATACCTGTGGTGGCTTTTTTTTTCTTCATACTAGTTTAGCAGTCTGCTGACAGTGTCCACCAGGTCCGTTATTATTATACAGTATATTATATATATATATATATATATATATATATAGCAGTACGGTAGGCCACGGCTGTACCTACCTCTGTGTCGTCAGTGCACTCGTCGTCCATAAGTAATATAATAATACTATATTATCCATCCATCTACATTGTATACCTGTGGTGGCTTTTTTTTTCTCCATACTAGTTTAGCAGTCTGCTGACAGTGTCCACCAGGTCCGTTATTATTATACAGTATATTATATATAGCAGTACGGTAGGCCACGGCTGTACCTACCTCTGTGTCGTCAGTGCACTCGTCGTCCATAAGTAATATAATAATACTATACTATCCATCCATCTACATTGTATACCTGTGGTGGCTTTTTTTTCCTTCATACTAGTTTAGCAGTCTGCTGACAGTGTCCACCAGGTCCGTTATTATTATACATTATATATATATAGCAGTACGGTAGGCCACGGCTGTACCTACCTCTGTGTCATCAGTGCACTCGTCGTCCATAAGTAATATAATAATACTATACTATCCATCCATCTACATTGTATACCTGTGGTGGCTTTTTTTTTCTTCATACTAGTTTAGCAGTCTGCTGACAGTGTCCACCAGGTCCGTTATTATTATACAGTATATTATATATAGCAGTACGGTAGGCCACGGCTGTACCTACCTCTGTGTCGTCAGTGCACTCGTCGTCCATAAGTAATATAATACTATACTATCCATCCATCTACATTGTATACCTGTGGTGGCTTTTTTTTTCTTCATACTAGTTTAGCAGTCTGCTGACAGTGTCCACCAGGTCCGTTATTATTATACAGTATATTATATATAGCAGTACGGTAGGCCACGGCTGTACCTACCTCTGTGTCATCACTCGTCCTCCATAAGTAATATAATACTATACTATCCATCCATCTACATTGTATACCTGTGGTGGCTTTTAGTTGTGCGCATTAAAATATGGAGAACAAAAATGTGGAGGTTAAAAAAATAGGGAAAGATGAAGATCCACTTCCACCTCGTGCTGAAGCTGCTGCCACTAGTCATGGCTGAGACCATGAAATGCCATCATCGTCGTCTGCCAAGGCCGATGCCCAATGTCATAGTACAGAGCATGTAAAATCAAAAACACAAAAGATCAGTAAAAAAATGACCCAAAAATCAAAATTAAAAGCGTCTGAGGAGAAGCGTAAACTTGCCAATATGCCATTTACGACACGGAGTGGCAAGGAACGGCTGAGGCCCTGGCCTATGTTCATGGCTAGTGGTTCAGCTTCACATGAGGATGGAAGCACTCATCCTCTCGCTAGAAAAAAGAAAAGACTTAAGCTGGCAAAAGCACAGCAAAGAACTGTGCGTTCTTCGAAATCACAAATCCCAAAGGAGAGTCCAATTGTGTCGGTTGCGATGCCTGACCTTCCCAACACTGGACGGGAAGAGCTTGCGCCTTTCACCATTTGCACGCCCCCTGCAAGTGCTTTAAGGAGCACCCGCAGTCCAGTTCCTGATAGTCAAATTGAAGATGTCAGTGTTGAAGTACACCAGGATGAGGATATGGGTGTTGCTGGCGCTGGGGAGGAAATTGACAAGGAGGATTCTGATGGTGAGGTGGTTTGTTTAAGTCAGGCACCCGGGGAGACACCTGTTGTCCGTGGGAGGAATATGGCCATTGACATGCCTGGTCAGAATACAAAAAAAATCAGCTCTTCGGTGTGGAATTATTTCAACACAAATGCGGACAACAGGTGTCAAGCCGTGTGTTGCCTTTGTCAAGCTGTAATAAGTAGGGGTAAGGACGTTAACCACCTCGGAATACCCTCCCTTATACGTCACCTGCAGCACATTCATCATAAGTCAGTGACAAGTTCAAAAACTTTGGGCGACAGCGGAAGCAGTCCACTGACCAGTAAATCCCTTCCTCTTGTAACCAAGCTCACGCAAACCACACCACCAACTCCCTCAGTGTCAATTTCCTCCTTACCCAGGAAAGCCAATAGTCCTGCAGGCCATGTCACTGGCAAGTCTGACGAGCCCTCTCCTGCCTGGGATTCCTCCGATGCATCCTTGAGTGTAACGCCTACTGCTGCTGGCACTGCTGTTGTTGCTGCTGGGAGTCGATGGTCATCCCAGAGGGGAAGTCGGAAGACCACTTGTACTACTTCCAGTAAGCAATTGACTGTCCAACAGTCCTTTGCGAGGAAGATGAAATATCACAGCAGTCATCCTGCTGCAAAGCGGATAACTCAGGCCTTGGCAGCCTGGGCGGTGAGAAACGTGGTTCCGGTATCCATCGTTACTTCAGAGCCAACTATAGACTTGATTGAGGTACTGTGTCCCCGGTACCAAATACCATCTAGGTTCCATTTCTCTAGGCAGGCGATACCGAAAATGTACACAGACCTCAGAAAAAGACTCACCAGTGTCCTAAAAAATGCAGTTGTACCCAATGTCCACTTAACCACGGACATGTGGACAAGTGGAGCAGGGCAGACTCAGGACTACATGACTGTGACAGCCCACTGGGTAGATGTATTGCCTCCCGCTGCAAGAACAGCAGCGGCGGCACCAGTAGCAGCATCTCGCAAACGCCAACTCGTTCCTAGGCAGGCTACGCTTTGTATCACTGCTTTCCAGAATACGCACACAGCTGAAAACCTCTTACGGCAACTGAGGAAGATCATCGCAGAATGGCTTACCCCAATTGGACTCTCCTGGGGATTTGTGGCATCGGACAACGCCAGCAATATTGTGCGTGCATTACATCTGGGCAAATTCCAGCACGTCCCATGTTTTGCACATACCTTGAATTTGGTGGTGCAGAATTATTTAAAAAACGACAGGGGCATGCAAGAGATGCTGTCGGTGGCCAGAAGAATTGCGGGCCACTTTCGGCGTACAGGCACCGCGTACAGAAGACTGGAGCACCACCAAAAACACCTGAACCTGCCCTGCCATCATCTGAAGCAAGAGGTGGTAACGAGGTGGAATTCAACCCTCTATATGCTTCAGAGGATGGAGGAGCAGCAAAAGGCCATTCAAGCCTATACATCTGCCCACGATATAGGCAAAGGAGGTGGAATGCACCTGTCTCAAGCGCAGTGGAGAATGATTTCAACGTTGTGCAAGGTTCTGCAACCTTTTGAACTTGCCACACGTGAAGTCACTTCAGACACTGCCAGCCTGAGTCAGGTCATTCCCCTCATCAGGCTTTTGCAGAAGAAGCTGGAGACATTGAAGGAGGAGCTAAAACAGAGCGATTCTTCTAGGCATGTGGGACTTGTGGATGGAGCCCTTCATTCGCTTAACCAGGATTCACGGGTGGTCAATCTGTTGAAATCAGAGCACTACATTTTGGCCACCGTGCTCGATCCTAGATTTAAAACCTACGTTGTATCTCTCTTTCCGGCAGACACAAGTCTGCAGAGGTTCAAAGACCTGCTGGTGAGAAAATTGTCAAGTCAAGCGAAACGTGACCCGTCAACAGCTCCTCCTTCACATTCTCCCGCAACTGGGGGTGCGAGGAAAAGGCTCAGAATTCCGAGCCCACCCGCTGGCGGTGATGCAGGGCAGTCTGGAGCGAGTGCTGACATCTGGTCCGGACTGAAGGACCTGCCAACGATTACTGACATGTCGTCTACTGTCACTGCATATGATTCTGTCACCATTGAAAGAATGGTGGAGGATTATATGAGTGACCGCATCCAAGTAGGCACGTCAGACAGTCCGTACTTATACTGGCAGGAAAAAGAGGCAATTTGGAGGCCCTTGCACAAACTGGCTTTATTCTACCTAAGTTGCCCTCCCACAAGTGTGTACTCCGAAAGAGTGTTTAGTGCCGCCGCTCACCTTGTCAGCAATCGGCGTACGAGGTTACTTCCAGAAAATGTGGAGAAGATGATGTTCATTAAAATGAATTATAATCAATTCCTCCGTGGAGACATTGACCAGCAGCAATTGCCTCCAGAAAGTGCACGGGGACCTGAGATGGTGGATTCCAGTGGGGACGAATTGATAATCTGTGAGGAGGGGGCTGTACACAGTGAAAGGGGTGATGAATCGGACGATGATGATGAGGTGGACATCTTGCCTCTGTAGAGCCAGTTTGTGCAAGGAGAGATTGATTGCTTCTTTTTTGGTGGGGGCCCAAACCAACCAGTCATTTCAGTCACAGTCGTGTGGCAGACCCTGTCGCTGAAATGATGGGTTCGTTAAAGTGTGCATGTCCTGTTTATACAACATAAGGGTGGGTGGGAGGGCCCAAGGACAATTCCATCTTGCACCTCTTTTTTCTTTCATTTTTCTTTGCGTCATGTGCTGTTTGGGGAGTATTGTTTTGAAGGGCCATCCTGCGTGACACTGCTGTGCCACTCCTAGATGGGCCAGGTGTTTGTGTCGGCCACTTGGGTCGCTTATCTTAGTCACACAGCTACCTCATTGCACCTCTTTTTTTCTTTGCGTCATGTGCTGTTTGGGGAGTATTTTTTGGAAGGGCCATCCTGCGTGACACTGCAGTGCCACTCCTAGATGGGCCAGGTGTTTGTGTCGGCCACTTGGGTCGTTTATCTTAGTCACACAGCTACCTCATTGCGCCTCTTTTTTTCTTTGCGTCATGTGCTGTTTGGGGAGTATTTTTTTGAAGGGCCATCCTGCGTGACACTGCAGTGCCACTCCTAGATGGGCCAGGTGTTTGTGTCGGCCACTTGGGTCGCTTATCTTAGTCACACAGCTACCTCATTGCGCCTCTTTTTTTCTTTGCGTCATGTGCTGTTTGGGGAGTATTTTTTGGAAGGGCCATCCTGCGTGACACTGCAGTGCCACTCCTAGATGGGCCAGGTGTTTGTGTCGGCCACTTGGGTCGCTTATCTTAGTCACACAGCTACCTCATTGCGCCTCTTTTTTTCTTTGCGTCATGTGCTGTTTGGGGAGTATTTTTTGGAAGGGCCATCCTGCGTGACACTGCAGTGCCACTCCTAGATGGGCCAGGTGTTTGTGTCAGCCACTTGGGTCGCTTATCTTAGTCACACAGCTACCTCATTGCGCCTCTTTTTTTCTTTGCGTCATGTGCTGTTTGGGGAGTATTTTTTGGAAGGGCCATCCTGCGTGACACTGCAGTGCCACTCCTAGATGGGCCAGGTGTTTGTGTCGGCCACTTGGGTCACTTATCTTAGTCACACAGCTACCTCATTGCGCCTCTTTTGTTTCTTTGCGTCATGTGCTGTTTGGGGAGTATTTTTTTGAAGGGCCATCCTGCGTGACACTGCAGTGCCACTCCTAGATGGGCCAGGTGTTTGTGTCGGCCACTTGGGTCGCTTATCTTAGTCACACAGCTACCTCATTGCGCCTCTTTTTTTCTTTGCGTCATGTGCTGTTTGGGGAGTATTTTTTGGAAGGGCCATCCTGCGTGACACTGCAGTGCCACTCCTAGATGGGCCAG